>NW_006408582.1:3603815-3730905 GCF_000296735.1 Chrysochloris asiatica | reverse complement strand
TTTATTTTAAAGCTGGGAGATCCATCTCAATCTTTTCCATTCTCTAGAGCAGGGGTGGGGAACATCCGGCCCGCAGACCATGTAAGTCCCAAAAAATCAAGCGGTCTGGCCCTGCCAAGGCAACCATAGTTCCAGCCATCATATAATGTTACGTGCCATTGAGTCGATGCTGACCTGTAATGACCCTATATAGGGTTTCTGAGAAGCAGCTGGTGAGCTTGAACTGCTGACCTTGTGATTCAAACTGACCTTACAGTCCATCACATTAACCCTCAGCGCCACACCAGGACTCCATCACATTGTTGTTGTTGCTAAGTACCATGCAGTCAGTTCCCTGAGTTAATTAAATGTTCGACCAAATATTTTTGTTGTTGCTAAGTGCCACCAAGTCGGGATCTGACTCATACTGACCCTGTACAGGGTTTCCAAGGAGCAGCTGGTGAGTTGGAACTGCTGGTTTTAAGGATCCATACTGACATTGCAGTTTACCGCATTAACCGGCAGTGCCATGCCAGAAGTGACCAAATATTAGCAGGCTAATTTTTAAGTTGATAATTTTGTATGGCCCACGAATGATGTTATAAATTTTTAGCAAAGAAAAAAAGGTTCCCCACTCTTGCTCTAGAACTTTGAATCAGGTTCTAGGGGAAATTGTGAGGGAATATGGCTCAATTCTCTGGGCTATAAAATGGAAGGACGGCCTTGAGACTCTTTGTCCCTCCTTGACCCATGGGACCGATGTAGAACAGGAGAATAATCTGTCAGATTGGGTGTGTGAGGATTTCTCCAAACATACTTCACCTCTGCGGATCTGTCACTTCCTCAGAAAACTAGGACCTCAGAGTTCCCTTAGCTCCTTGTTTGCCTCCTTTCTCCAGATTCTACCATGTTCCTTTTTGCAATATGATTATATGCATTTGCATTTATTCTTCAGCCTAGACTTGTTAAGTGCCATCAAGTCAATTTTGACTCATAGCAACCTTGTATAGGGTTTCCAAGGAGCAGCTGGTGGGTTTGAACAACTGACCTTGTGGTTCACAGTCCAGTGCTGATCCTACTTTAGGCAAGACTGAGTCTGATTCTGATTTCTGTCCCCCTAGAGTCCTGGTGTGGCACTGTAGGTTAATGCACCAGGTTCAGATTGCAAAGCTGTTTGAACTGCAAGGTTGATGGTTCAAGCTCACCAGTTGCTCCTTGGAAACCCTATACAGGGTCGCTATGGGTCATAATTGACTTGATGGCATTTAACAACAATAACAGGTGTCCTAATAATAGAGTCTTGGTGTGGCACTGTGGGCTAATGCATCAAACTTCAAAGTCATTTGAAGTACAAGGTTGGTGGTTCAAGCTTACCAGCTACTCCTTGGAAACCCTATACAGGGTCACTATGGGTTGAAATTGATTCGATAGCATGTAACAACAACAACAACAACAAAAAGTGTCCTGATGTATTCAGTGTCCTGGTGTGGTGCTACAGGATAATGCACTGGACCACAAGGTTGGCAGTTCAAGCTTAGCAACTGCTCTTAGGAAATCCTATACAGAGTCTCTATGACTCGATGTCACTTAGCAACAGCAAGTATCCTGATGTCAAGTGTCCTGATGTCAAGTGTCGAGTCAAAACTGATTCAATGTCACTTAGCAACAGCAAGTGTCCTGATGCAGTGCTTTAGGATAGGCACTGAACTGCTAACCACAAAGTCAGCAGTAAAAAGGCACCAGTCACTCCTTGAAAACCCTATGCAAGATTGTTATGAGTCTAAACCAGCTCAATGTCATTTAACAACACGCATCTAGAACAGTGCCTTGTAGATGCTAAATGCTTGCTCAAAGGAAGAACGTACATACTTAGTCCTTTTCTTAAAAATACAAAACAGTTCCATCGAGTTGATTCCAATTCATATAGTGTCCCTATAGGACAGAGTAGAACTCCTTAGGGTTTCCAAGACTAGAAATCTTTACAGGAGTAGACAGCCTCAGCTTTCTCCCTCAGAGCAGCTGGTGGGTTCTAAACTGCTGTCCTTGTGGTTAGCTGCCCTATGTGTAACACACTATGCCAACTGGGCTCCTAGTCCTTCTCTGAGGGTACACGGAATAAGCAAAAGGATGTAGTCACTTTCTTCAGACTACTTTCTGGGTAAATGCCTTCGTGTTTTTTTCTGAAATTGGCAATGTTCTGCTGAAGAAATGGTGCATACACACTTGTATTATCATTTTAAAGCCCAGAGACCCTTTGCTCATTACTGAAGGTTCAGATGAGTGATTATGTTATGAATTGGAATTTTAATTAACTTGTTGTTCTGGCCCAAACACCTGATTACAATAATGACCCTGTTCATCCCTGCCCATGTTGAGCTATTCTGCCATTAGGACTATGGGGCTCTGAATTCAGTCAGGATGTAGTGAATGAATACACCTAGTGGGATTTTTGCTACCAGAATCTTCAAAGCAAACTCTGTCGGAGGACCTTTAGTGCAATAATAAATGTTCAGGTGCTGGTGGTGGTGGTTGTGTGTGAGGAGTTGGTCCCGACTCATAGCAACCTTGTACAGGGTTTCTGAGGCTGTAAATCTTTACAGGAGCAGAAAGCCTCATCTTTCTCCCGCGGAATAGCTGGTAGTTTTGAACTGCTGACCCTGACATTAGCAACCCAATTCATAAGCACTACGCTACCAGAAAGTTCAGGAGATAGTTTTAAGTCCCAACATTCTACCTGGTAGGTCTTTATTCCAGCTTCTTTTGCCTGGTCTATTCTTCTGTTCACTTTCCACATTCCCTAGAGAGGGAACTTTGGGGTCATTAACACAACTTTCCTACTTGCCTCCCAGACATCCTAAGAACTTGGAGGAAATGAAAAATAGCTCAATTTTCATACACACACAAAAAATCAAGAGTTCACGTTCTAATGAGCTGTTTTGACATTCCATTTGACAGGAGTCTGACAATTTGATGTTTGCAGTGTGAATGACCTTTAAAAGTGTACTGTGTCCTTATTGACTTTGAATGGGCATTAATTGATGGGTGAACTTGGGCAGTGGCTTGAATGCCTCCTTATGTGCACAAACTAAACATTATGGACACCATCTAGGCCCATAATAGACAGTTTAAATTTATTATTACCTACGTCCTACTTTATTTGCCATAAATTCATTAGATGAAGAAATCAAGGCTTCAAACTGGTTCATTCTGGTCAAAGGCTCCTATGGAGAATTTGCATTTCTACCCCAGGTATACTGAATCAGAATCTACTTTTTAAAAAAATTTTTTTTTTAGGGCTACAGTTAAGTTTATTTTTATTCTTTTTTTTTTTTTTTAATGTTTTAGTGTGAATTATGTGATAGTTTACATGGGAGAACATTAGTTTTACATGCATCCTATCGTATATCATTTCATTGCTATGGTTACAATCCCTTTCCATGCATCATCAACCAACCAAAGGGTATGCACTACAAGCCTGCCCCCAGTTGTCAGCACACAGCCCCTGTCCCTCTCTGTGTCTAAAGTCCCCAACTGCTCTTTCTCGCCACATCATCGTCTTTGCCGCCATATCAGGCATCACTGTTTCTCTGGGAAGGGTCCCACTCTCCCCTCTTCTCACTTGATGGTCCCAGGGACCTCCGCTCCTAGGCTGAAAAGTTAATCACTCCCCTCCTTGCTACAAAACGTTTGCCTTTACATTTCCAACCCTCACAAGCAGTCCTGATAACAATTATTCATTATTATATCACAAGAGACCCATCCTCATTTCATTTCATCAGCCCTGCTTAGACAGATTGTATACTACTCAGAATCTGCATTTTAACAAGAGCCTCAGTTGATTCTTATAGATCCCGTGATTCTTAATGAATCTTGTTAACAGGTAGATTCTGATTCAATGTACATGGGGACTCCTGGGGTGGCACTGTAGAGTAAGCACCGCACAGCTAACCATGAGGTCTGTAGTTCAAATCCACCAGCTGCACCTTGGAAACCCTACAACAACATACCTGTGGTGGAAATGCCCATTCTCTATAAGGGGTGGAAGTAGTTGGAAGCCCTGGAAGGAAGAAACACTGAAGTTGTTGACTGTGTGTGTGCAGGTCTGTGAATCCTTCCTGACATAGTTCATTGACGGATTTTTTAAATCAGCTCAGGTTAGGTTCCTTATTTAGCACTACCTGTTGGCACATCTCTGTTGAATAACAAGTTTGAGCCTTGAGTTTATCTGCATTTTTCCTCACCTTTTAATTTCTCAACTAGACTGACTTTGCCAAACAGACAGATCTATGAAGCAAATTGAGAAGTTTTTCCCTGTGCTAATTTCTCTAGGCCTTCTTGGTTTTCTAAGAAGCAACCAAAAAAAAAAAAAAAAAAGAGGAAAAGTAAAGTGGAGACTAGAAGAAGCAAACTTCCAGCTAATTATCATCTTTTTTTTTCCTTTCAGCTCAGACTACTGTTCTTAATTTCCTGACCAGCTTGTGCCCCTCCCCCGCTCCCTCAGAGCATCTGTGGTGGTTTCAAATTGAGCTGCCTACCTGCTGCTCTGAATTTCCAACATACCATACCAGTTGGTTTGCCAAACAGTGAACTGCCAGCCATCTGCCATCCAAGTCAGAATTTACATTGTTTCATCTTAAAATAACGCCTTCGGAATAGGAAGCCACTCTATGCATCAGGTTTTAAAATTGACAATCAGCCAGAATTAAAAACAAATACCAAATGGGCATTAAAAAAAGAACATGGGGAAGGGAGGGAGTTGGCATTTGACAGAGTTTATTTTTCAGCATTTTTTACCTGATTTTCCACCAAAATAGCTATGCCATTTAATTTTATCTGCAACAGCAGGAACTACTTATAGACTGAGAACATTAACTTTTTACTTGCCTGGCTCTAGTTAAAAGAGGATATAGAACCACAGGACTGGTAGAATTGTCTCAGCCCCATTAAGAATGAATCTCTTCATAATCCCTGACTATAGGGAAGAAGAACATGTCTAAACCTATTGTCTGCAGGGTTTCTTGTTGTTCAGATAAGAAAGCTGAAATGCGTAAAAGTGGAATGTTTGTTCAAGGTCACATACTAGTCCACAGAAGAGCTGTCCTGAGCCCAGGCCTTCTGGCTCCCAGGCATATTCTCTGCTAACCCATCCTTCTCTCCCTTCCTCCCTTATTGTCCTGATTGGTCATTATACCTTCAGGAGACCTTTCAACTCTGGTTCTGCTCTTAATATCTAACAGTAGCAACTTTCTATGCCTTCTTCTCTTGCTTCTTCAACGCAGATGGGTGAAAAGCGGCTACTATCTGGAGGCTTTGGGGGACACTTGGGGAACTGTGATATTGGCCTTCTGACATAATCTAAGGGGACCACTACCATTGTATTTGGAGTTGTTGTTGTTAAGTGCCATCAAATTGATTCCAACTCATAGCAACCCTAGATAGGGTTTCTGAGGAGTGGCTAGTGAGCTTGCACCACCAACCTTGAAGTTCAAACCGACCTTGCAGTCCAGCGCTTTGACCCACAGTACCACACCACTACTTTAAGCAGTTTTTTGGAAAAAGATGAGGCTTGTGTTCTTTAAGGAAGTGACTCCAAGTAAAGGAAGCTTGAGAAACGTGTGAGCTTATGAATGTGCAGAGGAACCAGTGGGGTCTAAATTGTTACCAATGGCATGTGCCTGCAGTTTGGATCCCAGAATCATAGGCTTGAGTTGAGAAGATGCAAGAACCCTGGACTGGGCAGTGCATCAGGTGGACTTTGCGAATTCCTTCTCTGGAATTCTCCTTGAATTGACATGAGTACAGTGAGAAGCATTACACCCATATGTATTAGACTTCCTGGGGTCCAGTTAAAAGAGGATAAACTACTTGTTCAATATTGGTCTTGTGTGAGTGTCAAAGATGAGAACTGTTTTTGTAATGGTGGTAGGTTTTTGGTTAGGTTGGTTTTTGCACCTGACTGTCATCTTTTCTTAGAAAGCTTCTCCCACACCTCAGTATGAACCAGGTGACCCTCCTCTGGGCTCCCCAGCCCCCTCTCTGCCTATTGTTTTTACAGTACCTAGGCACTGAACTGTTCACCACAAGGCCAGTAGTCCAAACCCACAGGCAGCTGCTCAGAAACCCTATATAGGGTTGCTGTGGGTCAGAATTGGTGAGATTGAACCACTGACCTTAGCATCCAAACCAACTTTGCAGCCCAGCACATTAACCATTAACGCAATAGCACCATACTAGGTGCCATGTATGTGGGGTTTTGTTTTAATAATGTATTGTGTTCTGGATGAAAGCTCATACCATAAATTAGTTTCCCATTAAACAGTTCACACAGCACACAAAGTGCTCTGTGACATTGATCACCATCCACAGGATGTGTTAGAGCATCCCCACCCTGCCCGCTCTGTCTAGTAAGTCTGGTCTTCTCTTTTTTTTTTTTAATGAATTTGAGTTTTGTTGTACATTTTTATCCTTGTATGTTCCTATTTAATAGACTGTAACTCTGTTATTCTAGGATAATCTTATGAAGTCACTGTTCTCATTTTAGAGACAAGCCAGACACAGAGATGTTCATTTTCCCAAAGTCACAGCATGAGTAAATTAGCAGAGGCAGATTCAAGCCCACGAGTCCTTGTAAATGACTCTCGTTGTCTTTTGTTCTGCTCTGGTCAGGACTCTGGAGCATTGTGGTCAGCTCTTGGGGTGCTCTGAAGTGCTCTAGTACCTACAGCATATCTGAAAGAGAGGAAGTAAGATGAGAAAGGTCTTATGAGGAAGGTATGAAAAAGAAATCTTATTTAACCTGAGAAGAAAGACTGAAGTGAGGTGTGAGGGCTGTATTTAAAAATTTGAAGGGTTATCTTTGGCAAATGAGGCATTGATACATCAGTGGTAGAATGTTAGCCTTCTGTGTGGGAGACATTGTGTCGTGCTGTTGGATAAGCACTGGACTGCTAACTGCAAGATTGGTATTTCAAACTCATCAGCTATTCCTTGGACACCCTATACAGGTTGCTGAGTTGGAATAAGCTCAGTGACGCTTAACAGAAACATTATTGTAGCCCTGGTTCAACTCTGGCCAATGTACGACCTGCACATCCACTACCCATCTGTTAGGGTAAGCTTGTATGGTACTGAACAGATTTCAGTGGAACTTCCAGACTAAACAGACTAGGATGAAAGGGCTAGCAATCTACTGGCAAGTTTCAACCAATGAAAACCAATTAATCTCACAACATTTAGATTCACAATTGATGATGGGAATAATACAGAGCCGGTCAGCTTTTGTGCATTGGGTGGCCATGCATCAGATGACCATACATCAGGAATGATGAAACGACAGTTAGCAACAACTCATTGGAAGAAAGAAATATGGTACTCACTTCCTCCAGGGGACAGGAGGGGACTTGTGGGTGAAAACAGCAAACAGACAAAATATAGCCCATCAAAAAGTATTTCCAAGTGAATGAGACTGTCCAGCAATAGAATATCTTGCCCTGCCATGACTTGAGTGCCCCTTCGCAGAAGAACCAGGCAGCAACAGATTGACCATTTGTCACAAAACCATAGAGAGGATACCTCATTGACATGAAGCTTGGTAAAAATGAGCCTTAAAATGACAACTTCATCTTCACAGTTCTTTTGTTCTATATATTTAATATAGTAAGTAAAATAATGGTGATTATGATGATATTTTAAATATATATATATAATTTTTTTATTGTATTTTTAGTGAAAGTTCACATAGCAAGTTGGTTTTCATAAACATGGGGGCGGAGTCTTCTGGGCTCAGGAAAGGGGCTACAAAACATCTCTTTGGCCAAGTCTAATTTGGCATGGCCTCTCCCCAAATTTCTTCCACTTAATGCATCTGTAAGAATCACCTGGGGATCTTGTTAAAATGTAGATTCTGATTTGGTGTATCTGGAGTGGAAAGGCAAATTCTCAGCAGGGGATCCAACTGGAATGAACTGTTTCCAAGTCCTGATTTCTTCTCAACACTGGGTCCTTTAAGTGCACTTAAAAAAACCTGCTAAGATACATGTGTAAATGCTACTTTCAAGAAGTCTGTGATAATAAAAGATAAAAGCAGTTGTGTGAATGAGTTTGCATCTGACCCAGAAGTAGGGAGGTAGAGTTGTTATTAAAGGGAGGAACCTTGTCAATAAAAGAGTATTAGATTTCAATGAGTCTACATCTCAGATTCCCATTGGCAGGAACAATGTTTCCCCCATCAGGAAGAGTGGACAGTCACTTCCTTCTGTGTGGTAGAGGATGTGTGGTGTTTGCTGCCCCACAGATGCTTGTGCAATCTGGTAGTGCTTCTTTTTCTTGGAAGATGGGACAGTAAACTGGAGGTGGGGCGATGGGGAAGGGCAGGATGTGTAAGAGCCTTCAAGCTGTTCTAACAGCCAGAAGAGCAAAGTAAGCTTCATGGTGCTGCAAGGTAAGCACTGGGCTGTTAACTACAAAGTCAGTGGTTCAAACCCACTACCCACTCCTCAGTAACCCTATGCAAGGTCACTGTGAGTAGCAATGAAATCTAAAGCACTTGACTTTGTTGATTTTAATAATTCAGTAAGAAAACAAAATTCTTATGGTTATAGGGTAGAACTATGCCAATAAGGGATCATATCCCACAGGTATGTTGAAACAACTGCCATGAAGTCCAAACACTAAAAGAGCAAGTGTTAGAATACAAACCAAGGATTCAAAGTGAGTTTGAGATAAACGCTGCATTCAGTTCCCAGGGGAATAGTTATATTAAGCAGTGATTGGTTGAGTAATTAAAAATGGTTAAGATTTCTTGTTGTTTAATGTTACTTTTTATATTAAAAAGGAACTCTGGTGGCTTAGTGGTTAAACATTTGTCAACTAACCAAAAAGTTGGTGGTTCAAAACTACGTGTCTAAATCTGGGGCTGTTCCACTGAGAAAAGGTGTGGTGATCTGCTTCTGTAAAGCTGTGGGTACAGCCTTGGAAACCCAGTGTTTTCTTGGCAGTTCTGATCTATCCTATAGTGTCACTATGAGTCAGAATTGATTTGAGGGCAGTATATGTAAACAGAATTAAAAACCAGTTGCCATCAAATTGAATCCAACTCATGGTGACCCTGTGTATGTCACAGTAGAACGGTACTCAGTAGGGCTTTCAGTATATGATATTTTGGTAGTAGATTGGCAGAGGTTTCTTCCTAACTGACTCTGGGTAGATTCAGACCACCAACCTTTTGGTTAGTAGCATTAATTTAAATTGTACACTTATATAACTTATAGCAGACAAAGGAGAAATTCATTTAATGTATTAACTAACTAAACTACTCAGAAACTCCTATGGCTTCATGCTAACTTTTAAAAACTCAAGTGTTTTTTAAAATACTGTTGTAAGGTATTTTTATGAAGAATTCTATTCCTTTTTAAGGAAAGAAAAATAGATTTCTAGAGCAGCCCCTTCCTAACCCATAATTTATTCTAGATAACATGATCATTACACTACTGACCCCTGGTGGTGGTGGTGTGCCGTGGAGTCGGTTCCAACCCATAGTGACCCTATAGAGGGTTTCCGAGACTGTAAATCTTTATGGGAGCAGAAAGCCTCATCTTTCTCCTACTGAACGGCTGGTAGTTTCAACTGCTGAATTTAGCAGTTGAGGTTAGCAGCCCGATTTGTAACCACTAATGCTACCAGAGCTCCTTCCCTCTAATGATTGTTGTTTGTTGTTGTTAGCTGCCATTGTGTTGGTACTGACTCATAGTGACCCTATGCACAGCAGAATGAAACACTGCCAGGTTCTGGGCCAACCTCAAATTGTTGCCATGCTTGAGCCCATTGATGCTGCCACTTTGTCAGTCCATCTCACTAGGGGGTCTTCCTCTTTTTCTCTGACCCTCCACCTCACCAAACATGATATCTTTCTCCAGGGACTGGTCTCTCCTGACAATATGTCCAACGTATGAGAGAAGAAGTTTGGCCATCCTGGCCTCCAAGAAACACTCTGGTTTCACTTTTTCCAATACAGATCTATTGGTTCTTTTGGCAGCCCATGGCACGTTCAGTATTCTCCTCCAACACCACGACTCAGATGCATCAATTCTTCTAGGGTCTTCCTTATTTATTGTCCAACTTTCGCATGCATATGAGGTTATTGAAAAACTATGGCTTGGGTCAGGTGCACCTTAGTCCTTAAGCTGACATCTTTGCTCTTCAGCACTTTAAAAAAGGTCTTGTGTAGCAGATTTGCCAAAATCAATACGTCGTTTGATTTCTTGACTGCTGTTTCCATGAGTGTTGATGGTTGATCCAAGAAGAATGAAGTCCTTGACAACGTCAGTCTTTTCTCTGTTGATAAGAATGTTGTTTATTGGTCCAGTGGTGACGATTTTGGTCTTCTTTACATTGAGATGCAATCCATACCAAAGGCTGTGGTCTTTGATCTTCATTAGTATTTTAATTCCTGTTCACTTTCAGCAAGCAGGGTTGTACCATCTGCATATCACATACCCGTAATGGTTGTTGTTGTTGTTAAGTGCCTTCGAGTGGATTCCGACCCATAGCGACCCTGTATAGGGTTTCCAAGGAGCAGCTAGTGAGCTTGAACCACCAACCTTGCAGTTCAAATGACTTTGCTGTCTGACGCATTAGCCCACAGTGCCACTAGAGTGCCTTAATTGTAAACAAAGTACCAAAAGAAATAAGCAAAACTGGGGTGGCGGTTCAAGCTTACCAGCCTCTCCTTGGAAACTCTATACAGTGTCAGAACTGACTTGATGGTGCTTAACAACAACAGAAAAATTTCCAAACTTAATATAATTGTTATGTTGTGAAGTACAGTAGACTTTGTTCTGACTTACAGCGACACTGTATAGGATATCTGAGTAGCAGCTGGTGGTTTTGAGCTGCTGACCTTGTGGTTAACAGTACAATGCCACACCACAGCTAGCTAAATGCCATCTAGAAAATGATTAATCAGTAGTGTTTAATTTGCTATAAGATAACAAATTAGCACATAATAGGATGTCATCTTTTGACCATTACTTACTTTTGGGTACTTGGTGTTTTATTCATTAAAATTTCACCAGGATTTTAGAAAAGGCAATGTAAAAAGTTTACAGAGATTTAAAACTCATCAAAATTTGCTTTCAGAATAAAACATTGTTTAAATTAGATAGATATAGATGAAAATTATTACTGTAGAATATCCATTATGCTATTTATGCATTTTGGTAGCCCAGTGACTTATTTAACTTATTTAACTGGGGCCTCGGAAACCCTGTACAGGGTCGCTATGGGTCAGAACTGACACGACGGCACTTAACAACAACAACAACAATATTCATCAAAATGGAGTCCTGATGTGGTACTGTAGAATAAGCACTGGGCTGGTAACCACAAGGTAGGTGGTTCAAACCCATCAGCAATTCCTCGAAAATCCTATACAGAGTCACTATGGGTGATCGCATTAGCAAAAATATTAGTCAAAAATGTTTAAAAATAGCCTTAGGGACAAACATGAACATGTGGCAATTATTTATCAGTTTGATTTAAGTTATACACTTAGATAATTACTAGACAAAGGAGAAACTCATTCAGTTTCTTATGAGACTATGAAACCAATAGTTAATAACTAAGTATCAACATAGGCAAAGTTTTAATAGACTAATCCTTGGCAGACATTTGCTGTGACATATGAATTATGTTCTTTTTGAAGAAGAAATTCGATTTTGAGTCTTCAGTAAAGTTTAGGCAGTCAACTTCATAAACTTATGCTTTGTCATTTAAAAAAAAAATAGTTTACTGTATTTGTGATGAAAGTTTACACAGCAAATTAGATTACCTTTAACAATTTCTATACATATTGTTCAGCGATATTGGTTACATTTTTCACAATGTGTCAGCATTCACATTATTTTTGTTCTGGTTCTGTTTCAATTTATCTAGTTTTCCTGTCTTGCTTACTTTATCATCTTTGCTGTAGGGCACTATTGACCATTTAGTTTCACATAGATGACTCCCCACCGCCCCCAAAGGACCAAAATCCACGTGTGATGTTGTTTATTTCATGAGTCAATGTGTTATTTAGCTCTTAAAAGGTGACCTTCAAAAGTGGTTTTAGTTCAGAGTTTACAGGGTATCTCAAGTATCAGCTGAGCCAATAAGTCTGGTCTTTTTGAAGAAGTTTTGAGTTTTGCTCTATATTTTCCTCCCATTTTATCTAGGACCATCTCTTAGGTCCCTGGTAAAAATACTTTGGTAGTGGTACCTGAGCACCACCTAATTCTTCTGGTCTTGAGGCATGTAGATGATTAATTCTTTAGACTAAATTTCATCTCTGAGCCTTTGCTTTCCTTTTTCTCTTTTGCTCTGGGCAAGTAGAAATGAATAGTTGTATCTTAGAGAGTTGTATCTAAGATCTCAGGTGGTACTTACCAAACTAGAATGTAGAACATAAACTTCATTAGCTATGTTATGCCAGTTGACCAAGTTACCCCACGAGACTATGGCCCCAAGCCTTCAAATGCAGCAAATCAATATCAGGAGGTGTATGGACTCCACGGCACATAACAACAACAACAACATGGGTTATATCTAGGAAGTATTCATAACTGTGCCCTCTTGTACTTTATTATATATGATGGGACTTCAAAAGTTCACAGAAAAAGAATTCTATTAATCTTTTAATTTCATTTTTCCATGAGCTTTTTGAAGCTACCCTAATATTATATAGAGTGCTGGTATGGTGCTGTAGAATAACCACTGGACTGCTAACTGTAAGGTCAGTGGTTCAAACCCCACCAGACGCTCCTTGGAAATCCTACTCAAGGTTACTATGAGTCTGAACCAACTCAACAGTACCTGTCAATGACAACAGCATTATATACATATGCCTACAGATATTCCTATACATAAATGTTTTGTCATTGTTTTTGTTTTATGGTCTAATAGCAGCCAACGTTTATATCATGTTTTGGAATTTCAAAGTCCTTTCACATTTCATTTTGATTCTCTCAACCAGTAGATAAGTCTTATTTTTGCTTTAAAGATGAGGAAACCATTATTTTCATAGACATTAAGAGACTTGTCCAAGATCGTATAACCAGTGAGTGATACCAGTAGAATGTAAATCTTGTTTTGTGACTCTAATGTTTCACTACATGGCACTGTTTCCAAAGAGAAGATAAGAATTATTCCTCAAGATAAAAATCTGATTCTGTTATATGTGGTATAACTATGACCAGTCAAGAAATAACAAGAGACTAGCATGATCGTGTCAGGCTTCCAAGGAAAGATATTTTGCATTTAAACTGTTAGAACAAATACTTTATTAAAATACTATATACCTAATTCATTCATTTATTCATCAACAATAAATACTTAAGGAGTGCCCACCATATCCCCTGCACTATCAACACAAAGAAGAGTCCTAAAGAGTCCACATTTTGATGAATTATAAAATGCTCCCTTTTTTGTGAACCCCTTTTTGTCTTCTTTGCCATCTCCAGTTCATGTTCTCTACCTGGAATACCAAAGGAATATCATTGATTGTCACTGTAAAGAACAAGGAAGAAAACATACTCTGTTGAAAACGTCTTACAGAGTTCACTAAAAAGAGCTTGTTGGTCAGTCTATGTATTGACATGTGAATTTGTTCTTTTGTTAAGTGAGTCAATCAAAATACAACATTTATTTGAGCAAATACATGCCACTGTTGCCATGGAGAAACAAAGGTGCTGGCATTTTGTTCTGGGACACGCTGTCACACATGTATGCACACATATACACTGGTTAGTCATTAGAAAATGTATCTGCAGCATGACCCAAATCTCTTCTCCATCATTTGAATAGTTTTCAGATTTTAGCCTTTCCCAAAAATGAAGATCATTTGCTCACTCTCAGGTGCTAACAGTGCTCAACCTGGGCATATCATCATCCCCACGGCACTTTTCAATCCATGCTTACCCACTGCACTGTCGTCTCTGCAACCCCAATTAGGAAACAGAGCTCCTTATGTCATGAGAGGTGATTGATAAAAACTCCATCAGTTATTTCTGGGTATATTATTTTGGGCACAAGATTCAAGAAGGAAATAAATATCAGAAGGCATTTGAAAGTCAGAAAGGAAGTAGTAACTTGCCATTTCAGCCTCTAGAGATGCAGCAAATCTCAGACTAAGGAAGTTGATCTATTATGGAAGAAACCTTTCATGTTATCTTCTCCATGTTGGACACAGCCCTACACCTTCTGTTAACCAACGCCAGGTTCCCAGTTTCCCTCACCCCAAACCAAAATAACAACAAAGCAAACCCAGTGCCCTTGAGTTGATTCCAACTCACAGTGATCCTATAAAACAGACCCTATAAACCTGACCTATAGGGTTACCAAGACTACATCCTTATAGAAGCCAATGGCCACATCTTCCCCCTGCAGAGTGGCTGCTAGGTTTAAACCATCGGCCTTCTACTTGGGAACCAAGTGCTTCAGCCATGCCTCCACCAGTGCTCCTTTCCATGGTCCCACACATGATAAATACAAGAGCAACCCATATTTTTTCCAGATGGTTCCTATACTTTGTGTTACTTAATTCTTTGTTGTCTTCTCAATTCTTAAAAAAATAAAATAAAAATAAAGCAACTGTTCATTTGACTCTTCTGACTCAAGATGACTCCATGTGTGCCAGAGTAGACTTGTGCCCCATAGTGTTTACAGTGGGTGTTTTTTTGAAAGGAGATAGCCAGGCCTTTCTTCTGAGGTGTGTATGGGTGGACTAGGCCTAGCAACCTTTATGGTTAAACAACCAAGCATATTAACCTTTTGTACCATTAGGGACTACTCTTAGCTCTTTACCTGGGGAAAAGTAAAGTAAAGAGAAACACTTACCAGTTCGGAAGGGAGAAGACAGATTGGTCATCTGCCTAAGACAGTGTTTGGACTCCTTAGCATGTCATTCAAGGCTGGATACATTTTTGTCAATTTTCTTCTCTCCACCTACATACTTCTACCATCAAATAAGCCTTTTTATTTTCATTAATACCTCTGTGGCTTTGTCCCTGTGTTTTTCTTCCATCCCTTCTGCCCTTGGATTGCTCATAGCTCACTGAAAATCTGAACTCCCCAGGGAAAGTGAGTGCTCCCTGGTCGGTGGTCCATGGCATCACAGCTACCAACAATGATTAGAAGGAAGGACCATGTCCTTGGAGCTTCATGCATGACTTGACACATGTTAGGTGCTCAGAAAGTTCTGATGAAGGTTTGTTCAATTCCAGTTCTCAGTGCTGTGATTTTATAGTGTTTCCAAAAGTTTCTATAATAAGTCTTTTCTCTTTCTCCTAAATGTGAAGGTGAAGGATAACTATACCAAAGAGCCTGCTTGTTAATTCAGTGGGGCCCTTAATGGGCCACACTTGGTGATAGTGTCAGGGAGTAACACCAAAATAAGTGTCTATAAACTTTTTGTGCAGCGTTTCAAAAGAAATGTAATATATATATATATATGTTGTTGTTGTTAGGTGCCATCGAGTTGGTACCAACTCATAGCGACCTTATGCACAGCAGAATTTAAAAAAAATGTCTGATGATCCTGGGCCAACCTCACTACTGTTGCCACACTTGAGTCCATCAATGCTGCCACCTGGCCAATCCATCTCATTGGGGGTCTTCCTCTTTTTCTCTGGCCCTCCATCTTACCAAACATAATATTCTTCTCCAACGACTGGTCCCTTCTGACAATATGTCCAAAGTATGAGAGACAAAGTTTGGCCATCTTGGCCTCCAAGGAGCACTCTGGTTACACTTCTTCCAAAACAGATCAATTGGTTCTTTTGGCAGCCCATGGCACTTTTAGTATTCACCTCCATAATTCAAAGGCATCTATTCTTCTACAGTCTTCCTTATTCACTGTCCAGCTTTCGCATGCATATGAGGTTATTGAAAATACTATGGCTTAGATCAGGCGCACCTTAGTCCTCAAGCTGACATCTCTGCTCTTCAAAATTTTAAAAAGTCCCTGCACCAGATTTGCCTAATGCAATACGTCGTCTGATCTCTTGACTGCTGCTTCCATGAGTGTTGATAATTGATCCAAGAAGAATGAAGTCCTTGACAACCTCAATCTTTTCTCTGTTAATAAATATGTTGTTTATTGGTCCAGTGGTAAGGATTTTTGTTTTCTTGACGTTGAGATGTAATCCATACCGAAGGCTGTGCTCTTTGATCTTCATCAGTAAATGTTTTAATCTGCAATAACAGGTTGTTAATGAGTCTTCCTCTAATCCTGATGCCACATTTTTCTTCTTAAACCCACCTTCTCATATTATTTGCTCAGCATAAAGGTTGAATAAGTATGGTGAAAGAATACAACCTTGTCACACACCTTTCTTAATTTAAAAACATTCAGTGTTCCCATGTTCTGTTTGAACAACTGTTTCTTGGTCCAGGTACAGATTCCTTATGAGTACAATTAAGTGTTCTGGAATACTCATACTTTGCAATGTTGTCCATAGCTTGTCATGACCCACACAATTGAAAGCCTTTACATAGTCAATAAAGCACAGGAAAACATCTTTCTGATAGTCTCTGCTTTCAGCCAAGATCCATCAGATATCAGCAATGATATCTCTCAGAAAACCAAAAAGGAAGAACACGCTCAGCATTTCTCATGCTGGGAGAACTGAAGAAAAAAGTCAAGCCTTGACTTTCATTATTGAAAGATTCTCTGAGCAAATTATTTAATGATGCAGAAAGCATCAAGAGAAGATGGAAGGAATACACAGAGTCACTGTACCAAAAGGAAATGGTTAATGTTCGACCATTTCAAGAAGTAGCATATGATCAAGAACCAATGATACTCAGGGAGGAAGTCCAAGTTGCACTGAAGGAATTGGCAAAGAACAAGTCACCAGGAATTGATGGGATCAAAATTGAAATCTTTCAAGAAAATGAGGCGACACAGGAGGCACTCACTCATCTCTGCCAAGAAATTTGGAAGACAACTATCTGGTCAACTGATTGGAAGAGATCCATATTTGTGCCCATTCCAAAGAGAGGTGACCCAATGGAATGCGGAAAACATCGGACAATCTTTTTGATATCTCAAGCGAGTAAAGTTTTGCTAATGGTAATACAGAAACAGCTACAATCATACATTGACAGAGAACTTCCAGAGGTTCAAGCCAGATTCAGAAGAGGCTGTGGAACGAGAGATATCATTGCTGATATATATATATATATTTATAAGTTTTATGCTAATTAATTTTTTTAACAGTGTGGTGCTATAGGATAAGCACTGGTCTGCTAACCTCAAGATCAGTGGTTCAAACCCATCAGTTGCTCCTAGGGAATGTCATACAAGTTTGCTATGAGTTGGAACCAACTCAACAGCTATTAATAACAGTGCACTCTGGTCAAAGCTGTAATTATTAGCCAATTACAATTATGTTTCATATCATGTGGTTTCATCTGTTCAGCTACAAGTACACGCTGTTGTTTTCATTGCTGCCAGTGTTTTTATAGTTGCTGATGTTGGCAAATTTTCTGTTCTAGCTATAATATGGCAATTAGTACTTGTGAACCTGTATTCATAAGCTTTTGAGAATGAAATAGTAATTTAAGGAAAAGGAGAAAAACACAAAGATTGTTGCTCAGTTACGAATAATGTTGCAACTAATAATTTAACATAGAAATCTTTTATAGAATAATCTTATTGTTAGAATTTATATAATCTAAGGAGTCCTGGTGTGGCACTGTAGGATAAAGCACTGGACCACAAGATCGTTTAGAACCACAGGTCTGCGGTTCAAACTTGCCAGCTGGTCATTGGAAACCTTATGCAGGGTCACTATGAGTCTGAACCAACTCGATGGCACTTAACAAAAAGATATATTGCAATTAAGCAATTTACAACTGTATTTTTCATGTTATATGATTTAAATTGATCATAAACGTCACTAAGGATTCTGCATGGTCTGGGGCAGAAGATCCATGGGGACACACCGCAAATTGCCACACTGGGCGACACGACACCCACCTTAATGAATGCCATTGTAAGCCAGGTAATTCCAAGAATTCAAAGTTTTTTCATTGTCACTTATGTGGAGTTGTTTAAGCAGTATGAGCAGAACGCTCACCTTTGGAGGAGTATTGGCAGCTCTTTGAACACAGCCAATAGGTTCTTCCACCTTTCACCTCAAACACTGCTCAGGGTTCTCACTGGGGGTCCTTGGCCCTGCTGGGCAGCTGCTGCCACATGAACCAAAGGGGTCCAATTATAAATTTAAAAATAGACTATTACAATCACAGGCCTCATTGAGCTGAAAGTGTTTGTAGTCATTTTCCAAGTGATTATTTTTACAGTGCTTACAAATAACATACTGTATTTTACACAAATAAAATGTACCTTTTATGTTTTCTGCATTTGTTTGCCAACAGTTCTACCCTCCCCACCTCCCCTCCCCCCTTGGGGGAAGGGGGTAAACAAATGCCTTATTGTGTAGTGCTTTGTAATTACGATACACTTATACATGTACTGCTTTATCATAGTCCCCTACAATAATGTTGGGAAACAAGTAGGAAGAGTCCCTATTTCCTATTTCTAAGTACTTTAAAAGGATCTTAGAGAACGTAACTTCTAGAACCAGCGTGGGAAGAAGCTATGCTTTAACTCTATGTTTCTATTATGTTCTATAAGGACTCAATATCTAAGCATTCTTATTTTACCTTTTCACAAAAGGAAACTGTGAAAGTTCCTCAGATACTTACTTAGTAAGTTTTAACAACCCATTGAACTCAGGAATCTTAAGCCTACATTTTTCCATGTGGCTTCTAACAATTGCTTCTAATCAAATGTATTTCTGCTGACAGGCATGGGCGAGGACTTGGAAACACTGTTTAAAAATTGGTATAAAATCAATGATACCAATCAAACCCAGAAAGATGTCATTTTATGTTTTCTTAGCAACAGGAATGACCCAATGAACATGTTTCTCCTCCTACCTCTCTCTGGATATGAACAAAGAGAATAAACCCACTGTTAGACAAAGCCAAGATATGAAAAACCATAGTGAATAACACAGAATGGTTAAAGTAGACCAGAGTCCCTGCAGGAGCTTGCTACGTAAGGTTGGAATAGTCGAGGACTAATAATTAAAAGAAGAGGTACTATTTTTGAGGATTTTGCTATCAGTCAAGCACTATGCTAATTGAACATTTTCAAGCATTATTTTATTTAGTGCCCTAGCCAGCTTATGAGGAGCAGTGGTTAATCACTCAGCTTATACCCAAAAGGTTGATAGTTTTGAACTCAACAGCTGCTTCCCCAGGAGAACCATGTGGCAGTCTGCTTCTGTAAAGATTATAGCCTTGGAAACTCTATGGGACAATTATACTCTGTCCTATAGGGTCGCTACACGAATATAAGTGAGAATCAACTCCATGGTAATGAACTTGTATCTGGTATATGAAATAGGTGGTATTATTATTTAAAACCAAACAATTGCCATGAGATTGTAACTCATGGTGACCCCAGGTGTTTCAGAGTAGAGCTGGCCCGTGGATTTTAGCTTTCAGAAGCATAACCACCAGGTCTTTCTTCTGAGGTGTCTCTGGGTGGGTTTGAACTGTCAGCCTTTCAGTTAGTAGCCCATCACTTAACTGTATGTACCACCTTGCCTGGAAACTTCAGTTCCTGTCCTGTGTTAAGGCAACAGCACAATTTTGTGTCAAAAGCACTGTTAGGCCTGGGTTTGAGCCACACACAGCTGAGTCATCTTTTACAGTTTGCCTAAATTTAGAAAATGCTTAACAAGGCAGGAACTAGTCCTTGAATGGGGTCAAGACTGCCCTCTATGTAGAAGACAAAGAGCATTCCAGGAAGAAATCACTATGACTAGAGACATGGGACTGGGAAAAAAATGCAGTTTATGAAACTCTGTGAGTTAGGTTGGAGTTCTGGTGTGACACTGTAGGATAAGCACTGGACCTCAAGGTTGGTTTGAACTACAAGGTTGGCAGTGCAAACTCACCAGCCACTCCTCAGAAACCCTGTACAGGGTTGCTATGAATCAGAACCGGCTCAACCAAACGTGACAACAACTGTAGGCTAGGTGTTGGGCTGCTAACTGTAGGGTCAAACCTACCATCCACTCTGGGGGAGAAAGATGAGGTCTGTGTCTGTAAAGATTTAGTCTCAGAAACCCAATATAATGTCGCTATGAGTTGGAGTCAACCATGATGGCAGGGGCTTTGGTTTGGTTTGGGGAGCTGTGGGCAGCAAGTAGATAAGAGATGAGAATGGGTCCGATTATGCTGAGATTTATCAGTGGCAAAGGAGCTTGTACCTGATTGGGTAGTCCACTAGAGTCTTTGGAAGGTTTTGGGCATGGGCAGGAGGTTAAGAGAGGTATAAGCAAAGACCATCAAAGCAGAGCATGCAGCCTATGACTTTCAGGGTCCATGAAAGCCTGTAGACCAGGCCTGAGGGCAGACGTGTGACTTACTGCCACAGTAGAATCCTTAGCCATGGGTTTAGACTTCCCAGAACACTGTACACCCCCGCTCTTGGCTTCTATGCAAACACAGGAAACACCAGCAGAGACATTTTTTCCCTGCTATTATGCTGATTGATCGAGAAGTCAAACCTCCTTATGTTCAGTGTGGTGAGCTGATGGGCTTTTATTCTCCAGGCCAAATTCCTAGGATCCTTTTGGTCCCAGAATGTTTTGCCTGTGGAGTTTATGGATAAGGAAGTACAAAAAGTGAAATCACAGACTGTAATTTGGGGATTATGGATAGAGATATTATAGGGGATAATAGTGGCTCTCCATTTAGGAGAAGGCCTTGTGGTATTGAACCTGTTGGCTGCCTCATTGGGAAAGGGGACAGGCACCTGAATCAGCCTACAGACTGTGGTAGAGATGTGATAATAGCAACCATTTATTTAGCTCATATTGCATGCCAGGTCCCAAGCTAGGTGTTTTACATAGGTATCCACAGAAGAACTCTGTGAAGACGGTACTATGAGTTCTGTTTAGCAGGTAAGGAAATTAAGTTGAAATATAAATAACTTGCCCTAGGTCTTACAGTCAATAAATGATAAATAAAATTGTAATTCTCATCTTTTGGTGTCCTTCCCACTGTACATTATTGCTGTTGTTAAGTGCCATCGAGTCAGTTCTGACTCATAGCGAGCCTGTATAGGATTTCCAAGCAGCAGCTAACAGGGTTGAACGCCAACCTTGCAGTTAGCAGTCCAGTGCTTATCCTACTGTGCCACTCCAGGACTCAGCAGGAACTAATCATGTAGTGGGAGTTGGCTGGGACAAGGATCTTTGCTTTGAACTATTCCAAGAGCATAATCATCTAGTTTGCATTTTCCCCTCAGTTTTGCATTTGAATATATCAGAGACTTGGAATTGACTAATACAGACATTTATCTATTTTTTCTTTATTTCATTACTTTTTTTTTTTTTTTCTCTTTACTGCACCTCCCCTCCTCCCTACCCCTAATATTAAAATAATAATAACAAGGCTAGTGTCAGTTCTGTATCAGTCTGATTTATGGTTAGTCTTAACCTGATCAGGAGTTATTGACAATCATATGCTACATATGGACTGGCTGGTATTGATCTTTGGCCTCTGAGGTAAATAAAAAACTTCATATTGGAGTCACTGCCATAAATGTATTTGCAGAACTGACTTCATGTGCTTACGTTTCTGTCTCAATACTCCCAGTACAATAATGTTCTGTGGAGCTGGTGGTTCTGTGAATGTGTCAGAAAGAATAGGCCATGCATTTGGGGATGCATAGAGCCAAGGGTGGCAGCTGATCACCAGGCAGGGAGTCAAGGATTAATGGGAGATGCCCAATAACCAGCAGCAAGTTCCTGGGCTTTGCATTTTTCAGAATGGTAATCCATTGGTGAATAAACTTCAAGCTGCTCTTCCATTTCACCTGCAGGAGGTCACATCATTAACGGAAACCAGGAGCACACACAGGTACACCTGGCATGTGCCCAAAACCCCTCAAAGGCCAAGATCATGCTTTGGGGCTGAAGCCAAGTCATCAGATTCAGGACTTGTCATAAACATTCATGAAAGTGTTCAATAAATACTAGCCACTATTAAGCATTTGAGACCCCAAGGATATCCTACTTTTAACTTTACTGAAGTTTCTGATTTGGCTTTAGTCGTCTACCTCAGCTCAGAACTACAACCATCCAGTGAGTATATACAGTGAACTGACACTGTAATTAATGCTGGTTAATGTGCTGGACTGCAAGGTTAGTTTGAACAGCAAGGTTGACGGTTCAAGCTCACCAGCTGCTCCTCAGAAATCCTATAGAGGGTCGCTATGAGTCGGAACCAACTCGACGGCACTGAACAACAGCAACATGTAAAGACAACTCCTGGTGTGGATCAGCACTGGTCTATGAATACAAGGTTAGCAGTTCAAACCCACCAGCTGCTCCTGGGAAACCCTATACAGGGTCTCTATAAGTTGGAACCGACTCAACTGCATTCAACAACAACAAGAAGCTAAAACAGTTTTCCACATAGTCTGGTGGCAGCAAGTATTCCTGAGAATAGCTATAACAACTATGTAGGTGCTTTCTTTATTATTGCATATGAGTCTGGTGAAAAAGATCTTGCCAGAAACTTTAAAGAAAGGGGGGTGGGGAAACTCAAGAAGACTGAGTCTTAGCCTAGATCTGCCACTAACTACTTCATTGTGTGATATTGAGCAAGCCGTTGAAACTTCCAGGGTCTAAGTCAGGTTTCTCCTCTATAGAATAGGGCTACAAAACTATGCCCTCACTTCGGATGGTTGTACCTGTTATAGAACTCTGTAGAAGGACCATAATAATCTGTCTGACTGAAAGTTATCACAAGTTTTCTTGGAATTGTTCACCTGCTATACAGGTGGACCCAGCCACAGGGTGAAAACCAGGCCAGTTTGTATGCCTGATTTTACATTAATTACATTTGACATTCTTGGCTGGCAAAATCCCAAACCTGAAGGTGGCCTGAATCCCCTTTAAGGAGATTTCTGTCAGTATCTATGAAGGACCTCTGATTTGAAGCACAGTTTGACCTAATGAGAAACAGATCCTTTGATATGACTAGTAGCAATCTCTTTCCATTAGAAGATCAAGAGCCTTTGTTCACTTCAGCAAAAGGTTACTACAGTAGCAACCACTGACTCTATTAGACTCTGGTAAGCTATCTCCTTTGGGTGAATAGTTGAGTGGGTGAGTGGTAAGAAAGTGCCATTGGAGTAGATGAAGTCAGGAATGTATATATTTTTAACCAGAAATATACTCTGCAATTCTGACCTCTGGTTTTGCCTCTGCTCAATAAGATTCAGTACCAGAATGGCCTATGGAGACAGCTGGAAGCCGATGAACTAGAGCTGAGGGAGACTAGGAGAGTGAGTAGTGTGTGTCCTTCAGGACACTGGGGCTGACTGGTTTGAGACTCTAAAATCAGATTTGGACCTCTGCTGGGTTTCTCTGGGTTGCTTTAATTATTGCAAGTTCACAGGGCAAACGCCTGCTGGCAAACCACTTTTTCAAAAGAGGGTCATGAATACCAAAGTGCTAGGCATGGAGGTGGTGCCGCATCTCCCAGGGCTGGCCAGCTGGGAGCAGCTTAGCACAGATCCCCCTGGAGGTGCCCTGGCAGTGCTGGTGTTTGTGGTCCAGGAGGATCTCAGTGTGAGCTCTGGCCGTGACTGTGTGCATGTGACCCCCACACTGGGAGCGCTGGCCCTGGTGCTGAAGCTTCTAATCAGCAACACCTGCTCAGAGGAAAAGTCTTGGGGTGGCAAGGGCAGCAGATGTCTTTATCAGTGACTGAGCGCTGGCAGTGAAGGGTTCCGTTAACTTGTGAGGGCTTGGGGCATAATGGCCGAGAAAGCACTCGGAAATGAGAATCGGGAACTCCGGATTCTAGTGTCATAGAGAAGCTGGCAGTTGGGTTAGGTAGCCCATGCAGTCTCTTATGACTCTGAAAGTCTATATTCTGGGTTCTAAAACCATAGAGAAGAGCAGCCTTGGAAGAACAATTACCCTGTGAGGGAATCCTTGAGTAGACAATCTATAAGGAACCTAATGTAGAAGAACCTTGTAGTCAGACACCATCTCTCCACAGAAAAATCTAGGCTGGTCCGATAACTAGGCTGCTAGTGATTTCTCAGTGTCTGTGAGGTGCAGAAGACCTCCTGTCATTGGCATCATCAGTGACCTCACTGAGTTAAGGATCCTGACCATGAGAAGTATGGAGAGGACTGGGTTTATGGCTTTCATCAGGACAAGACTGGCCTGATCTCCTGAGCCAGTCAAGTGCCACCTCACATTAGTTCCTGACAGCCTCCTCGATAGCGCTGATTTCGTCCCTTCACAGAAACCATCAATCCCCAGCATTCACTAGACCAGTGGTTCTCAAAGCCTGGCCTCAAGTAGCATCAGCATCACCCGGGAAGCTGTTAAAGACGCAAGTCCTCAGGCTTTACCTTAGATCTACTGAGTCAGAAATGGGGGGTGAGGCCCAACAATCTGGGTTTTAATAACCCTTCCTAGTGGTCTCAGGCATGCAGAAGTTTGGAAACTATGGTGCTAGACAGTATTATTCATCAGTGACTTTCTGTCTCTCATTTTAAAATGTGTCTTATTAAGACAACACTAGTGTGGCACTATAGAATAAGCACTGGACTGCTAAATGCAAGGTGTACAGTTCAAACCCACCAGTCACTCCTTGGAAACCCTATATAAGGTTACTATGAGTCAGAACCAACTCCACAGCACTTAACAACAGTTTTTAAAATGACCCGTAGCCCACTGTCTCATCACAACACCCCTTCATCTTTCTGGGCTCTCTCCCGGTCTTTGTCTATTTGCACACATATGTTTTTTACAGATGAGATTGTGTAGAGTCATTTTTATGTTGTAGTTTACTCAACATTACTAAGGTTTTCTTCTCTCTCATTGCTTTATCACCTTCATATTTATCATTGTGAATGACTGCAAATGCTTCCCTAACTTGACCTGCTGTGCCTACTTGACTGCCCTGTTGTTTGATGCTTAGTGACTTACCACTTTTCACTATTGTAAAAGTAACTTGTCTGTGCAGTGAGCTCAGACACATGGCTAGGTCAGCTTCTGGGGCATTCCATAGAACCTGCTGTCAGCCCAATACTGACCTTCCCTGCAAGCTCTCAATTCGAGGTGATCTGAAGATGAAAAGATGAAAAGGTTCTTCTACATTAGGTTCCTTATAGATTGTCTACTCAAGGATTCCCTCACAGGGTAATTGTTCTTCCAAAGCTGCTCTTCTCTATCTTAACAGAAAGAAAACAGCACAGATACTTAATCTGCAGCAATGGATTCTGCCTGAAAAGTCCTGCATTCCCAAGTTTTCTTAGCCTCAGTGTACCTTCTCATTCACTCCCAATCATAGTCAGGAGTGTTGAGTTGGATGTGGGGGTCGGAAATAGGAGCCTCCCTGCCCCTTTGGCCTTCCAGACCTCTGCCAGGCCTGCTGTCTGCTCCCAGCAGGGCTGAAACTGGTCATTTCCTGAGCATCCTGGTCTCCCAGCAGGAAGACCAGCCCCCCTCTTTCTTTCTCATGCTGTTTTCACTTTCTCACTCTCCCACTCTGATGTGCCATCTTGCCTCTTTTCCTTTTGCCCAGCCTGGCACAACCTTTTTAAAAGCTGTCTGAGACACAAACCTTGACTAGCACACCCCCTTGTGGCAGCCCATTTGGTTTTGCCAAGGCCGATTATAATTGTGGACCATATAAATAGTGCTGTAATCTGTTAAAATGATTTTGTTGGAATAAATCCTTAGGTGTAGGGTTACTAAATCTAAGGGTAATCCACAGGATATCTTTTATGCCACTGTCTCTTCTGTTAGTGGCAGTCTGGCTATATACCCTGTCAGTGACTTCACATTGCTTGGGGGATAAAGTCTAAACTTAATGACATGGCAAACTAGGTTCTTCATTATTTGGCTTTATGGATTACAAGCTCAACTCAGATGTCTAGACGGGGCAGGTAGTAACAATAGTAATGAATTGAGCCAGAAGATAAGAGAGAGTGGGGTTTATAATGAACTAGTGAGTAGACCTAACCCCTAAAGCAACTGTATTCAGAAATCAATGTTCAGTGAAAGATAAATGACCAAAAGTGCTGGTGTCAACCTTGATTTTGGTTTATCTCAACTTCCTCAACCATACATCCTCCCTGAATGGGAAATGCTTTCCATTGCCTTTTTGTTGTGTTGTTTTGGTTTTGTCTTTTCATATGTTATTTCTTCTGCTTAAAATGTCTAAGTCCCCTGTATCTAACTGTGTGACTCCTATTCATAGTCTAAAGCACAGCTAGAAGGGTTATCTCTGGATGGAAGTGCTTTAGGATAGGGCCCAGCCTTTGGACAGCCTCTAGGCACTGTGCTTGGTGGGTGGGCCTCTGGTGCTGAAATGTTGAACCTTCTTTCCCTTTTTTGAATCCTTAAAATTTAATTTTGAAATGTCCTTCTTTAAGAGTATCCCAGGGAACCTATGAAAAGATGTTGCTAGGATAAGCTTTCACATGCCCATACTGTCTGAAATGTCCTGGACTCTGAACCCTTCTAGGAAAATTCTGGATTCAAAAATTACATTTAGTCATTTCTTTTCTTAAAGACTATTAGCTCTTTAGGGGTAAGGACCCTGTTTTGTCATTGCTATGCTTAATACATTTTTTATTTTTTATTTTTTTATGGATGGATAGATGGATGTTTTATATCCATTTCTATTCCCCTGTTGACCCAGAAGGGATGCTTGGGCCGCATATTCTCTAATGGGTCTATCCTAAACTTCTATTCCCTATTTGTGATCCTCTCTTACTCATTCCTTCCTTCATGTGTTCTCCTTCCTCCTTACCTCTCACTTACCCATACTCATCCTTTTAACTTTGCCCAGAGCCCATGTTCTCCCCTCTCCCTTTTTCTTTGTGATTCAACATATTCTAACATGGTTCACCTGTTCCCTGTTCTCCACCTATTCTCATTTGTTTTTTCCACCTATTTCTCATTGTTATTCTCATCTAAAGCCAGATCCTGGTGTAGTGCTGCGGGTTCATGCACTGGATTGCAAAATCGGTTTGAACCTCAATGTCAGCAGTTCAATCTCACCAGCTGCTCCTCAAAAACCCTATACAGGGTTGCTATGGGTCAGAACTGACTCAATGACACTTTAACAACAACAAAAAAAATCTTAAGAGCCGGTCCTGGTGTGTCACTGTAGGATAAGCACTGGACTGCAAAGTCAGTTTGAACTTCAAAGTCGGAGGCTTGAATCTACCAGCTGCTCCTCAGAAACCCTTTACAGGGTTGCTATGAGTCAGCACTGACTCAATGGCACGTAACAACACAAGAGCCAGAAGGTTTTTTGTTTATGGTTAATGCCCAGAGCCTTCAGAAGGTAGTGGCATGAGGAGCAGAATCCCCTGAACAATTTCAGTAGAAAGGCCAGAAAAAGAGGAAGCTATAACACTTAGATCCTGGGAGCTTGATCTGCCCTGCTGGTCCTTCCATGTGTGAATTTCCACCAACCTTCACATTGTAGGCAAGTTTATCAGCTTGCTGTTGGGTAGGAACACATACATTCCAAATCCCAGTGGTTAGAGGGTGCTTTCTGGACTTGCTAGACTGAAACACAGATATAAACCTCCCCGATAATGTTAGGAGTAACAGTTTTCTATTCTATTCTTAATATCTAAGCAGAGGCAGGAGAGACCCTCCCCAGGAAGCTTATGAAGCCCTGCTTTCTTAGAATGGGGGGAACCTTGGCAGGGACTTTCACTCCCGCCCCACCTCAGGCACTTTTTACTGCTGGGATCCCAGGGGATTATAGGCATGTCATAGCAGACTTGTAAAGGGACAATTACATATAGGTACCTATTTGACAAGGACTTGAATACTTACTGATGAGGATCAAAGACTACAGCTTTCAAAATGGATTGCACCTCGATGTAAAGAAAATAAAAATCCTCACAACTAGGCCAATAAATAACTTCATGATAAATAGAGAAAAGACTGAAGTTGTCAAAGACTAGTTGAATCCACAACTAGTACTTATGGAAGCAGTAGTCAAGAAATCAAAGGACATTAGGCAAATTGGGGACAAACGGCTTCTTTAACGTGTTAAAGAGCAATGATGTCCACTTTGAGAACTAAGGTGCATCTGACCCAAGCCATAGTATTTTCAGTTGCTTCATATGCATGTGAAAGTCGGATAATGAATAAGGAAGACCACAGAGGAATCCATGCATTTGGATTATGGTGTTGGAGAAGTATATTGAAAAGTACCATGGACTTCCAGAAGAGCAAACCAATCTGTTTTGGAAGAAATGCAACCTTAATGTGCATTAGAAGTGAGGATGGTGAGACTCATCTCGCATACTTTGGGCTTATTGTCAGGAGGTACTAGTCCCTGGAGAAGGACATCGTATTTTGAAAAGTGGAAGGTCAGCAAAAAGAGGAAATCCCCCAACAAAATGAATGGACTCAGTGGCAGTAACAATGGGCTCAAAATGCTAACAACTGAGGATGACACAGGACTGGACAGGGTTTGGTTCTGTTGTACATACAGTAACTAAGAGTTGCAACTGACTTGCTGGCTCTTAACAACAAACTGTTTGAAGAACTAGGATATTGGAGACTAGAAATGCTAAACCATTTGATCCTATGTAGTAAGGGATTTTTCTGCCCACTTCAAGGAGATCCAGTGGGGCTCAATGACTTGGCTTGTCTGAAGTTGTATTGCAGCAAGGCTGTTGTATATTATTTCAGTATGGATAAGTTATAGGTCACTATTTTAGTTTCAGTAGATCTGCTCTCCATCCCTCTTCTCGATACTGCTTCAAATCATTGAGTAGTACCAGCAGCTTAGGACCCTTTAGACTTGGAGATGGCTCTGCCCATAAATACCCCCATCCTCCATGATTCTCTCAGGTCTTCAGGGTAAGGATCCAAGGCCATGATCCCTTTAGTCTTTATCCCCCCATCCATACTGGTTTTGAGAAATCAGTTCTGACCAGTCTCCTTTGCACTGCTTTTACTGCAAAGATCTATTGGTAGCAGCTGGTGTAGAGGCTCTTCTTGTCCTGAGAGGGAGGCACACCTTGAGTATCCTATTTGTAAAACCATTCTACACCTGCCTCTCATTTGGAAGCCTGGTCTAGAGTCATAAAGATGATTCCAGGAGAAAGCTTTGCCAAAGCATCTCATGAAAATCTGTTCAACAGGCCTTCGGGGTCCACCAGCTACAGCTTCACTTGGCAAATGTATTAGCGCTCTTTGCGAATTTGGCAGATGGCAAAGGTCTTGAATGGACTAAAGGTCATTCAGGGGCTAGAATGGTGTTTCTGGACCCTTCTCCCCACATGGATGTACCCCAAATAGTGGAAGGACAGAACTTCATATGGAAAATGCCCAGGTCTGCTACTAACTAGTTGCTGGTGCAGAATATAATCACAAGGTCTCTGTTCCCTGAGATTTACCCTTACTGACTCCCTCCCACCATTTCCAGTCAGCACCCTTCTAGGGATTCAATTTCCTAATTCCCCTCCCCCACCCAATGGTCTATCAATTTGTGTACTGTGGTGGCTTATGAGTGGCTGTGATTCTGGAAGCTATGCCAAGGGTACTTTAAATACCAGCAGGGTCACCCACGGTGGATAAGTTTCAGATGAACTTCCAGATGAAGACAGACTAGAACAAGGAGTGACAAACTACTACTGAATATTTAGTCACTGAAAACCTTATGAATAACAGAGAAACACTGTCAGATATAGTGCCAGAAAATGAGCCCCTCAGGTTAGAAGACACTCAAAATGCGACCGGGGAAGAGCTGCCTCCTCAGGGTAGAGTTGACCAAGGTAACACTAATGGAGTAAAGCCCATAGGAGTAAAGACCACGGGACCTTCATTTGCTGATGGGGCACACTCAAAATGAAGAGAAACAGCTGTAAACATCCATTAGTAATCGGAATATGGAATGTACATACGAAGTATTAACCTAGGAAAATTGGAAATTGTCAAAAATGAAATGGAACACAAAAACATAGATACCTTTAGGTATTAGCTGAAATGCACTGGTATTGGCCATTTTAAATCTGATAACAACATGGTTTACTATGCCGGGAATGACAAATTGAAGAGGAATGGTGTTGCATTCACTGTCAAAAAGAACATATCTAGATCAGTCATGAGTTACAGCGCTGTCTATGATAGGATAATATCCATGAGCCTACAGGTAAGACCAGTTAATATCACTATTATTCAAATTTACGCACCAACCACTAAAGCCAGTGAGGCTGAAATAGAAGAATTCTACCAACTTCTTCAATCTGAAATTGATCGAACAGCAATCAAGATGTATTAATTGATCATTACTGGTGATTGGAATGTAAAGGTTGGAAACAAAGAGGAAAGATCAGTAGTTGGAAAATGTGGCCTTGGTTATAGAAATGATGCTGGATGCATGATAAAATTCTGCCAAACCAATGATTTGTTCATTTCAAATACCTTCTTCAGACAGCATAAAAGACGATTATACATATGGACCTCACCAGATGGAATGCACAGAAGTCAAATTGACTACATCTGTGGAAAGATATGATGGAAAAGCTCCATATCATCAGCCAAAACAAGGCCAGGGACAGATTGTGGAGCAGACCATCAGTTGCTCATATGCAAATTCAAACTGAAGCTGAAGAAAATGAAAACAAGTCCATGACAGCCAAAAATATGACCTTAAATATATAACATTTGAATTTAGAGATCATCTGAAGAACAGATTTGATACAAACACTAAAGACTGAAGACCAGAAGAGTTGTGGGATGACATCAAGAACATCATACAGGAAGAAAACAAAAATTCATTAAGAAGACAAAAATAAGGAAAAGATAAAAATGGATGTCAGAAGAGACACTGAAACTTTCTTTCCAGCATAGGGATGCTAAAGCAAATGGAAGAAATGAGGAGGCAGAAGAGCTAAAGAGAAAAATTCAAAGGTTAGCTCAAGAAGACAAAGTCAAATATTATAACGAAATGTGCAAACATCTGGAGTCAGAAAACCAAAAGGAAAAAACACACTCAGCATTTCTCAAGCTGGTGGAACTAAAGAAAAAATTCAAACTTCAATTTTCATTATTGAAGGATTCTCTGGACAAATTATTGAATGATTCAGAAAGCATCAAAAGAAGGTGGAATGTAATGATATACGATGGAATGAATATGGAACTGAGGTTCTCTCATGTAAACTATCATATAATTCACAATAAAACATTTAAAAAAAAGAAGAAGAAGAAGATGGAAGGAATACACAGAGTCAGTGTACCAAAAGGAAATGGTTGATGTTCAACCATTTCAAGAGTTAGCATATGATCAAGAGCCAATGATACTGAAGAAAGAAATCCAAAGTGCATTGAAGGAACTGACAAAGAACAAGGCACTAGGAATTGGTGGGATAAAAATAGAAATCTTTCAAGAAAGTGAGGTGGCACAGGAGGCACACACTCATCTATGCCAAGAAATTTGGAAGACGGCTATCTGGCTGACTGATTGGAAGAGATCTGTATTTGTACCCATTCCAAAGAGAGGTGACCCAACAGAATGCAGAAGTCATCGGCCAATATCTTTGATATCCCATGAAAATAAAGTTTTACTAAAGGTAATAAAGAAATGGCTGCAAACATACATTGACAGAGAACTTCCAGAGGTTCAAGTCGGATTCAGAAGAGGCCGTGGAACAAGGGATATCATTGCTAATATCTGATGGATCTTGGCTGAAAGCAGAGAACACCTACTTGTGCTTTATTGACTACACAAAGGCTTTAGATTGTGTGGATCATGACAAGCTATGGACAACATGGCGAAGTAGGAATATTCCTGAATACTTAATTGTGTTCATGAGGAATTGTGTATGGACTAAGAGGCAATTGTTCTAATAGAACATGGGAACACTGAATGGTTTAAAATTAAGAAAGGTGTGTGACAGGGTTGTAGTCTTTCACCATACTTTTTCAACCTGTATGCTGAACAAATAATCCAAGAAGCTGGGTTACATGAAGAAAAACATGGCATCAGGATTGGAGGAAGACTTATTAACAACCTGAGATATGCAGATGATACAACCTTGCTTGCTGAAAGTAAAGAGGACTTAAAATACTTACTGATGAAGATGAAAGCCTTCGGTATGGATTGCATCTCAATGTAAAGAAAACAAAAATCCTCACCATTGGAACAATAAGCAATATTCTTATCAATGGAGAAAAGATTGAAGTTGTCAAGGACTTCATTCTTCTTGGATCAACCATCAACACTCATAGAAGGAGCAGTCAAGAAAACAAACAACGTATTGCATTAGGCAAATCTGCTGCACAAGATCTTTTAAAATAAAGTGTTGAAGAGTAAAAATGTCAGCTTGCAGACTAAGGTGTGCCTGACCCAAGCCGTGGTATTTTCAATAACCTCATCTATATGTGAAAGTTAGACAGTGAATAAGGAAGACTGTAGAAGAATTAATGCTTTTGAGTTATGGTGTTGGAGGAGAATACTGAAAGTACCATGGGCTGCCAAAAGAACAAACAGATCTCTATTGGAAGAAGTGCAGCCAGAGTGCTCCTTGGAGGCCAGGATGGCCCAACTTTGTCTCTCATACTTTGGACATATTGTCAGGAAGGACCAATTTCTGGAGAAGGATATCATGTTTGGTAAGGTGGAGGGTCAGAGAAAAAGAGGAAGACCCCCAGAGAGATGGATTGGCAAAGTGGCAGCATCAGTGGGCTCAAGCATGGCAATAATTGTGAGGTTGGCCCAGGACAGGGCAGTGTTTTGTTCTGTTGCTATGAGCCAGTAGCAACTCTATGGCATCTAATAACAATAACAACAACCCAATGGTGCTGGATCTGAGAACAGAATTCTGAGCCTTCTCTTTTTAGAAGAGTGAGAGGTAGGGAGCTTTCCTCAAGCTGTGGAAGGAACTGAGAGATGATCTACTTCACCAAACTGGTCTTTTAATTGAAAAAATTGAGACCCAGTGATTTACTCCAATTCTTTGAATGAGTTTATGATAGAATTAGGACTGTCCAATAGGTGATAGCCAAATGCTGCTACCTTCTGGAAAGCAAGTAGGATGAAGGGGAAGAAGGTTAAGGTTTTATATCAACTTGCTGGGCCAAGACTATCAGTGGTTTGGCAGTTCAGATGTAGTAATCCCTCGTGATGAGATGTTATATAATGTAATCCTCTTCACGATGAGACCTGCTATGAGCAGACTGTCAATTGGAAGGACATTCCCTTGGGGGTGTGGCCTGCTTCCAATATAGTGAATGCTGAGGCTAAACTTGCTTTCTTTTTGCTGGGTCTGGATTCTGCATTTGGTTTCTCATCTGACCTCTGGTTCTTTGGACTTGAACAACAAACAAACTATTGTATTGCTTGTGTGAGAAATTTGTCAAGAGGAGCTCAGAATGGAAAATGGGGTGAATAAGACCCTATGATGAGAAAAGGTTCCAGTTTATCTCCCATGGGTTCAATTATAAAGTGTGTGTATGTGTGTGAGTGAGAGAAAGAGCACACGAGAGAGAGAAGAGTGAAACGAGTTTGAGTTTTGTGGCCAGTCCTAACTCAAGTTTCTGGGATCTGCTGAAATAATTTCTGTTTGGTTCTTGTGGCTTAAAAGGTCCCGGAAACATTTCAATAAAATTATATCTCCTTAATTTAGCTGCCTGTCAGTTATTTTTTTCCAGGTGTTTTAGGGTTGACAGTGAGTTTGACATTTATAAAAGTGTTTTGGAAACTGTATCAGACACCTTTAAGTAAAGAGGAATTTTAAGCAAGATATTTTGGGAAGCACAATTGCGTTTTTCTTCTGGACACCCCAAGCCATTATCTCTCCTCTTTCAACTTTCTATATGGACCAATCCCAGTGATGGGGTATAAAATTATTGGCTACAGTTGAACATTGTTGCCTTTATGAATTCCTTTCCTGCTCACTGTCACCCACATTTCTATGACTTCTGCTTCATTTGAGCACAGCTAACGGCAAAACATTTCTATTTTGTTTGTCAGAGTATTTTAGGATGTTTGAGATGAAAAGAACTTCGGGGATCTTCATCTTTTTCATATACTCACCTATGCCTTTCCTAGGGGCTCTAAGAGTAGAGATGTAGCCACATTCTCATTGCTGATATCTGCTGAGCTGAGATTCACACCCAAATCAATGACTCTGGACCACTCTTGCTCCATAAACTCACACATTAAACTGATAACTATGACATTTTCCTGTCAGTTTTAGGACAGCTAGGAACCCAGAACTTGTATCTCAAATTAGAAATGCTGACATATGGGCTGTAGCATCCTGGAGGACTATATGACAATTCCTTTTGTGCCCTTAGAGGTGGGGAGAAGTGATAGCAGCAGCCTGCCTTGAAATAGGAGAATTCCCTTCACCCGACCTGCCTACTCTGACTTCTTCCATTCAATTAAAAAACACTGCCAGTGTTGGGAATCCAGAGAATGAGAATCCAGAGTTCCTGCCCTCAGGGGCTTGGGCAGCTAAACAAATAATGAAGCACAATGTGATAAACGCTCCAGTGGCAGTATATATTTTGTGTTTAGGGAGCATCAGCGTGAAGCCTCTCAAGATTGCCCTGGCAGAATTGCTTTCTTTCTCCAGGTAATAAAGGAAAAGAAGAATGGCCCAGGTAAGAGGTTCTCAACTCTGCCTGCACAATGGCATCACCTGTGGAGTTTTAACAAGGCTCTCTGCTGGAACTATAAGATAAGCTCTGGACTGCAAACCATAAGGTCAGCATTTCAAACCCACCGACTCCTCTGAAGGAGAAAGATGAGGCTTTCTGCTACTGTAAAGATATACAGCCTCACATGGTTTGAAAGGATAAAAGAGGGGAATAATGAGCCCTGGGAACGTTGTGATTACGAATAGGGCTGTGAACCTCAAGGTCAGCAGTTCGAAACTACCAGCTGTTCTGCAGGAGAAAGATGAGGCTTTCTGCTCTCATAAAGATTTATAGCCTTGGAAACCCTGTACAGGGTTGCTATGAGTTGGAACCGACTCCATGGCAGTGAGGACTAGAGCAGAGAATGAAGCATCTAGCTGATATGAAGTGAGGGGAGATGCACAAGAACACCCATACTTACAGATAGTATCCACTTGACCTGGCTTCAATGGCTGGATGATCAGAACTTGACTAGAAGAAGAAAGAAGAGGGAATAAAAAAAGAGTAACCTGCTACAATTTGATGAACTTTACCTATATGTATGGATGTAGTAGCTCAAAAAAGGGAACAAATCTTTACAGCAAGGATCACTCCCAACCCCTCGGTACACAGGGTTGACAGGGATTGGCAATTTAGACATTGGCTACCCAAAATGGGAGGGGGTGCTATAAAGGCAAGAAATTACTGGTTTACAAATTTTCAAGAGGAAGCCTAGTTCCAGACGGGGCAGGGTTAGGTAGAATCATCACTGAATGATTTCCAATCCGTTGCGACCGGGCTGGCGAAAGGAAATGGGGATAAGACTCTTGTGGTACAATAGTGAATAATTGCCATCAGGACTGACTGTGAGGGTCAGAAATGTAGAGGTAGATGTTTTTTTGACAAGAGGAGGGTAGTGATTGTTTTTGCAGCCCAGGAGTGGAGGTCCTTGGGACCATCAAGTGAGAAGAGCAGAGAGCAGGACCCTACCCAGAGAGGCAGTGATGCCAGGGATGGAGACAGAGATGATGACATGGACAGATGGAGTGGCTGGGGACACGGGACTCAGGGAGGGAGAGGGGCTGTGTGCTGATAGCCGGGGGGCCTGTTGGGTGTATCCTTTGGTTATTGATGATGATGGAGGGATTGTAATCATTGCAATGAAACAAAATACAATAGGATGATTGTAAAACTGATGTTCTCCCATGTAAACCCACATAATTTACAATAAAAACTTAAAAAAAAAAAAAAAGATATACAGCATCAGAAACCCTGTGCAGGGTCACTATGAGTTAGAATTGACTCAATGGCATTGGATTTGGTTTTGGGTTTGTAGAGTTTTAAGAAGTCCTTCTGGTTGCTCTCTTACACATTTCTCTGATTTTTAACTGGTCTGAGGTGGAACCCCTGGGAGATACAAATGGTTCGTATCCTCAACTGCTAACAGAAAGGTTGGCAGTGTGAGTCCACTCAGAGGCACTTAAGGCCTGGCAACCTTAACTTCTGAAAAATTAACCACTGAAAACTGTATGAAACACGGTTCTCCTCTGGCACACATGGGTCTCTGCAAGTTAGAATCAGCCAGATAGACAACAACTGGTTTTTGTTGGATGTGGGACCCACGCATGAATAGCTTTTTATGCTGTTTTTTTTTTTCAGAGAGGCTCCCAGGTATTTCTAGTATGCAACAGGGTTGAAAACTGATGGACTAGTAGAAGGATCCACAAACCTATTGGGGGAACATCGGGTAGCACACTGTAATAGTGCGTACCCCGGGTCTGGGGCAGAAGGCTGTGGCCGGAGATGTGACATGGTGGGCTTGACCCTTTGGTGGTGGGAGACAAGGATAGGGGAATGAGAAGATTGGGTCTGTGGTTTTAAAAGAATTCCCTGATGTCAGGAAATTGTGGGGTATGTGGCATTTGAGGACCTTGTGGAGAAATCCAGGTAGAGATTTCCAGGAGACAGAGCTGGGGGTGGAAGTAGACGAACTATAAATATAGGTAGCCTTAGCATTTAAGTGGATTCTGCTGCCATGGGAGTGAATTATGAATTTTATCACTCACCCAGGGAGAGGTGTCCTAAAAAATAGGGTAAAGGAAAGAACATTAATAATGTGGAGAAAGCAAAAGGCGAGGAACTTGCAGAGGTGACTCAGAGCAGATACTGACACAGGAGGGCAGTGACATATTGCAGAAATCAAGAGGAAGGAGTGGCTTTCTGGAGACGGTGACCTTTGTAATAACCCATTCACAAATGACCTCTTCTGTGGGTGCTGCAGGGTGGGTGAGATGGACACACAATACCCTGCCAGTTCCTGGTTAATCTGCAAAACATAAAGGCTATACAAGTGTATGTCACTGTATTATTGTCTTCTTATTAAAGACAATTGCTAAATGCTGTCAAGTTGGTCCCATCTCAGCGACCCTGTATAAGATTTCCAAGGAGCAACTGGTGGGTTTGAACTGCCGGCCTTATGGCTAGCAGTTCAGTGCTTATCCTACAGTGTCACACCAGGACTCTCTTAAAGACAATTACACGGTAATATCTGAGTTCCATTTGTATATGGTCCTGTGACAGAAGTGTGTATAATGATCTCCAGGTTACAAATGGAGAAAACTGGAGCTCACAAATGCAGATATATCTGATTCCAGACTTTTTCACTGTCCCTCATTTCACACTAATTACTTTTCTCTGATCAGACTTTAGAAAAATATTTAAGGCAGCTATGGAATGGTGGGAGTGACATACTCTGAGATATACCTGAAACAAGAGAATAAGAGGTTTTTTCACAGTGATGCTCATTATTGACCAAACTGTCCCACAGAGGAACAGGTATTTCCTTAGGATAGATTCTCAGAAGTAGCATCTCTGGATCAAAGGTCATGAACATTCAGTTCTGTATTCTTACAGGTAGTTTACAAGCTTTCAAATCCAGCATGAATTGGAAGCATCTGAAGGGCTAGTAAAAAATACAATTGGTACCACCTCCCCACTTCTCCTGCCACCCAGATTTTTTAAAAATTTGACGTAGGACTTGGCTGGTGCCCCAAATTTGCATGTCTAACAAGTTTCCAGGTGATGTTGATGATTCTAGGATCACATTTTGAGAACCACGGGGTCTCATTTCACATGCAAAGGTGGTAGGTTCTATTTCCAAAAGCCTGGGATGACTGCATTTGATGTTAGGTCTTTAAGCTGTGTTAGATTCCACTTTTGAAAGTTCTTTTATAATTTTTACAAAGTATTTCAGAGGCTGCAGAAAAGTGAAACCATACGACAGAGGAGCAGCTGAATGGTAGCCAGTGCTGACCAACCCAAACCCACTGTTGTCCTGCTTGATTCCAACTCAGTGACTCTGTACAACAGAGTAGAACTGCTCCATAGGTTTTCCAAGGCTGTAAATCTTTATGGAGAAGTCCTAGTGTGGCGCTGGATCTCAAGGTCGGAAGTTCAAACTTACCAGCCGCTCTTGGAAACCCTATACAGGGTGCTAAGAGTCAGAACCAACTCAATGACACTTAACAACAACAACAAATCTTTATGGAAGCAGACTGCGACACCTTTGTCCTGCTGAGCCACTATAAGTTTGAACTGCTGACCTTTTGGTTAACAGCGGAAGACTTGAACCACTGCATCACCAGAACTCCTTCAGTTATGACCAGTGCGTCTCAAACTGTATTGTGCATACAAATTACCCAGGGATATTGTTAAACTGTGGATTCTGATCAGGGATTCCAACCTATTCATCTGGTTCAACCCTGCTGACAATTTGCATTTCTACCTCAGATATTTATCGTTAAGTGTCTTTGAGTGGATTCTGACTCATAAGGAACCTGTATAACATTTTCAAGGAACTGCTGGTGGTTAGTAGTCCAGTGATTATTCTACAGTGCCACACCACGATATATTGAATCAGAATCTATATTTTAACAAGACTCCCAGGTAATTCTTATGTATACATTTTCATTTAGGATGTGTAGCAGCATCTCTGGCATTTGCCCACTAGATGCCATTATTACTCCCTCAGTTACAACAACCAAAATTGTTATTTGTGGGGTCAGACAACCTGCTCATTCTCCCAGAGTGGCTGGTGGGTTTGAACCACTGACTTTGCTGTTAGCACTCCCAAACCTAATCCCCAGCACCCTGTCACCTGGGAAGAAACTTGCCTTCCATTGAGAACCACTGGATCAGAATGTTAGTTCCAAATACTGATAGTTTATTAAGAGTTATTCGTGGTGAATAAACAATAAGAGCCCTTCCCCAACGGATCAAAGCAGTGTCTCTGAGGGAAAAGGCCTGGACATTTGCATGTTTTAAAAGTTCCCCAGGAGATTCTAAATGTGTAGCTAGGCTGGCAGACTACTGGATTAGTCTTCTAAATTGAGAAGAGATAAGCACTTCTACCAGGTGTTTGTGAGGCATCACGAAGAAGATAAGACTACAATTAGAGTGTGAAGGGTTAAAAAAAAACACCCTCTTGTCTTTGAAATTTTTTTTAAGCAGCTGTTTTTATGCTCTAAAAACTCTGTGAAATTAATTTGCTATTTGTGTTTTCCCATCCAACTGCAACTTTCTTGTTACTATAGTACTTTAGTAATTATTCTTTTAAAAAATAATGTGGGAGGGTGGGTAGAACCACTGACAGGATTTCCTTCATATGCCTTATTTCTCTCCCCCCTATGACTACCTGGGTGCATGCCATGGTACTGTCCTGACCCCAGATGGCTGGGGTATACACTGCCTCCTCTTCATGCCTTCCTCCTTGCCAATGCTTCTTGCTGAGTTGCCAGATTAATGTTCCTTTACATCCTGACAGGAACCCTGGTGGCACTGTAGCATAAGCACTAGACTGCTAACTGCAAGGTTGGCAGTTCAAATCCACCAGCTGCTCCAAGGGAGAAAGATAAGACTATCTGCTCCCATAAAGATTTTAGCCTCAGAAACCCTATATGTGGTCTCTATTGAGTCAGAATCAAATTGATGGCAATGAGTTTGGCTTGAGTTTGGAGTGATATCATGGAACCCAACTCTTTTTTCAGAAGACTTCAAACTTTCTCATTGCCCACACCGAGTACTTTTGCCAGAAATTCAAGAATATTCAGAGTAGCCCATTCTGCACATACCCTAAGCCACAGCCAGTCAGGTGCTCTGCCTTACCTGTACCAGTGGTCTGCCTTACCTGTACCTGCTCCCATGCTTTTGATCCCATGATTCCTTGCTCCTGCAGGCCCAGTTCAATTGCTACCTCTGCCCTGTCCTCTGGCTACATCGACTCTCTTCCTCTTCTATATTATTGTTATTCCCAGATGTGCCACTTTCAGAATTTCCCACAGGCTGCCTTGTCTGGGGACTGCTCTTCTGCCCATGTATAGTCATGGCCGGCGCAGGGTCCTAATGTGAAGGGCCAGGTGTCCTTATTGACATGAAGGATGATGGGCATCTCTGAGGGGTGGGATTGCTGGTTGATGTGGGCACGTGTAAGTAGCCTTTTATTTCCTGGTATAAAATGGAGATGTGGAAATTATCTAGTTACTGGACCTAATCAAAGCTGTTTGATCAAACTGGATAGTATGGTTGGCTGTCAGCCCCTATCAGGCTCACCATTGGGGCCTCTGCACTTGCCCTTTTAGGTCTTACAGCCCAGCTCCTGTTGCCTTTCCCCTACTCACCACAAGGAGCCAGTGACATTACTGTGGGCATTCATAAAGTAATAGCAGAATGGGCATTCCCAGTTCAATCACACCTTTACGTATTTGTCCATTGTTACATGTGAACTTGGGAAAGTTTTTAGATAAGAATATTTTTCAAAACCAAATAACAAACAAAGTAGGGTTTGAGGTTGGAGTGAGGTTGGAATGGAAATAAAAATTATAGAGAGCAAGATACAGATGACTGTTGTTACATGGAGGAGTGGAATGTGGTCATTGAGGTGGAATGAAGTATGCTATTTGATTGATGTAAAACTGATGATCTGCTCTGTAAACCTTCACTCAGTTCACAATAAAATGTTTCAAAAAAACAAAAAGCCAAGTAATTACAACAATAAAATGACAATGGCACTGTGGGTCAATGCGCTGGACTGTAAGGTCAGTTTAAACCACAAGATCGGTGGTTCAAGCTCACCACCAGCTGCTCCTCGGAAACCCTATTGAGAGTCATTATGGGTCAGAACTGACTTGATGGCACTTAAAAACAGCACCACTTATTTAGTGAATTATATCTGTCATAGTATATATTTTTGTATATATTGCCTTTTTGGATCTTCCCAAAAGTGGGGAACCTCCATTAACTCCATTTTAAAGCTGAAGAACTTAAGCCTATAAAATTTCCCTTTTAAAACCATACAAAATATCATGATCTGAGTTTTTAAAAGTAAATAAAGTCTACCCATTTTTTCATGTGGCTCATATTCTGATACTTCAAAAAGTAGAACTAAGAAGGAAGTGATTTTTGAACTTATCGATATTGTGATTCCATAGGAAGAGCAATTTTATAAAAATATTCACCTAATTTTGCATTGACTTTTACATTTTCCCACTAAACATTTAAATCATTCTACCAAATTACTACAGCCCAACTTTAATAGTGAGGAAAGAGGTTCCTTTCTCATTGTGACACCAGGAGATCTGGTTTCAAGTTTTATGCTCTTGACAACTTAAGGCATAGTTTTTTTTTAACCTAAAAATGGCCATAATTATTTCAGACTGGTCTTGTATTGGGGAAGACTGGTCTTGTATTTCATACATATGTCATGTATGAAATATGTTGGAACCCAGCAGAAAATAGAAGATATCTGTGGTCTTCTGAGTATTTAAACCAAAATCATATATTATAACTCTATTATAAACTGAAATGTCCTTCAACAGAAGAATTGATCAATAAAATGTGATAAACACAATGGAATTATTACTCATCCATAAAGGGAAAGGAAGTCCCGATGCATATCACAACATGAACGAACTTTGAAAACATTGTGGTGAGCAAAATAAAACCCATCCCCATCAAGTTGATTTTGACTCATAGAGACCATGACTCAGTGACCCTGTAGGACAAACTAGAACTGCCTCACAGGGTTTCCAAGGCTGTAATTTTAAAAAGCCTTCATGGCACAGTGCTTCCATGCTTAGCTGCTGATCAAAAGGGTATCAATTTGAACCCATCAGCTACTCTGTGAGAAAGATGGTGGACGTCTGCTTCCATAAAGATTAGAGTCTGAATTGACTCCATAGCAGTGGGATTGGTTTAATGTTGGAATCTTTACGAAAGTAGACTGCCACATCTGGCTCCTGAGGAACAGCTGGTGGTTTGGCACCTCTGACCTTTTGGTTAGTAGCCAAAGGACAAATACTATATGATCTCACTTTTATGAGATTAACTATCAAGAAACAACAGCAACAACAAAGCATTACTGGTTACTAGAGGGGAGAGGGATGGGGAAAGAGGAGGAGTTTTGCTTAGGGAGCATTGAGTCTATTTATAGTGGTAGAATAATTTGGAAAAGAATGGTGGTACAACCTGAAGAATGTAATCAAGGTCACTATACTGTACACGTAAAAATTGTTGAATTGGTGTATATTTTGTTTATATTTTCACCACACACAAAAAACTACCAACAAATAATTTTCATCACTCTTTAGTAATGCTGTGGGCATTTGAAGGCACTCTGATGTACTGTGGCTTAGGCATTGGGCTGCTAACTGCAAAGTCGGCGTTTCAAACCCACAAGCTGTTCTGCAGGAGAAAGATGCAGCTGTCTGCTCCCATAAAGATTTATAGTTTCGGAAACCGTAAGGAGCAGTTCTACTCTTTCCTATAGGGTCCTGTGAGTTGGAATCAACTCAAAGGCAGTGTGTGGGTGGGCATTTTGTTAATAATAAGTTTGATTAATGAATTCAAGAGGATTTTTTAGAGAGCACATAGGGCTTTGACATGGCTCAAATGAGGAGTGGGAGGCCAGAAGAGACCGGTGAGATCCTAGGGTCTGGGATCGTTTGGCCCTAGTTTTTCTACTCAAGAAGAATGTGTCATAGTCTATTTGCCTTCATTCATCCCAGGTAAAAAGAGGTGTTGAAATAGTGTGTGGGTACATTGTCATGTCTTCTTTTGAATGCTGCATTTTACTTACTAGGATCTTGCTTCATTGGCCTAGTTTTGCCAATGTGATACTCATGTAGTAGATGATTTTTGATCTATGCACGTGTACTGGAACATTTCCAAACAGAGTGTTTCTAGAAGTTCATATTTAAAGTATCATTTTCAGACTTTCAGTTTTAAGATAATTCACTGCATAACCAGAGTGTTCTCAGAAAACAAAGTAAGGAGGTAAATCTGGTAAATCACAAACCTCCCCTGTTGACTTTGTAGAAGAAGGTTCATTTCTGTAAAGGGAAGGAACCTGGTGTGGTCAGTTATGCAATGTAATGCTGAGAGTTGACCCACAGACCTATGAAATCAGGTGAACAGAATAAAGACACACCATCAAGCCTGGCCAGAGTTGAGCAGAGAGATATCTGTCTTCTCTCTTGAAGCTTTCTTACATATCAAACAATGCTTATGCCTTCTGAATCAGGCTGATCGTGAATGTTGGCATTTTAAAAGACCTTGACTCCCTCCACATACAGCCCTGGAAGCTGCCATCCAGAGAGGGAAGGTGGCTTCCTCCAGACCACACAGTTGTTCCATGTCAAAGCCATGCATTGACCCCAGGGTCCTGCCTCCTAGTCCAGTGTTCCTTCCATGTTGGTCCCCTCCTCCAAACACCACTCTGTCCTGAGCTCCACTTTCTCTTCTCGTCTTCCCCTTCCCTTTCCATGTGGCCATGGTACTTTTTGTTGTCAGTAGATGCTCTCAGTATCCAAGTATACTCTTTAAAAATTAATCTGGTGGCTAAGTATGTCACCCTGAGTCTCTTTCATCCTTTATCCGGCAATATGACCTATAGACTGACTGATCTTGACTGCCCATAGAAACTCCTTGGGGTCTGGGAGAGCCACCACCTCTGATTTCTAGGCCACTAGCTTTCCATTCTGTGTGTGAAGAGGAGACAAGATTGGGCTGCTAATTTATATCTGTAGAATGGGTACAGCATTAGGTGGTCATATATTTCCTTGAAGTTTGTTGGCCACTTTTTTACTGCATTATTTTGCCACTGAACTTTCTATAATGGAGTTTTCATACTTGAATTCAAAATAGTTGCAGCAAATCCTGCTAGATAGCTGAGAGATATTTCTTGGCTTTTATTGAAAATGAGACTTATGTTTTAGGCAACATCTAAAAAGGAATTTTTCAAATAATTCCATGCCTGACCTACAGCTACTGTGACATAGTGAGCTGCTGGTTAGTGTGTGACGGTGTTGTGTCCATACCTACAACTAGATAGCCATTCACACAGATGTGATGAGCCTGGAAATATTCTGTGTATTTGATCACAGCAGAAAAATGACAAATATTCATAACTGGCTAGCATGGAGATGCCCTGTGATCTGCACAATAGTAACCAATATCTATAGCTATATAGTCAGCAGGTGGGTATTACATATGCATAATTACACAGCTGACAGGTGAGCACACAGGTTTTGAATCAAGACAGTCTTTTGATTAGTCCATGGTCATCATTTGTGCATATCTGAATGGTCAATGTGTAGTCTTAGTGAATTTACATCTATGAGGCTGTCTCAGAGAGTTTGGTGGAAAAATGGAATAGAAAGATAATGAATTTTTCCACAGACTCTTTGAAGCCCACCCATGTGACAATGCCACATGGGTGGTTACGTGGTCTGCATGCAGCATAATGAATGCTTGCTTCTTAACCAGCCACCGGCCTTGTATAGCTTTTTGTGATCTACTAGGAAGTAAGCACTTATGGGAGCGATCCTAAGACAAGAGGACCAGTGTTAGTAGTTCCAGGAAGTTGATGGGAAGTATTAGCTAAATGGTCCTTGCATCTTGTATATTTAAAAAATAACATTTAAGTATTTTATCAATCTTTCAATCTGTCTTGTAATTTGTAATGATGAGTTTTCCTCATTGATCTTTCCAAAACAAAAAAAACCAGAAACCTCTTAATGTTTTTTATTGTACAGAAACTAACATCGACCTTATATATCTATATTTTTAGAAGTCAGAACTCTGTGGTTCCCCAAAGATAATAGTTTGTATTTTCAAAGAAGCTGTCACAAAGTACCAGACCCCTTACTAATATGTGCTGCTTGCTGCTGTGTGCCCTCAAGTTGATTCTGACTGTTAACAGCCCTATATAGGGTTTCCAAGGCTGTAAATCTTCACAGGACCTAAAAACAACTCCCCGAGTGGCTGGAGGATTCAAACTGCTGAGCTCGTGGTTAGCACCCAACACATAACCCACTGTGTAACCAGGGCTCCTTCTTACCCCAGTGCTTACATTGTTTACCCCATTGTTTACATTGTTAAATGCTGTAAAGTCAGTTACAACTCATAGCAACCCTATATTGGGTTTAAGAGCAGAAAGGCTCATCTTACTCCCATGGAGTGACTGGTAGACTCAAAGACCCTGTGGTTTATAATCCAGTACTTATTGTATACCATGCTCCCTCTTACCAGTACTTTGTTGTTGTTGTTGTTACGTACTGTCAAGTCAGTTCTGACTTACAGCGATCCTGTATAGTATCTCCAAGGAGCAGCTGCTGGGTTTGAACTGCCAACCTTGCAGTTAACAGTATAGTACTTATGCTAAAGCACCACACCAGGACTTACCAATATAGGGGCATTAAAGTATAAATAGGACTCTAGGCTCTTCTCATCACATGCCTCCATTACACAGTCTGCATAAAGGAGTTAATGTTAAATTCACAACAAAAATTTGTTTTATCACAGATAGTTTTTATAGAATAATTACATTTTTATCTTATTTTTAATTCTTAAAGACTTTTCATATATATCAACTTATTTCTTTCTCTCAGCAACCCTGCATGATTGGCAGGATTCTCAGACCCATTTTATAAATGGGGAAACCAAGGCTCAGAAAGGCTGTGGAACTTACATGAAGTCATAGAGCTGGTAAGAGATTGAGCCAGGTCCCACACCCACATCACTTTCCATGCCTTCCACTGTGCTCAGTAACCAACCAGGACTCCTTCCTTTCCCCACTTTGCTCTAATTGCATCAGCTACTGCCTGCATGCTTTGGTTAGCAAGATCCTGAGAGGCATAGATGTGAGTTAGCTAGTTTAATTTCTGTCTAATAGTTAATGGCTATTTGTCTGAATCAGATCCATATTTCTGTCAATATTATTCTTACTTACTGATTGTAAAAGAGCCCTGGTCACACTATGGGTTTGGCATTGGGCTGCTAATTACAAGGTTGGCAGTTCAAACTCACTGGTCACTCTGTGGGGGAAAAAATGATACTATCTGCTCCCATAAAGATGAACAATTCAGAAATCCTATGTAGGGTCACTGTGAGTTGGAATTCACTCAGTGGCAGTAGGTTTTGGTTGTGATTTACTGATTGTAAATTAGTGACCCGCAATTACGTATTCAACTTAATTAATCTATCCATACATGTAGTGTTCAAGACAGTCTTAGGCACTGGAAAGTGTGGGGAAGTGTGGGATTAACAAAGATGATTTCAGCTCATTCTCTACCCTCAAGCTGACTTCTAGCTAAGTGGAAGAAACCAGCACACATATAGCCACCATTAGCAATGCCTTAACTGCCATAGCAAGGATAAGCTTAAGTATGATACTTTAGGGACACAACTAAGGAAGCACTCAGTTCTCAATCTGGACATGAGGGAGACTTTTCCAGAGAATGTTCTTATTGAAGAAAACCAAAAGATCCAAATGCTCCACCATCAAGTTGATTCTGACTCATAGAAACCCCATGTAGGGTTCCTACTACCGTAAATCTTTGCTGGAGCAGGCAGCTTAATTTTTTTTCCCATGGAGTGGCTGGTGGGTTTGAACCCACTGGCCTTATAGCTAGCAGCCCAATGTTTAACCCACAATGCCAGCAAGACACCTTTCCTATTGAAGAGTAAGACTTGAAAGATGAATAGGAAACTCTCAAGTCTATGACCCTCAGCCACCCTACAGGCCTGGAATGAAACTCCACCTCTCCCACCTCACACCCCTCAATTTCTAACCAAACAATAGACAGATCTACACTCTGAATTATAGCACTAGGAAGGTATACCTTCTTTCAACAGGCAGTATTTGGCTAAGGATAAAATTCAGAGGCTAGAAGGGTTAGGAAAGAAGGAGGGATGGAAACAGGAGACACAGGGCAGAAGTGGGATGAGTGATGTTATATGTTGGGATTTGCAATCAATACAAAATGTGTATGAATTGTTGAATAGAAAACTGATTGGCTCTGTGAGTCTTCATCTAACTCACAATAAAAAAAATAAAAAAATTTAAGTCGAGTTTTTACAAGCAGTGACAGTGGTATGTATGTTTGTGTGCATGTATGCACACATGTGTTTGCAAAGGGAATGCATTGCTGAGAGAAGGAATACCACAAGAAGTTGGGATCTGTGTACCTTCTTTCCTAATCCTTCCAGCCTTCCAAACTTTGTCCTAGGGCAAATGCTGCCCTTTTGGTCTTGAATGGTTGATTGTTCACAGGAGGTAGACCTCCCTAGTGTTCCTGTTCACTTTGTAGATCTGTCTATTGGTATTCATTGGCATCAAAAGGGTGCTAAGTGGAGGAATTGACATCACAGTGTGGAAGAAGTATTTTGAATTGGGGGGATGATGTGGCTGGGGAATTATTTTAGAAAACTCCCTCTAACTGAGACAAGGTAAATGGAGTGGAGGAGGTTGGAAATGGACTCTGAGACCGATTTGAAGGCTATTTCAGAAGTCCTGGCAGAGTCATAAAAGAGTAAACCCAGCTTGGAGTGAGAAGGGTTATTGTCAATGCACCTCCATTTGTAATGACATGTTAAGAACGTGTGCAAGCCCACTGACCTTGAATCCCCCTTAGCTACAAAAATTACCTTTGAGCACAGAACAATTGAAAATCCTCACTGGATCCAGTAAAAATGCATTTGCCTACTTCAGAGAGTGCTTTTCACCTTTTTTTTTGCCCTGTGTTAAAGTCCTTGAGGCTACAGATGTCCCACCTGCTATGGGTTCCAGAGACAAATGTCTTTATTAAAATTATGAAGTGTCACTCTTAAGCACACAGCGTCCATTCCTTCTCCACAAAAGCTGAAATCAGAAATGACATCTCACAAAGATTCCTGTTCCTGCCAGTCTTTGCAAGGCCCTCAATGTGGGTTCAAGTTCAAATGGGTAAGGCCTTCCTCCATACTTTGTATTGTACAATTTCTGTTGGAATTGCCCATCTTTAATGCTGTTCACACCTTCACCCCACCCTTAGCTGCAACCTTTACTCTTTTAGGCTAGCATCTCCCACCTTTGAGGACTGACCTCCTGTCTTAGATGTCTAGTACCGCTATAACAAAAATATCACAAGTGGAAGGCTTTAACAAACAAATTTATTTTCTCACCTTTTAGAAGTCTGAAATCCAGGTCCTGTCTCTTGGGGAAGGCTTACTCTCTCTTTCAGCTCTGGGGAAGATCCTTGTGTCTTCTGAGCTTTGGCTCCTGGGCCATCTTCACATGGCTTGGCTTTGCTCTTCCTCCATCTCTGTTTCCTAGCTTGGATTTAATTTCACAAAATTCAAAAGAGATTATTAACTCAATATGCAACCTACATTAATTTGTTTCATGAACATAACAAAGACAACACATACCCAAGTGGGGTTAGAACTACAGGCTGGGATTTATAACATATATTTTGAGGAGACACAATTCAATCTATAACATTCCCCTTTATGATTTTTTTTTTTTTCTGATTACATTCATGGACCCATAGACAGTTAAAATATAGGGACAAGGCAGAGCTGCTGTTATCAATAATCGTTGTCTTTAAAATAACGACCAGGCCTCAGTGAGAAACTATTCTTGCACTTATCCAATGCTGATTTTCTTCAGAGGCTTCCCTTCACCTTCTGTATCTTCTCTCCTCCCCACCCCTGCTTTTATTTACACACTGAGTGGCAAGGGCTATGAAAGAAGATGCAACATTTCAATGAAAGAGGATGTAACATTTCAATAACTCCTCATTTTCTTATATTTGAAGCTTCAGTGAGATAAGAGGCAGTATCATTAAAGGAAAATACTGTTTGGAGAAAAACCACAGAAATGTTAGAACTAAAACGGGAATGGATTTTGAAGGTTATGCACTGAGAACTCACACGATCCCCTGCAAACATGCTAAGGCCATTAAACCTCTTTGGAATGATTATAGATCTTTTCAGGTTCCTCAGAGCGTAAGGACTTTAGGCATGGGTTAAAGATAATTTCTAGATTAGCTCTTTTTAGAAGGATTACATATTTTTGACTGTTGAATGACCTTGCCTGTCTACCCAAAGGCATTACCTTTAGAAATCTTTCTATGAGCTTCTCTTCTATTTTTTTCCCTTTTCATAAGACTAGTGCCTCTATTTGGAACCTTAAGGTTGTTAAATGAGTGAAATTGTCCAAGTCAACTTAAGTTGAGGATTTAGAACATGGCCCCTAAACTGAATTGCCAGTCCCCTATATAGTCAGCCTGCCCATTTTAGCAGGGGCCATCTGGTGTGACGCTGTAGGCTAAGCACTGGACCTTAAGGTCAGTTTGAATCACAAGGTCGATGGTTCAAACTCACCAACTGCTCCTCAGAAACCCTGTATAGGGTTTCTATGTGTCGGAACTGATTCAACGGCATTTAACAACAACAATCCATGACTTGAGGAATTGTCCTGTGGCATTTTTCTTTACATTGCTCCTTCTATTCTACTGTCAGTGGTAGCCCCGATGACTGACTTGGAAACTTTTGACAGTCACTCCATCAAAGTGGTGGTGTTGCTGTTAAGTGCCATTAAGTCAGTCAGACTCATAGCAAGCTTTACAGGGTTTCCGAGGAGTGACTGGTGGGTTTGAAATGCCGACCTTGCAGTTAGCAGTCCAGTACTTATTCTACAGTGCCACACCAGGACTTATCCAAGTGCTAAGTGCCATCGAGTCAGTTCCAACTCAACAACCCTGTATTGGGCTTCCAAGAGTGGCTGTTGGTTTTGAACCACCAACCATGTGGTTAGCAGACCAGAGACCTCATTAAAGTTTTGCCTGCACCTCCCAGCCAGAATTATCCTACTTGATTTCTGTGTTCCATGGCATGCCCTCTTCAGTGCTGATGTTGCCCCCTAGCATCCAGACAGTAAGCACTCATAGCATCCACTATAGGCCAAACCCTGCTCTTTTATACTCTGGAAACTTCTTTGTGGGTTTTTCTCCATCCTCAGCATGGAGACTATGTCCTGTTCATCCTTTTTGGGCTCTGTGACCTACATGTGTGTGGGCTGCCTTTTTCTTTTGTCTTGACCTTCTCCTAGAATATATATTTCACCTTGATGTTGTTGTTAAGTGCCGTCAAGTTGATTCCAACCCAAGCGATCCTCTATAGGGTTTCCAAAGAGCAGCTGGTGAGCTTGAATGTCCAACCTTGCAGTTCAAATGACTTTGCAGTCTGATGCATTAACCCACAGCGCCTTTATTTTTGTAAATTAGTGGAATAAGTAGAGATACAAACAAAGAAGTCATGTTGAACAAAATGGAAAATCATTAAAAATGAAGAAAACTCTCCATTAGATAAGTTGACATGATGACTTCAACAATGGTACAAACACACCACAGATTGCGAAGATGGTCTGGGATCAGGCAGTGCTTCCTTTTTTTATACATAAGGTTGCCATGAGTTGGAACTACCTCAACAGTAGCAAACAGCCACGGGAATAATAACCATAAACCAACAAATACACAAATATTTAGAAGAATTAGTCATCGTTGACTTCTACTCCTCTAAGGCTCTAACATTAACACTGGTACTTACTTTGTTAAGAACTCAATAAATAAATGTAGGTTGGATTGAGCTCATTTGCAATAAAAGTGATCAGAGAACAAATCTGTTTATCTGGAGGGAGTCAGTGGGGCCGGGGGCATTGGTGGAGGCAGGGATCAGTACAGCCTAACGGAGTGGAGCACATAGGTGTGAGCACTGACTGCTGAGTTCTTTCTTTTTGGGAGAGTTTTCTGTGACCAGTCTTCAGTTGCTTATCAGAGAACCCTGGAGGGCAGAGTCCCCAGCTTTCACAGCCTTTATCCATGATGGTAGCTAGTTAGTACTTGGTACATAGTAGATAATCTCTGCGATTGAATTGGAAGGTTCTCTACAAGTGAAAATAACTCCTATCCAGTTTATGCTCTCTTACTGTAGAGTTCAGTTTTAAAATAGTCTGCATTCAACATGAAGATGTTTTGGAGTATTGGCTATCCGGGCTGAATATAATAGCAAAAGCTTTCTTTGAAGAACATTTAGTTTTCTCGTAGTCTTTAGGACTTTGTATTCCTGTTGTTGTAAATTACTAAAAAAGAAAAGAAGAAGAAGTAAAGAAGTGAGCCTATTATAACAGTTTAGTGAATAGTAGAAGTGAATAGAGTCTCTTTTTCTCTCTTGTGTTAACATGGAAAGCCTTGAACTTAGGCTATAATATAACATCATTATTATAAAAGGGACTGTAGATTCAGTACAAAATAAAGAAGATTGGCAATTACTCTATGGCTTTAATCAGAGCAAAGAAACACAATTGTAATTTAGTGTAAAAATCCACTTTGGAATCTATTCTGACCTCTACTTTCCAGTTGGCAATCCACAGCGATAGTTCATAGACCTCCTAACTACTCCCTGGTGACCTTTCCAACTCTAAGAAGCTAATTTCTTTTTGACAAAACCCAGTGGTAACTGTTATAAGTTCCCAGAAAATGACAAGTCAGCCTCTATTTAAACTGTCTGGGCAACACATTTTATTCCCAGAGACCTCTAATTTGGAGGAATTTTTCCTTGATAATTAAAGGGCCAAATTCTACCTTTATGTAATTCCACCCACTGGTTCTAATTTCTACGCTAGAGCAAGGCAGAGTAGGTCATCTCTTCTTTTCCAAAAGAGTATTTTCTTTGAGGCTAGAAATGACATTCCCTTGTTGTTGTTGTTAAGTGCCATTGAGTTGGTTGCAACCCATAGCGACCCTGTATAGGGTTTCCGAGGAGCAGCTAGTGAGCTTGAACTGCCAACCTTGCAGTTCAAACAGCTTTGCAGTCTGGCACATTAACCCACAGCACCGCCTCCTTTTTGGTGATCTGAGTATCCCTTCCTCCTCCCAGGGTTCTTCTAAAGGTCCTTGCTTTTGCTCAGAGAGTTTCAAACTTGTCAATGTCAGTTTAAAAGCAGGGTGCCCAGATTTGAACAGGGGTCTTCTGCCCAGATAGTAGGGTCAGATGCCCCTACACTCTGTGCTGGGTAAATGCTATCTAGTGCCAGAAATTCCTTCACCAGCTGCTCAGCCAAAAATAAGTCCTCAGCTGCTGTGGCCTGATCTTTCCACTCCCCTTCTTCTCGGAAGCTGGGAGTCCATTGGTCTGCCAGCTGGAATTGAGAGATTGGGGAGTTTTTCAATTCAGCTGAAAGGAAAGGCAGTATGAGGTTTTTTGTTTGTTTCTTTCTTTTTAACCTTATTATGTCAAAGGAGTTGTCTTGTTCTTAAGGGCAAAAAATATCACCGCTGCTTCTGGATTGACTTTAAAAATAGCACAAGAAATGGGAAGGCTGAATGGGAAGGCTTTCCTAACTCCCTGGCAGAAGCCCCCTACCAAGAGAGTCACATGCAGCTTCTACTTGAGTGGAGGAACTGCTCTGGGAAAAAGCCTGAGGACTGAGTTTGGCTCAGCAAATCTGCTGCCAACCTTTGGACTGATAAACTGCCTATTTACATAGAGGACATGAGCAGCTGCCTGGAGTGTGGAATTTTCCAAGGGCTATAAAACTTTAAACTAGGAGCTTGAAGTCATTTCTTTATCTGGCAAATCTTTATCAGCACCTGCTCTATGGCAGCGAGGAAGCTGGTGGTGCAGTGGTTAAGTGTTGCGCTGCTAACTGAAGGGTCTGTGGTTTGAACCCACCACTTACTCTGTAGGAGAGAGAGATGGAAGTTTGCTTCCACAAAGATTGACAGCCTTGGACGCCCAATGGGGCAATTCTACTCTGTCCTACAGGTCACTATAAGTCAGAATCAACTTGATGGCAGTGGGTTTGCTTTTGTCGCTGCTGTTTAGTTGTGTGTTGGGTACTGTAGTGGGCTGGTAAAGATGAATAGAGGACAGTCCCTGTCCTCAAAGAGCTCACTGTCTAGGGAAAGAAATGGACAAGAGAGCAAATAAGCATGGTTGTTATAGGCGCCATTAAGTTGGTACCAACTCATAGCAACCCTATGCACAGCAGAATGAAACACTGCCTGATCCTGGGCCAGCTTCACTATTGTTGCCACGCTTAAGCCCATTGATGCTGCCACTCTGCCAATCCATCTTGTTGGGAGTCTTCCTCTTTTTTCTCTGACCCTCCACCTTGCCAAACATGATATCCTTCTCCAGCGACTGCTCCCTCCTGACAATATGTTCAAAGTATGAGAGACGAAGTTTGGCCATCTTGGCATCCAAGGAGCACTCTGGCTACACTTCTTCCAAAATGGATTTCTTTTGGCAGCCCATGGCACTTTCAATATTTTCCTCCAACACCTTAACTCAAAAGCATCAATTCTTCTATGGTCTTCCGTATTCACTGTCCAGCTTTCTCATGCATATGAGGTTATTGAAAATACCATAGCTTGGTATTTTCAAATAAGCATGTTATGCTATGAAAAGATCCTATAAGCATCCTTCCTTTGTGTTAGGGCACAGGGATCACTCCAAAGGTGGTTATGATGGTGATGGAGTTGTTAAGTACTATCAGGTTGGTTCTGACTCACAGCCACTCTGTTTAGGATTTTCAAGGAACATCTGGTGGGCTTGAACCGCTGAACTTGTGGTTAGCAGTCCAGTGTTTATCCTACAGGGTCATACCAGGACTCCCATGGTGGTAGCGGTTATATTAATTATTACTGTCATTGTTGTTACTGTGAATAAACTGCAACAGATGCATAGTACATGTGATGGAACACCCCTTTATGCATGTGTTGGTTTGGGGAACAATCAGGGACTTGGTACAAAATGGAGATGATGTAGATAGCATAAATCGTTAATTGCTCATATGCTAACTGAAAAGTTGGAGGTTTGACCTATGCAGATATTCTTTATAAGAAATGCTTGGTGGCTTGCTTCTGAAAGTTCACAGCCTTAAAAACCCTACGGAGGGCAGTTTCACTGTTCATTCATGTCACCATGAATCACAATCAACTCAACAGCAATTGACCTTTAACATATTTTTGGAAGAAGGTGGAGACTTGGGATTAAGGCCTTTCCTGACTAGGAGAAAGGAACATGCAAAAGCATAAGACATTTTTACACCTTTTTTTTTTTTTTTTTTTCACTTCTTCTTAGGGGCCAGCACAAGTTTCAGTGCATCTGAAACAGAGTAGTTACATATATGTGTGGGGTGGACTAATAGACTATTCCAAGAAGTTGGAAATCTTTGAGGAATTTTCAGCAGTCAAGACCAGATTTGCATGTTGCATGATCACAATGGAGGTGGCTGAGCTAGAATAGGTGGAGCAGAGAGGTAGATTCAGGGTGAGAAATGATGAGAAAGCTCTTCAATAGGGGTGGTGGTGGAGCAGAAGGAGAGGAGGAGACATATAGGAAATAAATCAGAGATAAGGTTAGGTGGACTTCCTGACCTATTCAGTCTGTGTGCGTGTGTATGAAAGAAAGAGAGGTGAAGAATGATATGAGATGAGATGAGAGGGCTGAAGCTGAGAATAACATCAGTTTCCCCTGTGTGATCGATGTTGGAACTGAGATGAGAAAGCTGGAGTAGGAACAGGTGTGGGAGACAGATAAGGAACGATGTTTATTCTTGCTGACTTTGAAGGTGCACCTGTCTTGGAGGTAATAATGATGTGGTTAGGGGATTTGGGAAATAGATGGACTATAAGCCTTTTAGGGAAGTCACATTGCTGAGGTGATGGCAGAAAGAGAAGGGTTAAAGGGTAGCATTTAAAAAGAAGGCTACACAGGCCCTGAACTTGGAGGTTGTTTGCTTAGATTTTGATATTTCTTCAATCTAGAGTGCATTTTGGCCTTTAACCAGGCTAAGACTTGCTGTAGGATTGCCTTTTAAAATCCAGAGTCCTTGGGTCAGGAGAAGGCCTTGGTACCCAGGGCTGTGGTGTGTGTTCATTCCCTCCCGGAGAACTTGGCTTCAAAGTTGCCTCCAAACTGGGAAAATTAAAGAGTGAGTTTCAGTTCAACAAGCTGTGGTACAACTGCTGGAAGCTGAAGACAATGTGGCCCCTGCTCTGAGGTGCTTCAAGGTCAATGGAAGAGCCCTTTGGGTGTCATGGTGACTTGTGTGAAGGCGGTGCAGGCAGAATGGAACCCATAAATGATTCTGTAAGCCTTGTTGTTGTTGTTAAGTGCCGTCGAGTCGGTTCCGACCCATAGCGACCCTGTACAGGGTTTCCGAGGGTGTAAATCTTTACGGGAGTAGAAAGCCTCATCTTTCTCCCGCGGAGCTGCTGGTAGTTTCGAACCGCTGAGCTTAAGGTTCGCAGCCCAATTCGTAACCACTACGCTACCAGAGCTCCTAGAGAGTGGGAATTTCTGAATTGGCTTTCAAGAAATGCTGGAAAATGCTCACTGAAAAAGTGTTCCAAAAAAGCAAGCTACCTAAGCCTAGGTTATGTTTATAGCTTACAGAAGACCTAGAATCTGTGTGTTTTGCACATTGTAGGTGTTCAGTAAGACCTCTGAAGTTGGTAAACACAAGTGGGAAGAACCAGTGGCATAGCATCATGGTCCCAAGCTCAGAGGCTAGATTTGATTTCCAGCTTTATGCTTCCTAAGTGTGAGTCTCTAGTAAGTGGTTTATTCTGTTTAAGCCTTAGTTTGCCATTCTGTTAATAGGGATAAAAACTGCAACTGCTATACAGGATTGTTGTGAGGTTTAAAGGAAGTAAAATTGTAGGGTATCTGCAACAAATAAGCATTCAACAAATGACAAATATTTTGTTTTTAAAAAATGGTAGACAAGAGTGTATATCTCACTTTAGAAAGATTTTTATTAAAAATGAATATAATATTAAATTATTTTATCTCACTGAAGTGAAATTCAGTTCCCTGAAAGAAATGCTTCCAAGAGCCCAAGGCCAAGTGGTTTGACCTTGTGTCTGATGCTTATTTTAATCCATCACCATAGCCCCTGGTTCACACAGATGGTTCAGGAAAGTGTAGAGTGTTACTGTTTCTCCTCCATGCAGTGAGGCATGGGTTTTCAGCTGGGGATCCTTTGAGAAGAGTTCCCCCTAGAATTTCCTTTCCCAACAGGGAATTTGGAATGCCCATGCATGTCATCTCAGCCCCTATGACAAACAGCTGTCATACCTGATGCCAGGGGAGGCAAAGAGGGCAACATTCCTCCCACACTTCTTGGAAGGAAATAAATGAGCAGTGAGGAATTTTATCACACTCCCCCTCCTAACTGGGATGGGCTTCAAAGTGAACAGTTGGCATTCCTGTGGGGATGGGCCATGTGCTCCCTGCAATAGGCCATTCCGGGATGGGGCTGCTTCCCTTCCTCACCTATGATCTGCCATCAACAGCTGTTTCTGACAGGTGCTTAGGCTCTCTACAGCAGATGGTGACCAAAATGGGCTTGTTGGCAGGTTTTACCACAATGCTGCCTTTCTATCGCACATACTGATGTGTGTACAAACACACATTTGAGGACTCGGCTTTGTCCTGAAGGCATCTGCCTTTGGTTTCAGGTGAATCCAGAGGTCCCATTCCAGAATGACACATTCATTCCCCTGGGTAACTCATCTCAGTCGAAAACCTTTCAGTGTTTGGCCACAAGATTGGGAACCTGGCAAGCCCTAGCTCCTAGGCACCGTTTTCTCTCTCATGCATTCTGCAGCCATGTGTGTATCCTCACTGGTGTGTTTAACTAGAGCTGTGGCTGTTGATCCAGCTCTACAGTGAAGGCTTGGGGCTCTGCCTGGATGAAGCTCACAAAGGCCGAGCTGCAGCCTGCCACAATCCCAGGACTCCAGATGCCAGGGCTGCTCTGTGCTCTGCCCCCTTCCATCTGCTTCCCGGAGCGTGGTCTCACGAATATTGAACAGACTAGACTCATGTGAGCAGAAGCTGCTCCACTACCACTATTGACTGGATTGGAAATGCATTGGGAGCCTTGTCTCTTCATAAAATAGCACAACATGCCCATGCCTCTGCTGCCAAAGGAAGGAGGATCATGCAGCCCACCCTAGGAGAGAGCCAGGAGGGAATAGGTGGGTCTGTCCTCATGGATGACCCTATATCTAAGCAAAGAGATGGAATTAACTGCCCCCTGCCCCTAGAGGATTGGGATATTGCCAGCAAGATCACCAGTTCCACAGCGTTGCTGGAGCCCCGCCTGCACCATGTTTGGGCTGTTCATTCCAAACAAATAACCAGCCAAGGCAACCAGATGAGGATGACATCTGGCTTGAGACTGTTGCCAAGTCACTACTGTTCCATCACTGGCAGGAAGGAGATGAGTTCTTTGTGCCAGGTTCTTAAAGAGAAGCACGCGAAAGAGAATAAAAATGTGTGTTAGGTGTCCCACAGTTTTTCTTCCTTTTACCCTGACATCTCAGTTGTCACTTTTCTTTCCCTAGAACATGGACACCTAAAAACACAATATCTGTAGCTGTTTTAGAACAGATTTTGTCACTTGATGTTGATCATTACTTTGGAATATATTGGAATAAATCATGTGAATGTGAGCAGACTGGGGCTTACTGAAGTGGGGTGAGGTTTAGAGTTGTACTCTGAGGGAAATGCACACACGGGCACACACTCACTCACACATGTACATGATGGAATCACAAGAGATATAGGGCTGGCAGAGAGATGCTATTCACTGAGTGCTTTCTGTGTGTACAGCTCTATGTAGTCAGTGCGTTTTTAGTGCACTGAATAGGATCAGAAATAGACAATAGGAGCCAAATACAGCTATTACTCCAATACAGGGGAGAAATGCTAATGATTGTCACTGTATCTGATTCTTTGTAGAGTGACAGGCTTCAGACTGAGCCAGGCTGGTACTAGAAACAAGATGCATTCACTTGTGTATGGTAAAGGCATGGGACAGGAGGTACATGTACTCAGCCAGAGAAGCTGAGAGAAAGTTGAGTCTGGCAGGCCGAGTATGGTATCTAATGGTCATGGCAATTTATTAACTGTGCAGCCTTTGGCAAATTACATAATGTCTCTGAGCCTGTGTCATAAGAGAATCTTGAATAGTTGCTCTGTGAACTTTCAACTAACAGGTTTACAAGGTAAGACCGTCATTTTCATTTTAGAAACGAGAAAACTGAAGTTCAGAAAAGTTGAGAGATTTGGGGAAGGCCAGCATAGTGGTTACGAATCGGGCCACAGTCATTAAAAAAAAACAAAACAAGATAAGGCTTTCTGCTCCCATAATGACTGACAGCCTCGGAAACCCTATACAGGGTGGCTATGAGTTGGAACCGACTCCACCACCACCAGGCAGTTGATTAGTGAGAGAGCTGGGAGTCAAGCAGAGGCAATTGGGCTCTTATCACTACACCTAGCAGAGGGAGACTGTGTGTGGTGGTAGTGGTGGTGGTTACTATTGCTGTTAGTGTAGTGGCATGTCCTAAAAGGCAGGAAAAGCACAGAAAGAGAAAGATGCAGTTAGGCTAGAACATAGTATCAGGAATGGCAGGCAGCACTTAGTGAGGTGGGATAGACCAGGGTAGAGAGGTATGTTGAATTATCTTCAGAGCATCTCCTTTTTCCTTCTGGTATAAATGAAGCTAGAAGTCTACTCTCAAACACAAAATATTGTTTTTCATTGTGAACTGTGTCTCTCCTGCTCTGTGCTTGTTCTTTTGATTTTTTTTTTTTTTTTTTCAAATAAGGTACCAGAGTTTCCCTCATCTCTTTGAGACATTTTCTTGTATGGCTCTACTTTCCGAGCCAGCTGAGATCTCTTTGAAATATACCAATTCAAGGAGCCAACATGGAGCTGGCCTTGAATCTTGTCTTTATCATCTGATTTGCTTTGTTGTCATTTGCAAATGTGACATTCAAAAGTTACATAACTAACAATTTAGAGGTCTGTGTAGAATGCCAATACTCTCCCAGTTAGCCTTCTTCCATGCGTTCTTTTTTGGTCCATGGTCAAGATGAGAGAGAGATTTGAGTCATGATATGAATTAGCAAGACGATGTTGAAGGATTATTTCAACAGTCCCTTTGAGGTTGGTAATGACTAGACAGACCTTGGAAGTGTTAATGAAGAGTATGATAGATTTGTGAGTTATTCAGGGTGAATTGACAAGATTTGCGTGACAATTATTTACTATGAGGTATCCGGGGAGAGTTTACAGTAGCAATGAGGTGTATATCTTGGGGTAAACACATCTAGATAATGGAATTGTATATGAAGAGAAGGAACAGGAAGATGAGATTCAGGAGAGGAAGAATAATGGGACTTGTTTTGGACATGCTGTGTTGGAAGTTTGAGGTGGTTGGGGGAGAAGATTATTGGCAGTATTCTACAAGCAAGTATAGGTTTATTGTCAAGTGGTGGTGGTGGTGGTGGTGGCTATGTGCCATGGAGTCCATTCTGATTCATAGAGACCCTTGTATAGGGTTTCTGAGACTGTAAATCTTACGGGAGCAAAAAGCCTCATCTTTCTCCTGTGAAACTGCTGGTAGTTTTCAACTACTCACCTTGAGATTAGCAGCCTGACTCACTACCAAAATTCCTGTCAAATGGTAGGGAATAGAAATATGAAGTATAAGGTATCATTAGTCTAAACCACACAGTATCTAGAGTATAGGATAGTTTGTATTTTTATTAAAATTCTTATTTAGTAGTTGCATTTTTATTTTAATGCCTATTATAAATCCAATGCTAATTGCATTCTGGAGCCTGATTAAGTATCAATTCTGAGAGTATATCTGGAATCACTTAAAACACTAAGCTATGCTGGCAATGCAAAGATTCTTTGAGTGGATTAATAGGATTGCAAAGTAGAATGAGTAGCTATAACCTTCTTACATTTTCAATAAGAAAAATGATAAGCAGCAAGTTTCTACACCAAATTCTAATTTTGTTTCAAGTGTAATCATGAGATCAGGAGCACAGATGAAAATTGTGTTGTCACAGGCAAGGCTGTAGCTTACTGACAGGAAACAAAAGCCAGAAATAAATGGGCACATCTCTGGCAGGAGAAGTATAAAAATCAAAGTTCTCAGGGATTGTTACTAGATTCAGTCTTATTTTACATCTTTATGCTGGTATTCAAACAAGCATATGTCATAAAAACATTTAAGTCTGTAGGTGAAGTTTATCTCCTCCATCATATTGAAAGAGAGGATGTACGTTTCCTACTATGGAACCAAGTATATAGTCACATAGTGGATGTGAAGTGCTTTTTAGTTAGGAAGGCAGATACAGTGAGTGCTTAAGACCATTGTCTCTGGAGTCCGATGGCCTGGATGTAAATCCTGGCTCCAATACTTCTCTGTGCTCAGTTTCCTCATTACTAAAATGGGGTTAATAATATCACTTTCAGCAGAATGGATGTTAAAAGGATTGCATAAGACAATACAGTCCCATATATGTAAAGGCCCTAGGGTAGTCCTGGCAGAGAGTAAGCTACTCAGGAAACGTTAGCTATGTGTTCCTCCCCACTACTCCCTGGTATCGTCCTGTTCTATCCATTTCAGAAACTAGACTTATTACTGGGGTCTTGAAAGATGTCAGTCAACATATTTCTTTATAGAGATAATCAAAGGGAAATACCTCGTCCTTTGAGGCCGGTGTCTGCGTTCTTCCCAATGATGGCTGCCGATCTCATTCATTGCTATGCATTTTATGACATTCAGTACACATAAGAAAATTGAATGCTTGGCCAAGCACCACCAACACTCTAGTGTGGGAAGTCTGGTACACAGATTGTGTCTTCACACTACCAAAATATGGATGAAATGTGCAATATTAAGTCATTCATTCTGACGGTGCTTCGTTGCTATAAGAAGCTTAAACAGCCTGAATAGAGAGTCTTCATTCATACACATCCCTCCATCTTATCTTCACTCCGGTTTTCTTTTTCCCTTTGAGATTGTATTAGCAATTAGAAGAACTGAGAAGGCAGCAGTCCTCCAGTGATGCCTTAGATGTTGAGATGATAATGTCTCAAGCTAGAAAGTGATGCATGCTTATCACCGACAGCTTCGAGACCTCACACTGACGATATCTCTGGGAAACAGCTTTTTGTGGGCCAGCCTCCATTTACTCACACTATGTCATTTTTAAGCTTTAAAGGGAAAAAAAAAAAAAGCAAAATCTTCATTTCTTTATTTAACATCAGCATATATTCTCCATCATGTTAGGCTGGAAGCTAAAGTATTAAAGCAAAATACGTTTTAAATGCACTTTCTCTTATAGCTTATATTTTGTTTTATAGTCTTATTTCTACTTTTCTTTGGTAATAAAAAAAATCCAATCATTTAATTCTCAGCCCTAGCCAATATAGTGTGAGGTTATACATATTGCAGCCCTAGGGAGAATTTCTGCTTGCAAGCTGGCCAGCCTGTTTGCAGTTGACAGATGTAACCTACCCAAGGGCAGAGAAGGTCTCAAGAGAGGTTTTAATTTCTTAATATTGAAATGAGCACAACTTTTATTGTCTTAATCAGTGAATAAGAAAACAATAAAATTGCTAAGTCTCATTTATTAAACTCAGTGTAAGAGGATTTTAAGAAATTACAATTGCTTTTAATTTACTGCTGAAAGTTCATTTTCTCTGTGTTCAGGAAGAATCTTCTAGCAGTGCTACAGATAGTCAGATTGCAGCTTCAGTGAGAATTTTGATAGGGCTGTTCCATGGATAACACCCCTCAATGGGAAAAGGGCGTGTGCTGAACAATTCTGTTGTTTCTAAAGGGAGTGTGGCTTTCCTCACATTTCATAAACTCAGAATATAGGAGTATCCAGTTAAAATTACAGTAGAAATCTTTTAATACAAACTGCATTCTTGAAGACTATGTAATACTTTAGGAAAGACTGTATAAAGGAATATTTTAAACTATGAATACAGAAAAAAATTTATTCATGGTAATTAATAAACAAGTGCACACACACACACACACAAAACAAGTCTATTCCAAATCATAGAAATCCTACATAGGTTGAAAATCTTTACAGGAGCAAACAGGTGGGTTTGAACTGCTGACCTTATCCTATAGTCTAGTGTTTATCCTCTACTACCATCAGGACTCCTTAATTTATCTGAATAAATAGTTTACCAAAAAAAAAAAAAAAAAAAAACCCTGTTGTGTGATCCCATACCATCATTTTTATGTATTTCCTATATTAATTAAAATTAAACTACTAAGCTGTAAGTTCTTTAGTTGCAGGGACGCAATGCTATTCATTACTGATGCCCTAGTACCTTGTTCATTGTCTGAATTTAGACATAAATGGTTCTTGAGCTAAACTGAAAAATCAAGTTGCTTAAGCAATGTGTGTATGTGTAAAACATTATATTACATATATAGAGCCAAGAAACTCAATGGGAGGTTTATATGACTCAGATGAGTATACTAGAATCTTGTGGCAGGGGTTATGCATTTGAAATCAAACCACAACTTTGGAATATTTTATGAAGACTCAAAATTCAATAATAAAAGTCAACAAACCAATTTCTTTTTAAATAGACAAAAAATTCAAACAAATACGTCACCAAAAAAGATAGCATAAATATCAAATAAGAATATTAAAAGATTTTCAACATAATTAGTTATTAGGGAAATGGAAACAAATTAAAGCCACAATGATATACCACTATACACCAATTATTGTTGTTAGGTGCCTTAGAGTTGGTTCAGACCCATAACGACCCTATGTGAGATAGAATGAAACACCACCCGGACCTGTGCCAGCCTCCTATTTGCTGCTATATTTGAGCCCATGGATGCTGTTACTGTGCCAATCCATCTCGTTGGAGGTCTCTCTCTTTTTTGCCTACCCTCTACTTTGCCAAGCATAATGTCCTTCTCCAGGAATAAGACCCTCCTAATAGTCTGATGATGAGAGACAAAGTCTGGCCATCTTATCTTCTAAGGAGCATTCTGGTTGTACTTCTTCCAACACAAATTTGTTTGTTCTTCTAGTAGTCCATGGTACCTTTAATATTCTTCTCCAATACCACAACTCAAAGCATCAATTCTTCTAAGGTCTTCTTTATTCATTGTCCAACTTTCACATGCATATGAGGCTATTGAAAACACCACAGCTTGGGTCAGGCACAGTTTAGTCCTGCTCTTGAACACTTTGAAGAGGTCTTGTGCAGCAGATTCGCCTAATGCAATATTTGATTTCCTGACTGCTGCTTCCATGAGTGTTGGTGGATCCAAGCGAAATGAAGTCTTTGACAACTTCAGTCTTTTCTCCATTTATCTTAACATTATCTGTTGGTCCAGTGGTGAGGATTTTTGTTTCGCATTGAGGTGCGACCCATACTGAAGGCTATGGTCTTTGATCTTCATCAGTACTTTTAGTCCTCTTTGCTTTCAGCAAGCAAGGTAGTATCATCTGCATATCACAGGTTGTTGAGCAATAGGAACTGCTATACATTCCTGGTTGTTGTTGTTGTTGTTGTTGTTGTTGTTAAGTGCCATCGAGTCGGGTCCGACCCATAGCGACCCTGTACAGGGTTTCCGAGGGTGTAAATCTTTACGGGAGTAGAAAGCCTCATCTTTCTCCCGCGGAGCGGCTGGTAGTTTCGAACTGCTGACCTTAAGGTTCGTAGCCCGATTCGTAACCACTACGCTACCAGAGCTCCTTATGCATTCCTGGTAGGAATGGAAAATTGGCATGACTCCTTTGAAAACCATTTAGAAATTTCTCATAAAATTTAATATACACAAACCATATTACCATATTACTCAGCCATCCTAATAAATTTTTACATAAGAGAAATGAAAACTTATGTTCACATAAGAACCTATACCCAAATGTTTGTATCAGCTTTACTTATAATAGCTCAAACTGAAAAAACCTAAATGTCCTCCTACTGGTGAACTGATAAGCAGACTGTGGTGTGTATATGTGTATACATGAGCAGGCCCTACTGTCTCACTACTGGCTGACACTGAGGTCTTATACAAGCAAAAGGGAAAAATAAAGTAGAATTGAAAACTGCTTAATGTTGACAGTGCACCACACCTGCACATAGGGTCCATCAGCAAACAGCGGAAGGTTTATTGCTTCACAGAATTAATGGAATTCTCTGTATAATCATTATCTGACCATTTTCTACCTGAGCAAAGACTTTGGTGACTAGGAGTACAAACTTTGCAGAAATAATCCAAGAAAGTCACTAAGCAAAGAAAGAGCTGCAGCAAAAACAGCAAAAAATATTAACAACAAACTGGAAAAGGGAGAAAAGGAATCTGATTCCCAGAGCTGCCACATTATATTATTTTAAGTGCACAAATTTTAATAAAAGATCATGAGCCACACACCCAGAAAATTAAGTACAGCCTAAGGAGCTCTGGTAGCGTAGTGGTTACGAATCGGGCTGCGAACCTTAAGGTCAGCGGTTCGAAACTACCAGCTGCTCCGCGGGAGAAAGATGAGGCTTTCTACTCCCGTAAAGATTTACACCCTCGGAAACCCTGTACAGGGTCGCTATGGGTCAGACCCGACTCGATGGCACTTAACAACAAAAACAGATATACATATAAGGACTCCTGGTATGGCACTGTAGGATCGATCAGCCCTGAACTGTTAGCCATAAGGTCAGCAGTTCAAACCCACTAGCTGCTCCTTGGAAACTCTATACAGGATCACCATGAGTCGGAACTGACTTGACTTGACGGCACTTCACAACAATAGCATATACATATGAGGAAGTTCTAATGTTTCACATACTAGCCAAAGATGTTAAATTGGCTAAAAGTATGCTCAATGAAGTAAAGAAACCACCCTTACAGAGCTAAAGAAAAGTATGAGAACTTTCTTTGTGGTTGTTAGGTGCTATTGAGTTGGTTCCAACTCATAGCAACCTTGTGCACAACAGACTGAAACACTGCCTAGTCCTGTGACATCCTTACAGTTGTTATGTTTGAGCCCATTGTTAGTGCCAGTGTGTTACTTCATCATGCCTTCCTCTTATTCATTGACTCTCTATTTTGTTAAGCATAATGCCCTTCTTCAGGAACTGATTCCTTTGATAACATGTCCGAAGAATGAGAGACCTAGCCTCACTATTCTGGCTTCTATTAAGCATACAGGCTGTACTGCTTCCAGCACATATTTGTTTGTTCTACTGGCAGTCCGTGGTATTTTTAATCTTCCTCTCCAACACCATAATTCTAATGCATTGATTCTTCTACATTCTTCCTTATTTATTGTACAACTTTCACATGCATATGAAATTATTGAAAATACTATGGTTTGGACCAGGTGTACCTGACACAAACTGATATCTTTGTTCTTGTACACTTTAAAGAGATCTTTTACGACAGATATTATATATATACAAAAGGAACTAAACCGAAATTCTGAACTTCAAAATTAAATTTAAGTAAAATCTTACTAGGGGGACTAAATTGACAGAATAAAGAATCATCAAACTTAAAGATAAGTTGCTTGAAATTATCCAGCCTGAGGAGCAAAAACAATAAAGAATAAAAAAGAATAAACAGAGCCTAACAGATCTGTGAGACACCTTCAGTCATACTAGCATATGCATAGTAGGCATCCTAGAAGGAAAGAGAGAGAGAAAAAAAGCAGCAGAAAGAATATTTGAAGAAATAATGGCATATAACTTTCATGAACAAAACCATTAAATATATACATTCTCTAGAGGATAAGCATTGAACTGCAAACCATAAGGTTGGTAGTTAGAGTCCACCAGCCATTCTACAGGAGAAAGATGAGACATTCTGTTCACACAAAGATTCACAGCCTCAGAAACCCTATAAGGGGTCACTGTGAGTCAGAATATGCTTGGCAGCACTTAACAACAATACACATCCTAGAAGCTCAATGAATTCCAAGTATGGTAAACTCTTAGAGATGCACACCTAACCACAACATTATCTAAAGTCAAACAAAGAGGGAATCTTGAAAGCAGCCAATGAAAAATGACTCATTATATTCACCAACCAGTTGCCAATGAGTTGAATCCAACTCCTGATAACTCCATGTGTGCTAAAATAAAACTGTGTTCCACAAGGTTTTATAATTTAAAAAAATTTTTTAACATAGATCACCTGATTTATTTATTTATTTGTTTGTTTGTTTGTTTGTTTATTTTGTGGCACTTCTGGGTGAACTCAAACTCCTACCTTTTGGTTAGCAGCCAAGTGTGTTGATGAATCTCACCACCCTGGTACTCTCATTATAAAGGATCCTCAATACTATTAATAGCTAACTTCTTATCAGAAATCATGGAGGCCAGCGAAGGCAGTGGACTGACATAATGCCAAGTACTGAAGAGGAGGAGGGAGGTACCAACCAATAATTTTATATCCAGCAAAACTATTCTTCAAAAATGAAGGAGAAATGGCTTACAAGTTTTCAAGAGAGAGTTTAAGGGGAAGGTAGAATCCCCATCTTGTCTAGATGGGTCTGGTGAAAGGAGATGGGGATAGGATTAATTTGATTCAGTAGTGAGTAATTGTTATCATGACTAATTGCAATTGAATACTGAAACCTGATGAGGAACACTAGAATATTGTCAGATATAGTGCCAGAAGATGAGCACCTCAGGTTGGAAGACACTCAAAATAGGACTGGGGAAGAGCAGCCTCCTCAGAGTAGAGTTGTACTTGGTGACAGGAATGGAGTTAAACTTTCGTAATGTTCATTTGCTGATGGGGCAAAACTCAAAATGAGGAGAAACAGCTGTAAACATCTATTAATAATTGGAACATGGAATGTATGAAATATGAATCTAGGAAAAGTGTAAGTTGTTAAAAATTAAATGGAACACATGAGCATTGATATCCAAGGCATTAGTGAGCTGAAATGGACTGGAATTAGCCATTTTGCTTCTGACAACCATATGGTTTACTAAGCTAGAAATGACAAATTGAAGAAGAATGGCATCATATTCATTATCAAAAAAGAACATTTCAAGATCTATCTTGAAGTATACACTGTGATCAGATAATATCCATATGCCTACAAAGAAGACCATTTATGCCAGCATTATTCAAAATCACACACCAACCACTAAAGGCAGGGATGATGAAATGGAAGAATGTTTCATCACTATGAAATTGATGAAACATGCAATCAAGATATATTGATAATTACTGTCAATTGGAATGCAAAGGTTGGAAACAAAGAGGAAGGATCAGTAGTTGGAAAATACGGCCTTGATGATAGAAATGGTGCTGGAGATTACATGATAGAATTTTGCAAGACCAGTGATGACTTCATTGTAAATACCTTTTTAAACAACATAAAAGATGATTATGTATGTGGATTTCATTAGATGGAATACACAGAAAACAAATTGACTGCATCTGTAATAAGAGATGGTTGAAAACTCCTATCATCAGCCAAAACAAGGCCAGGGACAGACTGTAGGACAGACCATCAGTTGCTCATATGTAAGCTCAGGATGAAGCTGAAGAAAATTAAAACAAGGCCACAAGAGCTAAAATATGAACTTGAACATATCCCATCTGAATTTAGATATCTCAAGAACAGATTTTATGATTTAGACACAAATGACCGAAGACCAGAAAAGTTGTGGGATGACATCAAAAACATCATTCAGAAAGAAAGGTCATTAAGAAGACAAAAAAGAAGAGAAAAAAACAAAATGGATTTCAGAAGAGACTCTGAAACTTGCTCCTCAGCATAGAGTTGCTAAAGCAAATGGAAGAAATGAAGAGGTGAAAGAGCTAAATTCAAAGGGCAATTTGAGAAGACAAAGTCAAACATGAGATGTGCAAATATCTGGAGTTAGAAAACCAAAGGGAAGAACATGCTCAGCATTTCTCAAATTGAGATAACTCAAGAAAAAGTTCAAGCACTGATTTGCAATATTGAAGGATTTATGGGCAACATATTGAATGATATTAAAAGCATCAAAAGAGGATGGGAGGAATACACAAAATCACTGTACCAAAAAGAAATGGTTGATGTTCAACCATTTTAAGGGGTAGCATATGATTAAGAGCCAATGATACTGAAGGAAGAAGTCCAAGGTGCACTGAAGGCATTTGCAAAGACCAAGGCTCCAGGAATTGTTGGAATACAAATTGACATCTTTTAAGAAACTGATGGGGCCCTGTAGGCACTGACTTATGTATGCCATGAACTTTGAAAGAAAGCTACCTGGCCAACTGATAGGAAGAAATCCATATTTGTGGCCATTCTAAAGAGAGGTGACCCAACAGATTACAGAAGTCATAGGACAATACCATTAATATTGCAAGCAAAATTTTGCTAAAGGTAATTCAAAAACAGCTGCAACAGTACATTGACAGGGAACTCCCAGAGGTTCAAGCCTGATTCAGATCAGGATATGGAACTAGGGATATAATTGCTGATGTCAGATGGATCTTGGTTGAAAGCATATAATACCAGAAAGATATTTACCTGTGCTTTATTGACTATGCAAAGGATTTCAATTGTGAGGATCATGACAAGCTGTGGATAACATTTTAGAGAAAAAGTATTCTGGAACACTAAATTGTGCTCATGAGGAACCTGTACATAGACCAAGAGGCAGTTGTTCTTCGAACAGAACAAGGGAACACCAAATGGTTTAAAATTAGGAAAAATGTATGTCAGGGCTGTATTCTTTTACCATACTTTTTCAGTCTGTGTGCTGAGCAAATTTGAGAAGATGGATTATATGAAGTATTACATGGCATCAGGGTTGGAGGAAGACTCATTAACAACCTGTGATATGCAGATGATACAACATTGCTTGCTGAAAGTGAATTGGACTTAAAATACTTACTGATGAAGATCAAAGAACACAGCCTTTGATATGGGTTGCACCTCAATGTAAAGAGAAAAAAAAATCTTCACCACTGGACCAATAAATTACATCAAGATAAACTGAGAAAAGATTGAAGTTGTCAAAGACTTCAGTTTGCTCAGATCAACCATAAACATTAATGGAAGCACCAGTCAAAAAATCAAAAGCATTAGGCAAATCTGCTGTACAAGTCCTTTTAAAAGTGTTAAAGAGCAAATATGTCAGTTTGAGGACTAAAGTGCGCTTGACCCAAGCTATGGTATTTTCAATAACCTCATATGCATGTGAAAGTTGGACAACAAATAAAGATGTCTGCAGAAGAATCGATGTATTTGAGTTATGGTGCTGGAGGTGAATATTAAAAGTACCATGGCCCATCAAAAGAACAAGCAAATATGTGTTGGAAGAAGTACAGTCAGAATGCTCCTTAGAAGCTAGGATGGCCAGATTTCATCTCTCATATTTTGGACATATCATCTAGAGGGACCAGTCCCTCTAGAGAAGGACATCATGCTTAGCAAAGTAGAAGGTTAGAGAAGAAGAGGAATACCCCCAACAAGATAGCTTGGCACAGTGGCAACAGCAATGGGCTTAATCATAGCAGTGAATGTGTGGTTGGCACAAGACTGGGCAGTGTTTCGTTCTGTTGTGCATGAGGTTGCTATGAGTTGGTACCGACTTACTGGGACCTAATAACAACAACAGCAACAAATTAAGATAATTAGATAGGCAAATATAAAAGAAATATGAATATTTTTATGAAATTTCTCTTTCCCTAAATGATTTAAAATACAATCATGTAAGGCTATAATTGAAGTCCTGGTGATGCACTGTAGGATAAGCAATGAACTTCTAATCACAAGTTCAGTGATTCAGCCACTCTTTGGAACCCTATATAGGGGTGGCTATGGGTCAGAACTGACTTCATGGCAACAACAACAATAAAATTGTTGATGGGCTAATACTTCATAAAGACATAATTTGAATGATAATAGCACAAAGAAGGGAGAGGAAATAGAGCTATATAAGAATAAAGTATTTATATGTATGCTATTGAAATTAAGTTATATTAATCACAACTAAATTATTTCAAATTGAGATGTTAATTATAATATCTACAACAAACATTAAGTTAAAAACTTTAAAAATAGAGTAAAGGAAATTAAAATGGCACATGGAAAAATATTTAACAAAAAAGAAGTCAATAATTTAGCTATAAAGGAATAAAAAGATATTTGTTGTTGTTATTGTTAAGTGCCATCGAGTCGGTTCCGACCCACAGAGACCCTGAACAGGGTTTCCAAGGCTGTAAATCTTTACAGGAGCAGAAAGCCTCATCTTTCTCCCACGGAGCAGCTGGTAGTTTCGAACTGCTGATCTGGCAGTTCACAGCCCGATTTGTAACCACTACGCTACCAGAGACATTAGACACACAGAAAACAAATGGCAGATGCAAATGCTACATTAGTAATTCCATGAAATATAAATGTATTAAATATTTTAATCCAAATGCAGAGAAGGACAGAACAGATAAACATAAAAAACCATTGTCTAACTACATGATGTCTAAAACAAACTTTAGATTTAAAGACACAAATAGGTTCAAAGTACATAAATGGAAAAAAATATGTCAAGCAAACATTTGGTAACCAAAAGACACCTGGAGAGGCTATGCTGATATCAAACAAAATATATTTTATGATGAAAATCATTACAATGATATAAAAACTCAATTGAATCAAGAGGGCATAGCAATTACAAACAGTCATGCATTAAGAATGGTAGTGGTTCAGAGTAGACAAGGATGGGCAACTTGAACATTGGCTACCCAAAATGAGGGGGCTATAAAAGCAAGAAGTAACTGGCTTACAGGCTTTCAAGAGGGAGCCTAGATCCAGAGGGCATGGAGGAAGGTAGAGTCTCCACTGAGTAGTATCCGATCTGTCTGGGCAGGGCTGATGAAAGGAGGTGCTGATAAGTTTCTTATGATACAATAGTGAGTAATTGTTATCAGGACTTATTGTGAGGGTTGGAAATGTAAAGGTAGACTTTTGTAGCAAAAGGAGGGGAGTGATTGACTTTGCAATCTAAGAGCAGAGGTCCCTAGGACCCTCAAGGGAGAAGAGTGGAGAGCGGGACCCTACCCAAAGAAGCAGTGATGCCAGAGATGGAGGCAGAGATGATGACGTGGAGAGATGGAGCAGCTGGGGACTTTAGATCCAGAGAGGGAGAGGAGCTGTATGCTGATGACCGGAGGGCAGGCTAGCAGGGTATACCTTTTGGTTGGTTGATTGGTTGATGATGCATGGAGGGGATTATAACCATGGCAATGAAACTATATACGATAGGATGAATGTAAAGCTAACATTGTCCCACATAAACTATCACATAATTCACAATAAAACATTTAAAAAAAAGAATGGTGATGGTTATGGTGGCTGTGTGCCACTGGGTCAGTTCCATCTCATAGCGATCCTGTATAGGATGTCTGAGACCGTCCTTTTTTACAGAGCAGAAAGTCTCATCTTTCTCCCACAGAGCAGGTAGTAGATTTAAACTTCGAATTTTGCAATTAGCAGCCCAAGTTGCAATCCATTACACCATTTGGGCTCCTTGCATCAAGTATAGAGTTTCAAAATACATGACAAAATTGAAGAGAAAAGCAGACAAGTTATAGTTCGAAACGTTGATATGCCATTTTTAATAATGGAAAAAAAATAGTCTGAATATCAGTAAGTAAATAAAAGATTTGGAATTAAATACTCTTAATAGAAATCTATAGACGATTCCACCAAACAACAGAATAACTGGATCTTCTCAGTTGCATAGAAAACGTTCTCCAGAATAGGTCAGATGTTGGATGATAGAACAAGCCTCCATACATTTGAAAGGATTTAATTTACACAGAGTAAATTTTCTGTCCACAATGGAATTAACTTTGAAGTAAATGACGGAAGGAAATTTAAGATATTGTTAACTTTCTTGGAATTGAAGACCATTCTCTTCATCTCTCTCCCACAGAGTGGCTGGTGAGTTTGAACTGCTGACCTTGTGGTTAGCAGTCTAATGAATAGCCCATGATGCCACTGTTGTTGTTAAGTGCTGTCGAGTCGATTCTGACTCATAGCGACCCAGTATAGGGTTTCCGAGGAGCGACTGATGAGCTTGAATTGCTGACCTTGTGGTTCAAACTGACCTTGCAGTCCTGCACTTATCCTAGAGCACCATACCAGAAGTCCATTATGCCACTAGGGTTCCACTAAAGAACAGTCTTCTAAATAACCAATGAATGGTTCAGGAAAATCACACACACACAAAAATTAGAAACGATCTTAAGATTAATGAAAACAAAAACACATAACATACCACTAAAGATACAGCTAATGAAGTGGTTAGAGAGAAAAGTTTACTTATAAATGCCTATGTGGAAGAATTCATGGGTGAGTTCTATAAAACTCTTAAATAAGAATTAATTATGGACTCTTTAGAAACTTACAAATATAGAAGAAGAAACATTTCCCAATTCAATCTATGAGGCCAGTCTTACCCTGACATGCTAAACAAAGACATCACAAGAAAACTACAGACCTTTATGAATATGTTGTTTTTGTTCGGTGCCATTGAGTCAGGTCTGACTCATGGTAGCCCTATTCACAACAGAATGAAACATTACTGGTCCTGTGTCATCTTCGCAATGGTTATGTTTGATCCCATTGTTGCTGTCATTGTGTCAGTCCATTGTGTTGGAGGTCTTCCTCTTTTCAACTGACCCTCTATTTTACCAAGCATGATGCCATTCACCAGGGACCGGGTCCCTCCTGATATGCCCGAAGTATGAGAGACAAAGTCTGACCATCGTGATTCTAAGAAGCATTCTGGCTGTACTTCTTCCAACACAGATTTGTGTGTTTTCTGGCAGTCCATGGTTCTTATTTTTATCAAACACTATAACTCAAATGCATTAATTCTTCTATTGTCTTCCTTATTCATTGTCCAACTTTAACATGCATATGGGATGATTGAAAATACCATGGCTTAGGTCTAACCCAGCCTTAGCCCTCAAACTGACCTCTTGGCAGCAGATTTTCCTAATGCTATATGTCACTTGATGTCTTGATTGAGCACTGATGTGGATCCAAGCAAAATGAAATGTTTGACAGCTTCAATCTTCTCCATTTATCATGATTTTTTTTTTTTTTTTGGTCCAATTGTAAGGATCTTTGTTTTCTTTACATTGAGGTACAATCCATACTGAAGGCTGTAGTCTTTGATCTTCATCAATTAGGTGTTTCAAGTCTCTTCGCATTCAGTAGGCAAGTTTGTGTCATCTGCATATCGTAGATTGTTAATGACTCTTCCTCCAATCCTGCTGCCACTTTCTTCATATAAGACAGTTTCTCAGATTATTTGCTCAGCATACAGATTGAGTAAATATGATGAAAGGATACAACCCTTGCCCATACTTTTCCTGACTTAAACCATCCCCTTATTCTGTTCTAACAACTGGTGTATTTACAGGTTCCTCATGAACTCAATTAAGTCTTCTGTAATGCCCATTCTTCACATAATTATCCATAGTTTGTTATGATCCATACAGTCAAATGCCTTTGTGTAGTCAATAAAGCAAAGTAAATATCTTCTTAATAATTCTCTCTCAGGCAAGATACATCTGATGTCAGCAATGCTATTCCTAATTTTATGTCTTCTGAATTCAGCTTGAATTTCTGCTCTCTGTCAAAGTATTGTTGTAGCCATTTAAAAATTATCTTCAGCAAAATTTTACTTGCATGTGATATTAGTAATATTGTTCGATGAGTTCCTCATCCCACTGGGTCATCTTTCTTTGGAATGGACATAAATAAATATGGATCTCTTTTAATCAATTAGCCAGATAGATGTCTTCTATATTTCTTGATATAAATGAGTGAGCATTTCCAGTGCTGCATTAGTTTGTTGAAATATTTCAATTTGTAGTCCATAAATTCCTGAAGCCTAGTTTGTTTGTTTTGAGCAAGAGTGAGGTCTTCTTTATTAAATTTTGCAAAATCAGGCGCCCAACCCAGTAGACACAGGCAGATGCCCCACATGGCTGGCCTGCCAAGAGGTTTTTCCCCCTCTCCCAAAAAATCCCCTCCTCCAGTTCCACTTTTACTGGACACTATGGAGTAAGGAGCTCTGGTAGCGTAGTGGTTACGAATCGGGCTGCGAACCTTAAGGTCAGCAGTTCGAAACTACCAGCCGCTCCGCGGGAGAAAGATGAGGTTTTCTACTCCCGTAAAGATTTACACCTCGGAAACCCTGTACAGGGTCGCTATGGGTCAGAACTGACTCGATGGCACTTAACAACAACAATGGAGTAGGGGAGTCCTGGTGTGGCACTGTGGGTTAATTCTCTGGACTGCAAAGTCATTTGAACCAGAAGGTTGGCGGTTCAAGCTCACCAGTCACTCCTTGGTAACCCTACAGTGTCACTATGGGTCAGAACTGACTTGATAGCACTTAACAACAACAACAACATGGAGTTTTATAATCTAACCCCAACATCCCATTTTCCCTCCCCACAGTTCTGAATGGTTCCCATAGTCTTAATGATTGTATTCTTATTTAAAGTTCCTAGTCCTAGAACAGATTTCTTTTCCCACTTGCCCCAATTCATCCTGCTTACATATCCCTGGGTGTGAATCAACAACCAATGTCTGGTCTAGTAATCTCATGCATCCTTTATTCCTGAAGATGGATCATCTTGAGAATTTCTCACAAATCCTACTCTATTCTCTTTTTACTTATTGATCTCATCTTTATCTATTCTTCTTAAATCCTCATGAAGTGTATCATTTCTGGATGTCCCTAAGAATCACAAATGAACAAAATTTGATGTACATATAAATGTCTAAAAGCCAGTCTCTAGCCTGTAGGCACACAGCTTCATTCAGACCATGGGCCTAGAGTCCACAGCTGCTGTCTTTCCACGTCACCACCTCTGCTGTCGCTGCTTCTTCAGGCAGGGATCCCAAACTCCACTCATGCTCTTCCTTCTTGATGGTCCTGTGATTGTCTGTTCCTGAAATAAAACAGGTATTGCAAGGCAGACTCTAGCAGAGCTATTGCAAGGCAGACTCTTTTCAGGGTCACTTTGAGAGGCTCCCTGGGCAAGGAATGTGCTTCCCACTGGTAACTATTTTTCCCTTGGGGAGAGTCCCTCTTCACCAGTCCTTTAACTGAAGTATAGTGAGTCCACCCCTTCTCTGCAGTCTGGATGGCTGTCTCCGTGCTCAACCGCACCTGTTAAGGGCCCTCCCAGTCCAGCTGGAGTATGTCTTCTTTCCAGGTCTTTATCAGCACCAAGTCTCCAGGTCAAAAGTGATGAATGATGAATTCAATGGGAGGGATTTGGACCCAGAGTCCTTTTAACCTGAGGGGTGGTGGTGGTGGTTATGTGCTGTGGAGTCGGTTCCGACTCACAGTGACCCTGTACAGGTTTCTGAGACTGTAAATCTTTATGAGAGCAGAAAGCCTCATCTTTCCCCCGCAGAACAGCTGGCAGTTTCGAACTGCTGACCTTAGGTTCACACCCAATTCATAACCACTATGCTATCAGAACTCCTTAACTTGAGGGGTAGCAGAGCAGAAAAGACCAGTACGTAGTTTCTCAGGAATAGATCTCTAGTTTCCATGGTGGGTAGGTCTGTGGTCCTTCCCAAGTAAGGGAGCCTATTTACGATGGCATGCCATCCCTTTAGCAGTGAATGCTATTCGACACTTCACCCTTCGGCTTCAAAATTCCTGAAAAGATTAACATGAAGATATTCATGTGATAACACATTCTCACAACAGTATTTACTACACTTTGTTTCCTCAAACTAAAAGAAACATTACTGACTCTGTCATCTTTATGCATGAATACAGTACTTAAAAGCTTCTCAAACAGCAATGTCAATTAAACATACTTTAACCTTATAACCTTGTCAAATGAACTGAAACTCTATCAATACTTACAGCTACAGCCCAATATCCTTCTCCTTCTCTTAACAAGACAAAATGCATACATACAGGATGGCTCAAATTTTAACAAAAAAAATGTTTTTAATTCAGAAAGAGTATTGGTACACCAAATATCTTTTTAAATGGTATTATGTTCTCAGAAGATAGTCCAATTTTCCTGTCCTAGACTGTGCACAAATTGCCTAGTTGCCACAGTTATTCTGTTCTCAGTCTTTCATGTCTCTCTTGCTAATTCTGATCATCTTTTAACAGTCTTGGGTCTTTTTCTGGCTCTTGTTGGGAGGCAATCACCCTTGCCGAAACCAAGGCAGGATGTGTCTGCTTTTCCACCAAAGCTGCCACTTCAAGCAGCCAGAAAATCCCGGATGGGCCCCCAAATTTGTGAGAAACATTGTTGATACCAACAAATGCTCAAATAACCCAATCTGTACTCATTTTAGAGAAAGTGAGGTTCTCTTTATTTGATTTTGCAAATTCAGGCACCCACCCCAGTAGACATGGGTAGATTCCCTGAAGTCTTGTTTTTGGTCAATAATTTCAGTGCTGCTTGGACTTCTTCTTTCAATACCATTGGTTCTTGATCATTAATTCCTCCTGAAATGATAGAACATTGACCAATCCCTTTTGGTACAATGACTGTGTGTGTTTCTTCCATCTTCTTTTGATGTTTACAGCATCATTTGATATTTTGCCCATAGATTCTTTCAATATTGTATTTCCAAGGCTTGAATTTTTCTTCACTTCTTCCAGATTGAAAAATATTTAACATGTTCTTCACTTTTTCTCTTCAAATGCCAGATCTTTGTACATTTTGTTATTTAAAAAAAAAAAAATGACTTTGTCTTCTCAAGCTTTGAATATTTTTGTTCAGTTCTTTTGCTTCATCATTTCTTCCAGTCACTTTTGCTTCTCTATGCTGGAGAGCAAGTCTCAGAGTCTCTTCTGACATACTTTTGGTACTTTCTTTTTTCCTGTCTTTTTAATGACTTTTTTGCTTTCTTCACGTATGATGTTCATGATGTTATCCCACAGCTCTTCTGGTCTTTGATCATTAGTGTCTAATGTACTAAATCTATTCTTGAGATGGTCTCTAAATTCAGATGAAATATACTCAAGGTCACATTTTGGCTCTTGTGGAGTTATTTTAATTTTCTTCAGCTTCATCCTGAACTTGGCATATGAGCTATTGATGGTGTGTTCCACACTTATCCCTTGATGTTGTTTTGGCTGATGATATAGAGCTTCTCCACTGTCTCTTCACACAGATGTAGTCAATTTTATTTCTTTTTGTTCAGTTGCCTTTTGTGTTTTTTTTTTTTTTTTTTTAAAGATATTTGCAATGAATAAGTCATTGGTTTTGCTAAATTCTGTCATGTGATCTCCAGCATCACTTTTGTCACTGAGGCCATATTTCCCAACTATAGAGCCTTCTTCTTTGTTTCCAATTTTCACATGTCAATCACCTGTAATTATCAATATATCTTGATTGTATGTTTGATCAATTTCATACTGAAGAAGTTGATAGAATTCTTCAGTTTCATCATTACTGGCTTTAGTGGTTGATGTATAAATTTGAATAATAGTGGTATAAACTGGTCTTCTTGGTAGGTATTGGATATTATCCTATCAGAAGCAGCACTATATGTCAAGAGAGGTCTTGAAATATTCTTATGAATATAGACATAAAAGTGTCAACAAAATACTAACAAACTAAATTATGGAAAATATAAAAATAACAATATCTCTTTAATATCCCATGCGAGTAAAGTTTTACTAAAGGTAATACAGAAATGGCTGAAAGCATACATTGACAGAGAATTTCTAGAGGTTCAAGCTGGATTCAGAAGAGGCCGTGGAATGAGGGATATCATTGCTGATGTCTGACGGATCTTGGCTGAAAGCAGAGAATGTCAGAAAGATGTTTACCTGTGTTTTATTGACTACACAAAGGCATTTAGGACTGAAGTTGTCAAGGACTTCATTCTTCTTGGATCAACTGTCAACACTCATGGAAGCAGCAGTCAAAAAATCAGATAACATATTGCACTAGGCAAATCTGCTGCATAAGACCTTTTTAAAGTGTTGAAGAGCAAAGATGTCAGCTTGAGGACTGAGGTGCGCCTGACCCAAGCCATGTTATTTTCAATAACCTCATATGCATGCGAAAGCTGGACAGTGAATAAGAACAACTGTAGAAGAATTGATGCTTTTGAGTTATGGTGTTGGAAGAGAATATTGAAAGTACCATGGGCTGCCAAAATAACTATTAGATCAATTTTGAAAGAAGTGCAGCCAGAGTGCTCCTTGGAGACCAAGATGGCCAAACTTCATCTCTCATACTTTGGACATATTGTCAGGAGGGAGCAGTCTCTGGAGAAGGATATCATGTTTGGTAGGGTGGAGAATCAGAGAAAAAGGAAGACCCCCAGTGAGATGGATTGACCATGTGGCAGCATTGATGGACTCAAGCATGGCAACAGTAGTGAGGATGGCCCAGGATTGAGCTGTGTTTTCGTTCTGCTGTGCATAAGGTTGCGATGAGTCGGTACCAACTTGATGGCACCTAACAACAACAATAGCAATATACCATACCCAAGTGGGATTTGTCCAAGGAATGCAAGTTTGGCTTAACATATGAAAATTACAACAATATTCATACTAAAAACACTCAACATACTAGGACTAGAAAACCACTCTTCCACTGATAAAGGGCACTGACTTAAAAAAAAAAAAGGACAGGAAAGAAATTCTAGTATCATATTTAGTGGTGAAAAACTGAATAGTTTCAACCACTCAAGAATATCTGCTGTTGCCACTTCTATTCAACAGTGTATTGATTGAGATTCTAGCTAAGGGAATTAAGCAATTAAAAAGGCATTCAATGTGTGTTATGGATTTAATTTTCCCCCAAAATATGTGTTGTAATCCTAACCCTTATAATCGTGGATGCAATCGCATTTGTTCATAGGGCTTTCTTTGTTATATTAATGAGATCCTATACATGTAGGACATGTTTTAAATCTAACCACTTATCAGATAGAAGAAGATCAGCTTAAGTACTAAGGCAAGCAAGCACAAATGGGAAAGAGATAGATGTCATGTGGAAAGATTGTCAAGGAACCAAGATACACAGTGCTGGAGAATCTGAGACAAAGCTTTTACTGGAAAGCAGACAGAGAGAGCCTTCTCCTGGAGCCAAAACCCTGAGTTCAGACTTCTAGCTTCTTAAACTATGAGAAATTTTCTGGTTGTTAAAGTCAGCTACTTGTGGTTTTTCTGTTATAAAACAGCACTAAGAAATTTAAGACTGTTTGGAAAGGAAGAAGTAAAATTCTTTCTATTTGCAAATGACATGATCTTTTTTGCAAAACATCTTAAGGTATTTTAAGAACTAATTAAAACTAGTAAACAAGTTTAGTGCAATTGTAAGATCACCAGACAATAATCATTTGTATTGCTATACACCAGCAGTGAATAATTCAAAAATGAAATTCAGAAAAATTTCTGTTAATATAAATACTTAAGAATGAATTTAACCAAAGATGTACAAGATTTTTACTCTGAAAACCACAAAACACCATTGAATAAAATAAAATAAACCAAACGTAAATGGAGAAAAATCCCATGTTATAGAAAGCTTACATAACAACATCGTCCATTCATGTATAGATTAAACACAATATTTGTAAAAATCCAAACTTGATTATTTGCAAAAATTGATTAGTTCGTCTTGAAATTCAGATGGAGATGCAAATGACCCAGGATTACCAAAGCAATTATGATAGTTAAGGTTTCATGTCAACTGAGTAGACCAAGAATCTAAGTGGTTTGGCAGTTGAGATATAGTTTAATGTAATCACCTCTATGATGCCATCTGCTGAGAAAGGACATTTCCTTGGAGGTGTGGCCTGCTTCCAATTGGACACTTGGACAAAGCTTGTTGCTTTCTGCTGGGTTTGTATCCTGCATCTTACTCATCATCCAACCTTCAGTTCTTTGAACTTCAGCCTGGTCTATTGCCTGCCAATCCAGGAAGTCATCAGCAGCCTCCTGACATCTTACCTGCCTGACCTGCCTGCCTGTCATCTGACCACCTGATCTTGGTTTAGCAGGACTGCAGTTATGTGAGTCACAAGCCTCCAGCCTGATATTTGACCCATGACCTTGAGACTTGCCTACCTCTACAACTATGTGAGCCATTTTCCTGATAGAAACATATATATGAAAGCTTCACTGGTTTTGTTTCTCTAGAGAACTCAGCTTAAGATAACAATCTTGTCAAAAACAAAACAACAAAATTGGAGGACTCTTACTTCCCATACTTTCAAAAGCTACTGCAAAGCTACAGTAATCAAAAGTATGTAGTAATGGCATAGGATACACATGTAGATCAATGATATATAAGTATTCTACAGAATTAAATACAGAGATAAATATTTATATTGATGGTCAATTGATTTCCACAAGGGTGCAGAGCCATCTAAATGTAAAACAATAGTTCTTTTTAATAAATGGTGCTAGAACAACTGTACATTCACATACAGAAAAATGAAATTGAACAAATAGTAAAACAAAAATTAAATAAAAATGAGTCAATGACCTATATGTAAGAGATAAATCTATACACTAGTAGGATACAACATAGAAGTCAGTCTTTGTGATAGTTGTCATGGTTTCATAGATACAACACCAGAAGCTTATATGACAAAACAAAAAACATGGACCTCATTAAAATTTAAAATTTGTGAAGAGACAAAATACTGAACGGGAGAAAATATTTGCAAATTATATATCTGATAAAGGACTTGTATCCAAATTATGTAAAGAACTCTTAAAACAATTAAGACAACCCAGTTAAAACATGGGCAATGGATTTGAAAAACCATTTCTTCAAAGAAGATATATGAATGACCAACAACCACATAAGATGCTTTGAGGAAGCAGCTCTTCCCCAGTCATATTTTGAGTACCTTCCAACCTGAGGGGTTTATCTTCTGGCACTATATCTGATAATGTTGTGGTGCCATTCATAATGTTTCAATATTCTGGTTCCGACAGTGTTCCACTACTATTCATATGGTTTTCAGTGGCCAAACATTCAGAAATAGTCTGCCTCTCCTTCCTAATTTGTTTTTGTTGTTGTTGTTAACTGCTGCCAAGTCAGTTCCAATTCACAGAGACCCAAATCATAGAGTTTCCAAGGAGCAGCTGGTGTGTTTGAATGACTGACTTGCAGTTCAAACTGACCTTGTGATCCAGTACTTATCCTACAGTGCTGAACATTAGTCATTAATGAAATGTAAATCAAATCCAAAATGAGATAGCATTTTTCACCCTAGGATGACTGAAATGAAAAAGACTGAAAATAACAGATTGTCCTTGTCAAGACCATTTTCTGAGTGTATGGCTATGAACCCACCACCTGTCTGTCAGCTTGTTATACTATAGTGGCTTGTGTGTTGCTGTGATGCTGAAAGCTATGCTACCAATATTAAAATGCCAGTAGGCTCACACATTGTAGACAGTTTTCAGCAGAGCTTCCAGACTAAGATATACTAGGAAGAAGGAAAAGCAGACTATTTCTGAATGTTTAGTTAATGAAAACATTATGAATAGCAGTGAAACACCGTCAGCACCAGAATATTGAATATTGAAGCATTATTAATAAAACCAGAGTATTGCCAAATATAGTTCCAGAAAATGAGCCCCTCAGGCTGGAGAGTACTCAAAATTCAACTGGGAAAGAGCTGTTTCCTCAAAGTAGAGCAGATTGCGATGACTCGAATGAAATAAAGCTTGCAGGACCTTCATTTGCTCACGGGTCACAACTCAAAATGAGGAGAAACATCTGCAAGCATCTGTTAATAATTGGAACATGGAATGGATGAAGCATGAATCTAGGAAAATTGGAAGTTGCTAAAAACTTTGAAATGGAGCGTATGAAAATCGATATCCTAGGCATTAATAAGTTGAAATGAACTGATACTGGCCATTTTAAATCTGACAATCATATAGCTTCCTATGCTGGGAATTACAAATTGAAAAAGAATTCATTTTAAAAAAGAACATTTCATCATAAAAAAGAACATTTCATCATAAAAAAGAACATTTCAAGGTCTATCTTGAAGTATAACACTATCTATGATAGAATAGTATCCATATGCCTAAAAAGAAGACCAATTAATACTACTCTTATTCAAATGTATGCACCAACCACTGAAGCCAGTGATGATGAAATTTAAGTATTCTACCAACGTCTTCATTCTGAAATTGATCAAACATGCAATCAAGATGTATTGATCATTACTGGCAATTGGAATGCAAAGTAGGAAACAAAGAGGAAGGATTGGTAGTTGGGAAATATGGCCTTGATGATTGAAATGATGTCGGAGATTGCATGATAGAATCGTGCAAGACCAATGACTTCTTCATTGCAAATACCTTTTTTAAACAGCAGGCGGAATACACAGAAATCAAATTGACTACATCTTTGGGAAGAGACTGTGGAGAAAAGCTCCATATCATCAGCCAAAACAAGGCCAGAGGCAGACTGTGGCACAGACCATCTGTTGTTCATATGCAAGTTTATGCTGAAGCTGCAGAAAATTAAAACATGTCCACAAGAACCAAAAATGACCTTGAACACATTGTTATAATTAAGTGCCATCTAGTTGGTTCCAACCCATAACGACCCTGTATAGGGCTTCTGAGGAGTGGCTGGTGAGCTTGAACTGCTGACCTTGCAGTTCAAACAGCTTTTCAGTCTGGCACATTAACCCACAGTGCCACACCAGAACCCTGACCTTGAACATATCCCGCTTGAAATTCGAGACCATCTTAAGAACAGATTTGATGCATTAGACATTAATGGCCGAAGATCAGAAGAGTTGTGGGTGGCATCAAGGACATCATACTAGAAGAAAGCAAAAGGTCATTAAGACAAGAAAGAAAGAAAGAAAAGACCAAATTGGATGTCAGAAGAGATTAAACCCAGTGTAGAGATGCTAAAACAAATAGAAAAAATGAGGAGGTGGTAATGTCCTGAACAGAAAAATTCAAAAGGCAGCTCAAAAAGACAAATCAAGTATTATGATTTGTGCAAAGACCAGCAATTAAAAAACCACAAGGGTTTTATCATGCTCAGCATTTCTCAAGCTGAAAGGACTGAAGAAAACAATCAAGCTTTGACTTGCAATAATGAAGAATTCTATAGACAAAATATTGAATGATGCAGAAAACATCAAAAGAAGATAGAAGGAGTACATGGTCACGGTACCAAAAAGAAATGCAAGCTGTTCAACCATTTCAAAATATTGCATATGATTAAAAGTCAATGTTACTGAAGGAAGAAATCCAGGTGCACTGAAGGCATTGGCAAAGAACAAGGCTCTGGGAATTGATGGAAAACAAATTGAACTCTTTCAACAAACTGGAGGCACTTATTCATCTATTTCAAGAGTTTTGGAAGACAACTACCTGGCCAACTGATTATAACAGATCCATATTTGTGCACATTCCAAAGAGAGGAGACCAACAGAATACATAAATCATTGAACAATCTCATTAATATCGCATGCAAGGAAAATTTTGCTAGATATAATTTAAAAAACAGCTACAACAGTACATTGGCTTGGAACTGCCAGAAGGTCAAGCTGGAATCAGACGAAGATATGGAATAAGGAATGTCATTGCTGTCATCAGATGGATATAGGCTGAAAGCAGAAAATACCAGAAACTGTTTCCCTGTGTTTTATTGACTATGCAAAAGTTTTTGACTATGTGGATCATGACAAGTTATGGATAGCATAGCAAAGAATAGGTATTCTAGAACACTTAATTGTGTTCTTGAGGAACCTTTACATAGAGCAAGAGGCAGTCCTTTGAACTGAACAAGGGGACACTGAATGGTTTAAAATCAGGTAAGGTGTGTACCAAGATTGTATTTTTTTCACTATACTTACTCAATCTGTATGTTGAGCAAATAATTTGAGAAGTTGGATTATATGAATAAGAATGTAGTATCATTGTAGGAAGACTCATTAACAACCTGCGGTATGCAGATGATATAACCTTGCTTGCTGAAAACACAAAGGACTTAAAATACTTGATGATGAAGATCAAAGACCATAGCCTTCAGCAAGGATTGCATCCAATGTAAAGAAAACAAAAATCCTCACTACTGGATCAATAAATATCATCATGATAAATGGAGAAAAGATTCAAAGACTTTATTTAAAGACTTGAATCCACTATCCACATTCATGGAAACAGTAGTCAAGAAATCAAAGGACTTACTGACTAGGCAAATCTGCTGCAGAAGACTTCCTTAAAGTGTGCAAGAGCAAAGATGTCAGTTTAAGGACTAAGATGTACCTGACCAAACCATGGTATTTTCAATAAACTCATATGCATGTGAAAGTTGCACAGCGAAAAAGAAAGACTGTACTAGAATTGATTTGAGTTATGGTGTGGAAAAGAATATTAAAAGTCCCATGCACTGCCAAACAGGTATGTGTTAGAAGAAGAACAACCAGAATGCTTCTTAGAAGCCAGAATAGTGACTTCATCTCTCATACTTCAGACACATGATCAGGAGGGGCCAGTCCCTAGAGAAGGCTATCATGCTTGGTGAAGTGGAGGATCAACAAAACAGAGGAAAACCCCCAATGAGATGGATTGGCATCTGGCAAGAGCAATGGGCTCAGTGGTTGCAACGATGGTGAAGATGGTGCATGCTCAGGAAGTGTTTTGTTCTGTTGTACATGGGATTGCTATGAGTCATAATTGACTCAACAGCATTTAACAACAACAGCAACATGGACATGACCCTACAGATCGGGCAAATCCATTCAGACAGAAAATAGAACACTGGTTGCCAGGGTCTAAGAAAAGAGGATAGTAAGCAATGATTTTTAATGGGCACAGGGTTTCTTTTGGAATGGTAAAAATGTTTTAAACTCAGATAGTGATGGTTGCAGAACTTTGTCAATATACTGAAGACAATGGTACATTTTACAAGGGTAAACTATATGATGTTTTAATTATGTCTCACTAAAAATGTTGGATACTAAAATACTTAAAAAAACAAAACAAAAGCATTAGTTTAGAAAAGACTATTAAACACATGGTTCAAAGAGAAAATACGGTAACAAAAATGTGACCTCTTACTTTAATGTTCTCATTTTACAGGTAGGTGAAACAAATTACCCAGTGCCAATAACATAATAGACATGAATTTCTTTAACTGCTCAGCAGTTCTGATGACCATCTATCATATTTTGCCTGAGACTTTCCCTGGATTAGCACTGAAATTCTCACATCCTGCAAGCCCCTCTGCCACCCAGTCTTGGGATGGTTTGGTCACTCTGCCATTCAAATTGAGATCAATCATAGTTCCTTGGTATGAATTGCTGAGATTCGTCCATAAGAGAGAAATTGTGGTGTTCAGAGAGTTCCTTTCCTGTACTGTATCCAGTATCCTAAACTTAAGCAGCTGGCAGTTTGCTTTAAGTTATTTTCTATTCAACCTTTTGGAAAGAAGGATCTTTCCTTTTAAAGAAATCTGTATTTCATCCTCAAGGTGAAACCTAGTGTCCTTGGCTTTCTCTGAAAAGTGACAAGTGGTTTTCTTTGTATACTAAGTGCTAAGAATATGACAAAAACAGAGATTGTAGTTAATTGATTTCAGATATGAAAAAGCAGATTATAACCCCTCAGAGATATAGACAGCAGAGAGAAAGAGAGACTCTCCATTTCCTGTAAGACTGAAAGTCATGAAAAGAAAACTCTCATAGGAAAAAAATCATTCAAATTCCTTTTCAAAAACAGCAGACTTCAAAGGAAAGACCAACTCAAGAGAAACCAGCAGTCCTGAATGCATGATTGCTGTAAATCATCTTATGGGTGGAGGATGCGCAGAATAATCCCGAGGCAATCGATGGTGTCACATTTAAGTCATACAACCTTGGACTCCTTCCTTTGGCCAGAATCAAGAATCCATAGCTCAGCCCAATCCAATCATTCCAGCCCATTAGGGTGCCGCCATTTTTAAGACTCACAGTAGAGAAGAAGGAAGGACCCAATTCCTCCTGCACCCAGGAAATGGTGCTTAGGATTTGAAGGTGTGAGGAGATGAAAGTTAACAACTAAACAATGGAAAAACAAGCAGTAGCTACCTCCTTTCCCTGTGGTCTCTGCCTAGGCCCAGGCCAGATTTAAAGACATTGTTGCAGGCAGGCAGGTGAAACACAGTTTCAAGTGATTCCTTTTAATCTTGGAAAGTCCTCCTACATGTCATTGTGAATGCAGGGCAGTGGAAAGAAGTAGCTGGGTCACCTTAAATAGGTAATCCACAAAGTGTTACCTCTAAAGACCTCTCCCTCTCACTCTGCTCTCATCTCTTCCACCTGGTTAGCCTGAATTTCTTGCAACCTGTCTTCCAGGTCCTCCAAGTCTTCCTTCACCCCAATCTAACCTTCCTGCTTATCTTCAGTTTCACCATTGCTTTATTCATGCCTTCTACTTAACTAATTCTGTGCTCTACTACTGAAACCACTCACTTGGTTACTAATTTCAAATATTATTTTTTCAAGTCCTGCAAGATCTAGTTGTCTCTTAACAATTTATAGTTCTCTTTTGAAGTTCTGTATTTATTCATTCATTTTGTCCCCGTTGCTTCTATTTGCTTGACATATTAATTATGGTTACTCTAAAGCCCTTGTCCCTTGTCTGCTACCATCAGTATTTGAATTCTTTATGAGTCTGCCTCTATTCATGACGGAACATCTAATCTACTTTGATATTAGTGTGTTGTTTTTTGCTATTGAGTCAATTCAGAATCAGAGGAACCCTATATGACAGAGGAGAACATTTCATAGGGTTTGGTTTCCTAGGTATAATCTTTAGGAGAGCAGATCACCAGGTCTTGTCTCCCAATACTAATAATACTAGGATATTAGTATAGCTTTACCAGATTTCTTTTGGTGGTGTTCATGGTGTTTCTTTTCTGTTATTGTACTTTCAGCGTGCCCCAGATTCAGGACTCCTCAGTATGCCTTATTACCAACCAACCTCCCTACTCCATTCTTCTGATTCCGTAGTTTCCTCTGTTTAGAATAGACCCTTCACAGCCCTCACAACCAACCATTTTCAGATTCCTAGTTCATTGCCCTCCTCCTTCCTCCTTGCCTTCAAAGAATTCAGTTTCAATATAATAGCACATTCCTCTGCCTTGCACTGAGAATGTTCACATTCATGTATACCTTACCTTCCTCTAGCAGAATTCTGTTCTCCTGTGGACAGAGTGTTTGATGGTCAATGCGGGAAAGGGAAGAAGTCTGTGCTTTAAAGCTACTGCTCAGAATTGGCATGTGTTGCTTTCACTCACTAGTCAAGAGGGTAACCTGACTCCACAAAGGAGAAGGGATTTTGGTGATGAGTTTGTAATGCGGTCTATGACATGTGTTCTCTAAAGCAGAGATGCTCAAATACTGGATATGCACATGAATCACCAGGAGAAGATTTTAAATGGCAGGTTCTCATTCAGTAGGTCTGGAGAGGGACTGCTGGCCACCTGTCCACACTTGGAGTAGTGAGAAGAGAGAGCTTTGGATCCTCATGGATCTCGTGATCAAACTGAACTCTTTCCTTCCTCCCTGTTCTCTATGGAGACAAAAGTCAGCTTTTAGTTCTCTCATTTTGCACTGCAAACCAAGAAAAAAATCTCCTTGACAATCAAAAGACACTTGTGATTTACCTCAAGGGTGAGGGCAACTAGGAGGAATATATAATGAAAGCCATTAATTGTTTGACAAAACTGCAGAATCTGGGAAAGGACAAAACACAAGAAGTCTGTATCTGTTCTAAGAAGCCAAAGTGTTCCATCTAGAGGCCATCCATCTGCATAAGCAGGTTATTACTTTTTTAATGGACTAAATTAGATCTAATTGTGTCACCTCTTTTTCTAGTTCTCCTCCTGTCAGTTTCACACACTAGTGCAGGCTTGCACTGATTCTGATTGGGCCATGTAAAAGCTTTAGCCCCTTTTAGCTCCACTCTCCTTGTCAATGTCCGATTGTTGTTTGCTGATCTTTTGCTTGCTCCGATTGCGTCTCCTGGCATGTGCCAACAGTAGGGGGTAATTCCGTTATCATGGAGTCTAGCATCTCTCTAATGGTATGCTGAAACATCATGGACAGGGGCAACCTGTTAACCAGTCCTGCACACTGGCAGTTTTGTAGGTGCTCTGTGCCCTGCTAAACCTGAAATACGTGAGCCTAGCTCAGCCTGGAATCAGCTATTTCTAGTAGTTTTAGTTGAAAGCTATGCCAGTCATTTTATATCCTTTCCCAGAATTTTTGATTGATGGCAATCCGGCTAGCCAGAGCTGCCTGTGAGGGGGATAAAACTGCTGACTTGGGTACTGGCATTGACTAAACCTTATAAAGCCAGCACTCTGTGTGTGTGTGTGTGTGTGTGTGTGTACATGTACATACATACAGGATGGCAGCAGAGCACAGATTTAGATGGGATTAAAGCTGGAGGAACTGAAGGGGGTCTCTCCTTTTAGAAGGAATCAAGGAGCTGATATGCCCAGTATACGCCCCCTACACTTACTAGAGGGCAGAGTGAGAACTAAGATCCAGGTGTCCTCATTCCTACCCAGACACCTGTCTTCTAAAGAACACCTGGGTGGCTTTCAGATAGCAGTTTCAACTTGGGTTTTTGGAAGTCAACCCCCCAATTTCCTTTGGGCTGAGTATTAGTGAATTGAATTTCAGTTCTCAGAAACAAATTCTGTACCATTCAAAAAAAAAAAAAAAGTGATCCTAAAATAAAATGAATTATATAACATACATTTTTACAAACAAATGTGGAAAAATCCCAACACTTAAGATAAAGCTAAATCCTTTGGATGGATGGAGGAGATGAGGTTTGCTTGAATCAGATTTATTGAGACTAGAAAAGAATAAGAATCTGAATCTGAGTCTGATGAGCTGCGAATTGCAGGTAACTTCTTCCTTTCCTGGTGACTTGCCCTATAGTGAGCACAGACCACACACAGCTCATTGCTACAGGACCTTCAAACTGTGATCAAAATTAGGATCAGCTCTCTTGGAAAGGTTCAGTGCCAATTGAATGTGATTTGAATACTTTCAGAACTCTGAATGGTAAATGCAGGGTGATGGCAGGGTCCATGATGATTGTGGACTTGGCAACCATGTCTAGAAGCTCTGATCCTGGGGCCCATGGTTATACTCCAGAGGGTCATAGAATCCTTTGAAATTATAAACAAATACTTGATTGAGGACTTATGTGGAAAGAGTATTATTCGTCCAAGGTAGGGATTGAGTTATCACACAGCACCCTCATGTGCATGCACTTGTATACACATGCATATGAGTCCACGTGAATACACAGCCATGTGCAAGAGTACAAACACATTCTCCTCTTCTCTCATACATGGATAAGAGCCTAGAAACCTTGCTGTACCCTTGAGTTCTGGACTGAGTCAGTGTCTCTAAATCCAATCCTGCTCTGTAGAATTCCAATACAAGGTTCTTAATGACCTATTTTACTTTTGATACACAAACAGTATAGACTAAAATCCATGGGGTTGTACTTCTCCCACAGTCCCCAAATCCAGAGACAGCATGTTGGAATAGTCTCCTACCCCCTCACACCCCCACCCCTTGGCAGGATTGCTGACATGACTGAGATACTGCAACAAGCAACACCCTGAAAGTCATTTCTGCCACAAGGGAGAGGCCCAGCAAGCTCCTCCTCTATGTGCATTAGGTCATAGAAATGGAGCCTGGCTCTTAAAAAATGGCAACTCTTCTTTCCTGACTCATTGAATACGTCATTTCCGGAAATCCTAGAAATTGATTATACAGGATACTGGTTTGTGGAATTCAGTATTTGGAAGGTATAAATCTCTCTAAGTGGATGCAAGGCAAGCAATCCCCCCACCTCACTTTATTAGGTGATCTTAGGCAAGATCTCTGTATTTGTTTTCCATCTTTAGAATGGAATTATTAACCCATTGGATCAGCTGAGGCAGAACACATGTTTGGAGTGGGTGTTTTCACTACTGTACTCCTTTTGTGATTGCTTAGAGTTGCTTAACATCACAAATAAGCAGATTGGAAAATGTCTAAGTAGCTATTGTTGTTGTTGTTGTTATGTGCCGTCGAGTTGGTTCCGACCCATAGCGACCCTGTATAGGGTTTCTGAGGGTGTAAATCTTTACGGGAGTAGAAAGCCTCATCTTTCTCCCGCGGAGCAGCTGGTAGTTTCGAACCGCTGACCTTAAGGTTCGCAGCCCGATTTGTAACCACTATGCTACCAGAGCTCCTTATAAGTAGCTGTTGTAGACAGTGCTTATTTTGGAGCAAGATGTGTCATTTGACAAGTGAAAAAAACACAAGATGACCTGTGAGGTGAGCACCATCATGCTTTGAGTTCCAGGATTGTGAACAAAGTGGGGAGCGATTCATGATTCAAGTATCGTTGTTGTTAAATGCCATCAAGTTAGTTCTGACTCATATAGACCCTTTATAGGGTTTCCATGGAGCAGCTAGTGGATTTGAACTGCCGACCTTATAGTTGACAGTCCAGTACCAATCCTACAGCATCACATAGGACAATCCATTTCTGAAACTCTTTGTTGTTGTTGTTAGGTGCCATCGAGTCAGTACCAACTCATAGCGACCTTATGCACAGTAGAATGAAAGAAACACTGCCTGATCCTGGGCCAACCTTATTACTGTTGCCACACTTGAGTCCATCGATGCTGCTACTTGGCCAATCCATCTTGTTGGGGGTCTTCCTCTTTTTCTCTGATCCTTCTCCCTACCAAACATGATATTCTTCTCCAGCGACTGGTCCCTCCTGACAATATGTCCAAAGTATGAGAGATGAAGTTTGGCCATCCTGGCCTCCAAAGAGCACTCTGGCTACACTTCTTCCAATGTGGATCTGTTGGTTCTTTTGGCAGTCCATGGCACTTTCAATATTCTCCTTCAACACCATAACTCAAATGTATCAATTCTTCTCAGTCTTCCTTATTTCTATTGTCCAACTTTTGCATGCATATGAGGTTATTGAAAATACCATTGCTTGGGTCAGGCATATCTTAGTCTTCAAGCTGACATCTTTGCTCTTTAACACTTTAAAAAGGTCTTGTGCAGCAGATTTGCCTAATGCAATACGTCATTTGAGTTCTTGACTGCTACTTCCATGAGTGTTGATAGTTGATCTTAGGATAATTTTAATAATAAACTTTCCTTCACAAAGGGAAAGATAATATTTTCATCTGACCACTTGGGGCAATGGTCTTATACTAGTAATGGAAATAGACAGGAGATGGAGGTTTTAGACCTAGCTTGGCTTGTACTAGTGAATGGCTTTGAGAAAGCATCCTCCCTCTCTGGGTTTCAGTGTCTTCAACTCAGAAATAAGATTAGTCATACCCAACTCTTAGTCACGTTAAATAGGCTCATATTAAATAGAGAATTTGAAACCTTTTTGGAATCACAATAGTTGTGGACAAATGCAAGGGCTTGGGATTAATGCTGGCCTGTCTTGACAGATTTCTAAGCCTACCTACTGGGTATTCCATCATTGCCTGCACTGCTGTGTGCATGCAGACTACACATTTCCAGTGTGGTACAAGAGTGTGTCATTTCCATGCACTATGCTGAGTATGGTAGGGTTCTTGAAGAGTCTCACTCAGCAGTGCTAATAATAAGCTGGTTAGCAGGTTTCAGTAAGAGAAAGACCACATGTTCATTAATGTTATTAAAAAGAAGGTTCTGAATGGCAGCCCTTGAAGGCTGGATTTGGCTCCTTGGGCTCCTGCCGGCAGAACATCTGTAAGGGAATGTGGCATTCTGCAAGAGTGGCTTGTCCTGGAGACACCTGTTGGGTGTGAGGTGGCTAAGGCCTTCCATAAGCTGAGAGCCCTCCCAAAGCTTATTGGCACCCCCTTCTTTTCCCACCCCACAGAGCTCTGCTGCTGCATACATGGGGAATACATGATGTATAACTGGGGACTCACTTAATGAGAACATGATGAGTGGACTAGTTTTTCCCTAGGAAAGGGTTGATGGGAAATGGAGCCAATACCATTGACTAGTTAAAATATGCCAGTCTGTGTGTTATCTCTAATTCTCTTAATAGCACAGTGAGCTAGATATTGTTCCCATTTTACAGAGAGAAAAGCTACTTCCATGTAGAAAATGATCAGAGAATGAGGCATAAAGCCTTCATAGAACTATCTAAGAAAGCGGGGAAGGTTACAATCTGTGAGGGAAACATGACTAACCAATTCTGTTAGGTGACCTTCCAAAGATTTCCAGAACTATCTGTCACTTCCATGTGAGCTCCTTTAGTTAGACTCCACTGGAGGGGCAGGGGTGGGGTAGTTGTCATAGAGTCAAGGACAACTCCTGGCAACCCCAGGTGTATGTGTGGAGAGAACTGTGCTCCACTGTGATATATAGATTGATGGGTGGGCAGGTAGGCAGGGTAGATAGTTAACTCTGGAGCTGACTTTGACTCATAATGACTTTATGTACAAGAGAACAAAGTGTCCAGTCTTGTGTCATCTTCAAATGGTTGGCATGTTTGAGTCCATCCTTGTGGCTACTGTGCCAACCCATCTCACTGTGGGTCTCTCTTACCCTTGTTTGCCTTCTACTTTACCAAACATGATATCCTCCTCTAGTGATTGATCCTTCTGAGGATATGTTCAAAATATGTCAGGCAAAGTTCTGTTGTGATCCATAAGGGTTATATTGATGAATTTGTTTGAAATAGGCCTTTCTTCCCACTCTATCTTAGTCTGGAAGCTGTGCTGAAAACCTGCCTATCATGGGTGATCCTGCTGACATTTGAAATACTGGTAGCATAGTTTCCAAAATTGCAGCAACATACAAGTCACCACAGTATGACAAACTGACAGAAAGGTGATGGTATTCCACTTACTTCTCTCTAAAAAATCAACAGGAAAAAGAAATGTCACAAAGAAAGAAATTTTGATATATGTTTTAGTGTCAGTATGAGTGGGAGATAGAGAAATAAGGGTGTTGAGTATTAGGCCGAGATAACTCCTTCCTCTAGAGCTTGTCCTGAGGGAGGAACCTAAGAGAGAAGGGGCTGCAGGAGACACTTTTGGTGCCAGTGGTGGGTGCATTAAGCCCTGGAGCCTAAAAAGGAAAAGGAATAGTTGGGCAGGGATGATGGTTTTTCTTTTTCCTATTTTCTCTTCTCACATCGAATTTCTTTCACTTGTTTTTGCCCTAATTGCCCCACAAATGGGCAGAGTTGGCCCTGGGACTTGGCCAGCAGGAAAGCGTATTTCCTGGAAGCATCCTAGAAGGACTTTTGAGCCAATCTGGGCTGTCACTTGAACCAAACAAGTCCTTTATAGCCTTAACTTGTTCCCCATACCAAAGCACGGCTCTGTTAGAGCCTGAAGGAAGGTACTGACCCAGTACTACAGGCAGCGATGATTAGCCTGGGTACCACTCAGAGATTCATCCCAGGGAGAAAATCTAGATCTTGAGGCCACAGAGTTCGCTGCAGCACTTCTCAACTTTTTATCTACTATAGTGTTCCTATTGGTAACCCACAATGATGAGTCCAACCTCTTTCTTGTAAGTTAACAAAAAACCTTTATAACTGATGTGACTCCTCATTTCTACAACCATTAATGACTATATCAACAGTGTGGGCCACACACCTTGGACTGTGAGAGAGGCAAATCATGATAATGCCATTCCAGACCACTGGCTTTTTTTTACATTGCTTTCCTCCAATCCTTGTAGGCAAGTGAGAGAAAAAGTGATGCAATGATCAGGGTAGCCTGCAATCTGCTATTTATTAAAGACATGTAAATTGCGTTAAACCAATATCAGTAGCAATTTTATGACCCATCTCAAAACTGATAGGGACATCCTGGTGTAGGTGATGCTTCCGTGAAAAGAGTCAGAACACTGGTTCCCCCTTCCTTCCCCACCACTCTCTGAAATACACTGCATAGGCATAGGGCCAGACTGACTTTGGAGCTGCCCAGTGGGACCATCTGGAACCCAGAGATAAGAGCCTTCATCTCTCATTTCCACTTCCTCCTTCACCTACCTTAACTCACCCCTACAAAAGGGAAAACTGGATTTATAGGGAGCCATGGACTATGCTGTGGAAGATATTTGTTCCTCCCTACATAAGCACAGCCATGATCTAAAGAATAAACCCAGCCACGAATTTGGCCAGGGATCTGTGATGAAGAAAGTGATGGCCTGAGCTTCATGTCCCCTAGTTCCCTTTCTCTGTTCTCTCCTAGATCCTAAAGGAGGTGCTTTGGCTTTGCACATTAACAGGGTTTGGTTCTTATTAAGCCAGGTAGAAATCCCAAAGATCAAGAAACTCTTCAAGAATCCGTTGCTCATTTTATATGCATTCATTTCATATCTATTAAGAACTGAAACAAACTATAAACAAAATAGCCCCCATTCTCAAGGAGCTCAGGGTCTAGTATGTGTATTGTCAGAGGGGCGTTGAGTGAGGACTTAGTGAAATACAATGCAAACCACACCCATGGCCATAGAGTCACCTCCAACTCATAGAAATCCTATATAGGGTTTTCAAGACCATAAAACTTTATGGGAGCAGACAGTCTAATATTTCTCCTATGGAATGACTGATAGGTTTGATCTTCCGACCTTTCAGTTAGGGGTCCAATGTGTATCCTACAGAAATCTTTAGTGAAATAAAGGATAAGTGCTATATTAAAGATATGGTGGTTGTTGTTGTTAAGTGCCATCAAGTCGGTACTGACTCATAGTGACCTTACGCACAGGTGAACAAAACACTGCCCGATCCTGGGCCAACCTCACTACTGTTGCCATGCGTGAGTCCATCGATGCTGCCATCTTTCTCTAACTCTCCTTCACTTCTGAGTACTGTTTGCTTGTGTTATAAAGAACTTTACCTATTTTCCTTAATGTCCACTCTCTTGCACTCAACTTTACCATATCTTTGGTAGTATGGTTGTTGTTGTTCTTAAGTGCCATCGAGTTGATTCTGACCCACAGCAACCCTGTGTGTGTAGGGTTTCCGAGGAGCAGCTAGTGAACTTGAACCACCGACCTTGCAGTTCAAATGGCTTTGTAGTCTGGCACATTAACCCACAGCTCTGCCTTAGAAAATTGGGAAAGGTTTTATAGAGGTGGTGACATCTAATCTATGTCCTCAGAGATGGGTAGGAGTTCATGCAACAAGGATGAGAGGAAAGGACTTTCTAAGGAGGTTCAATGCAAGAGAGTGGAAATTAAGGAAAATAGGTAAAGTTCTTTATAACTCAAGCAAACAGTACTCAGAATTGAAGGCGAGTTAGAGAAAAGCAAAGATGAGGCTGAGGAGGTGGAGTGAAATCTAGTCAGGAAGGACCATTCATATTCTAAGGCACTAGGGTGAGATTTTTCTCTCCATGGTTTAACCAAGTGAATTAGTAACACAAGGTGGCACCATGAATTAAGCGTTGGGCTGCTAACCAAAAAGGTCAGCAATTTGAATCTACCAGTCATTCACTGCAAGGGAGAAAGACCTGGCTGTCTTCTTGTATAAAGATTTATAGCCGGGGAAACTCTATGGAGCAGCTCTCTTCAGCCCTACAGGGTTGCTATGACTTGAAGTTGACTTTGACAACAGTGGATTCGGCTTTTGGTTTGTTAGTAGCACATACTTTCCCAGATTCTATGGGGACTAATCAGACCAAGCTACAATCTTTGAAGATCAAGAAGCCTGCAAGTTCCTGGAGGGAGGTATCATGTTTTATTTAACCAGTAGCTTCTGCTAAGCAGGGGTATGCTAAAAGGGTCGTGGAATGAAAGCAATTAAAATTGACAGTTGTAAAAATGAAAGTCTTGAGACATTATTTATTTTTTTTTTTTTTAATTTTTTTAAATGGCTAGAGTAAATCACTGCAGAATCCCTTGCATCACATCCAGTCTCTGGTTGTCCAACAAGAGGTGGAGAAAAGACACAGAGCCTGAGAGGTGTCTGGGAGGGACTACTTGGTACTGTGAAGATGCAAATAAGAAAGCAAGGGACAGGGATTATGGGGGAAAGTGGAGCATGTGAAGGAAAAAAAAGCATACTAGATCATGATTTTTCTTGTTCCTATTTTCTCTTCTTTCCCATTCAGTTTTTCTGTTTTTACCTACTCTCCTTCCAGTTTTAGTGCAGAGGGTTGTTGTTGTTGTTGTTAGGTGCCATCGAGTCGGTACCAACTCATAGTGACCTTATGCACGGCAGAACGAAACACTGCCCGATCCTTGGCCAACCTCACTGTTGTTGCCACGCTTGAGTCCATCGATGCTGCCACTTGGCTAATCCATCTCGTTAGGGGTCTTCCTCTTTTTCTCTGATCCTCCACCTTACCAAACATGATATCCTTCTCCAGTGACTGCTCCCTCCTGACAATATGTCTGAAGAGATGCTAACCAAAGTCTGGGCTTAGTGAGAGCTCCTATCAGGAGACATGACTAACTAACTGACAGGGGACCAGTTGACCAGTTTTTATGGACTAGCAAAATGTGTCTAAAGTGTTTCAGCTTAATGCAAGGTGCTGGAGAGCAGTTTATAGCTCCATCTTGTGTAGAATTTCATTACTGCTTATTTCTGTGCTGATTTCCCCCCCTCCTCTCAGGTAAAAGTGAAATGTCTGCCATCTTGTGGCAAATGACTGGTATTCATGGTCCCTGCTTGCCAGCCTCCCTTTCCACTTACTGTTTCCCAGGACTTGGCACTGTCTGGGAACTGTCTGGGACTGTGTTGATTGGAGACAGTGATACTGGATGAGCATTTGTGTCTGACATCCTGACTTGGGAGGCATCTGTCAGGGGGAGGAGGAGCCTGGTTGATAAAGCTCACTGGGAGAATCCCCTTTCCCTTCATGTCCTTCCTAAGCAGTTTCTCAGAGACGATGGCTGTGAAGACCATTCTTGTTCACACAAGGAGAACCACAGTTTGTAGAGGAGAGAAGACAGGTAGATAGGCAGTCTGTGGGGAGGTTGCTATGGTTTGGTCCCCTACAGAAAACAGAGGTGAACCAGGAGAGTGAGCAGAGGCATAGCATAGAGCAGCTCGGGGAACTGTAGCCCTGATGTGAGTGATGAAGTACACAGGGAAGGTGGAAGTTCTGATTCTTTGGCCATAGTGGGAAAGCCTTAAGGCCAAAATATAAGGGTCATGACAACAGTAGGTATGTGCCAGAGTAGAGCATTTTGGGTAATAACTGGAAGTGAACACTCTCAATAGGTGATATTTGAGACAATGTGAGTAAAAGCATTCAGAGGATAATTACACATATACCTTATTTGTGGTCTGTAGATCTGCTGCTGGTGTGAATACAATGAACTCCATTTGCATTGTAAATCTGAAAGCCTCAGGATAAAACTTTCAATCTGATATTTGGATCCAGCAACAAGAGATGAGATATAATTTCAGATGATTCCTCAAAGTTTCTGGTTCTCTGACTGTACCTTGGATCCATAATAAATCCTGGGTTTATGATTATCTAGTGCTGCCTGAAGCAGCTCACACACCATAAGTTTCCATTGCCACAGCCACAGGTATCCCAAAGCCTTCCTTCAATAGACTTCTTTCTTTCTGTCTTTCTTTCAAGTGCTAATGATAATTTAAATGAATGTTTTGCCACCACACACCACACCACTCATTGTTTTCCACTAACAAGGAAGACACCATTCCTTGCCTAAAATCTGACAGTGTTGGATTTTCATCTTTTAGGTTCTGTTTCCTGAAAACAATGACCTAATACTGTTAGTTAGGGAACCAAAGTATTCCTGATATTTCAAGCAGAATGGGTTTTACATGGGAAACTCATTATCCACAGAATCATTACAAAGGCTGCTGGCATGAAGGTCAGGGAAAATCACCACTAGGTATTAGAATGTCAAAAGGTCACAGAAGTTGCCAGAAATTATTGCCATTAAATCCTGTTGTTCCAGCTCCAGAGTGAATGTGATATTTAAGAGGATGGCAAAGCCACAAGTCTGCTATCTGCAGTTACAAGTTCTCATTCTCACAGCTGTGACTGAAGAGTAATGGTGTCTTCTTTTATTCAAAACAATAATAATAATAATAATCATAGCATCAACACAAAACAACATTACCGTTAAGTCGATTTCTATTCCTAGCTACCCTATAGGAAAAGGGTCAAACTGCCCCATTGGATTTGCAAATCTGTAGTCTTTATGGAAGCACCTTTCTCCCTCCAAATGGCTGATGGATTCTAACAGCTGACCTCTGCTAAAGCCGAGCCCTTTACCATTCTGCCACCAGGGCTCATCTCCTTTCAGGTAGCCTTTCAAATTTCATGTCAGTTTGTCTCGTTAGTAGAAACTAAACTGGAATGTTACAGGCAAGAGAATGTGGGAAATGTAGTTTCCAAGCTTTCAGCCTATGCTAAAATACCAAGACAAGCTTAGAATATCAAGGATGCAGAAACTTAGTATCTGACATACAGCCTTAAATGTGGGTGATAATAATAGTGCTTCCTTTATATGCTTGTTGTGGAGCTAAAATGAACACTTGTGAAGTCTTAGTAAAAGTATGGCAATATGATAAACTCTCAATAATTGCTAATGTACACAGAAAAGTCATCAAAAGTGAAGTAAGAATGACTCCTTATTCTCATTTCTAACCTCTATGAGAACACTGTTTCTGAACGATTTAATCACCAATCCATCCTCTTTGTCTGAATCCTGTTCCTTACTCTCCCAGGCCTGCTTGGATTGTCAACCCACCTCATTCTTGCTCATTAAAAAGGGAAATTTCTCAGGAAAAGCCAAAGCAATAGAATAGTGCTGAACATTAATATTAGAATCATATGTGGCAGATTTGAGAACTTCATCTCAGTCAGAGTCTGGTCAAACAGACGGCCTTGTGCTCAAATACTCTATAAGAATTAGGACACAACTGAAATCCAAAAGGGAGAAAAAAACAGGCTAAAACCCACAGGGGGAACAATTTCTATTTCTTAGCCTGTCTTCTGGCCCAAATAGCTCTACTTTCCACCCCCACTCCTCTCTGTGTGTTCAGTTTCTTTCCCTTGCAGCAGATGCCACCAGACTATCAGGACTTAAACTAGGTCAGAAAGGGTGGTGCTGAGCTGACACAGGTCCTCAGGCCATGTCCTCCCCTGACCTGGCTCCCCAGGCTGCTGCCCAGTGGTCCTGCATAGTACCTAAATGACCCCTGTTCTCCAGGGAGGCCCTAGCCGGGTCCCTGCTTCCCAGAACCATAGTGATTGGGGGACTCCTCTGTTCAACCCTGGGTGTGCTGACCTGTGAGTGGACCAGGGTCTCTTCCTGAGCTGACTGGCAGAGGGCAGCAGTACCCCGCCCCAGACCTCACCCCCAGGTCTTCAGTGATGCCCTTCATTTCCTTCCACAGCAGTCCAGCTTGGCTCCCCTCACAGGAAGCTCATTCTTGCCTCAAGGGCAGCCAGGGAGCCACACTATCTGCTGTTTCCTCTGGGAAACTACTGAGGCCAATTTCAAACAGACCCACAGGGTGCCCCAATATGGAATTGAGGCAGCATCTGTGTAGTGGGTAGAGCATAAGTTATGGAGTCACAAACAGCGATGCCAAATCCCAGTAAACTGAGGCACAGGGAGGTAAGCAGCTTGTCTGGAATACACAGCTGGGAGGGAAGTGGCAGAGTCCCTGAGAACCACACCCAGGCCCTAATGACCCCTCTCTCTGTACAGGTTCTCTTCCAGAGTGGTTACGGCACCATCACCACTGACATCCGAGAGGGGCAGCACTTCTACTATGCAGAAGACTACCACCAGCAGTACCTGAGCAAGAACCCCGATGGGTACTGTGGCCTTGGGGGAACAGGGGTTTCCTGTCCAATTGGTGTGAAAAAATGATTTCTCCCTACATGGTCAGACCTTGAATTTCCAGCAAAAATCCATTCAACAATTTGGGTGATTCTTCTGTGAATCCTATCAGTGTCTTTTTGAAGTGCACAAAAGATATTTTTACAAATCTAGTTTATTGATATATAATTTACATGAAGTGCAATGGCAAGTTGCTTAAATGTCAATCTATCGTCTAATAGGTTTTGATGCAAGTAGAACTGTGAAATTTTTTAGATTGTTTGGGGTTGAAATAAGATAATGGATATGTTATGTTCCCCTTCTTGAACTCTGGGTACTTGCCTATGAAGCTAAGGAATTAAGCTGGGAGATTGTTGGGCACGCTGGGTGTGATGCTGAGAATTCTTTACTATGCCCTATTCTGTCTCTCAGATATGTGTGCCCTTCTGTGCCTTAAAATCTGCAGACATTTATAACCTCAGTGCATTATTCACCAAAATGCTCTGCTCTCCTGATCTGAGACCTGGGTACACAACTTCCTCTTCTTTTGTATCCCTCAAGCTCAACCTGTAGAGCCACAGAATAAGAGCCTAACAATCTCCTTCAATAATTATTAGAGCCAAGAAAACCCTGTGGAGCAGTTGAACTCTGTAATACATGGGGTCGCCTTGAGTCAGAATCGACAGGTTTAGATTTTTGTTTTCTGTGGGAGAGAAAACAAGTGAGTTAGTTTGATGAATTCTAGTGCTTTGCTTACAGCTATGAGAAATGCTTGTTCTAATAAAAATCTGCAGTCCAATAATACAAACTGCCTGATGGTTCTTCTGTCTTTTACTGGTTAGATAGGATATTTATAAGTGCTGTAAATAAATTTAAGAACTCAACAAGAACTTGAGAGGGAAAAAGCCTCTAGTAATTTTCCCCTAACTGGGGAATAATTATGTTTGCAATTCTGGAAAACATGTACACCTCTACCTCCTGGCAACTTTAGTAATACTAGATGTTTTCCACATGACTGTGACATCTGTGATGATTTCTTATTAGAATTATTTAGAACCTTGGTGGCACAGTGGTTAAACATTTGACTTCAACAGCTTAAAGGTCAGCAGTTTGAACCCAGCAGCTGCTTCATGGTAGAAAGAATGCGGCCATCTGCTTCCATAAAGATCACAGCCTTAGAAATTTTCTGGGGCAGTTCTACTCTGCTCTAAAGGGTTGCTATGAGGGAGACTTGACTCACCCACAATGGACTGAGTTGGATTCATATCACAGAAAGTTATTGTCTCCTGCTTGGGCTTGACACAGTGCACCACTTGACCCCCATGTACCACACCAGACTCATACTGTATTCTCAAGCAGTTCTCAGGCACCTCCATGCCTCAGCACAGGGAATGCCTTTCCACTTCCACCCACACCCTCATCCCACAGTCTCCCTTTATGGGCCTTCCCCACTGGTACCTGTGCTAGTGATCTACTGCTGCTATAACAGAACTACTACAAGTGATGGTTTTAACCAACAAACGCACTCACTCACAGGCTAGAAATCTGAATTCAAAGTGTTGACTCCAGGAGAAAGCTTTCTTTTTTTGTCAGCTCTGGAGAAAGACCCTTGTCTCCTTTCAATGTCTACAGACCTAACATTCCTTGAATATCTCCATGTGTCTTGGCATCAATTTTCCTTGGATCTAGGAGCTTCACAGTAAGGGGACATACGCCATTCCTGTCTCTTCTTTCTTAGTGGCACTAGGTCCCTCTGAGTTCTGCTTACCTGTTTAATCTCATTTATATATCAAGATAAAATCTAATCCAGCTTCTCTTTCTGCTCCTCCTGGTAAGAATGCACAGTCTGGAGAGGATTCAAGGATGGGGGTGGGGGGACTGAGAACAGGATTTTCCTCTTCCTCCCCACACCCTCCCCTTCCCAACTCTGCCCTCCTCTGGTCCTGGGATTGCACCCACCATGATGGAAGACAACAGGCAATCCCAGATACCTCTCCAGGTAACCTCTCCAGAGATGTGACAAAAATTCTCGTACTTCAGTTATGAATCAGATCGGACCCTGTAAAAGCTGTAAAATGATACCAGAGCATACAAGCAAAGGGCCTTATTGCTTTGTTGAATTTTATGAACACAGGGATGCAGCTGCTAATTAGCTGCTATGAATGGGAGAACATTTTTGGGAAAAGAGGTCAAAGTAAACTGGGCAACAACATCAAATAATCAGAAAAAAGATACTTACAGTTACTGCCATGTATTTGGTAGGGATTGTAGTCCAGAAATTACAACAGAAGATATCAAATTAGCATTTGCCCCCTTTAGTAAAATATCGGATGCTAAGGTAGTTAAAGACACGGCAACTGGAAATCCAGAGGTTATGTTGTATATCTTTTTTTATATCAAACAATGCAGAAAACATGATAGTGCATATGAGAAGTCGGTTGGGTGGTTGTCAACTCAGAATCAGTTGGGCCACACGTAAACCACTTGCACCAAAAAGTACACAAGAAAACAACACTAAATAGTTGAGACTTGAAGATGTAGTAAACCAGTCAAGTCTAAAAAAATTGTACTGTCTACTGAGGAGAAATTGCTTCCGGGTTAACAGCTCAGCTTATGAGACAGACATTCTCACCATTTGGACAAGTTATGGAAATAAGAGTTTTTCCAGAGAAGAGTTGTTTATCTGTCAGGCTTTCAACCCATGAAAGTGTACCTCATGCCATTGTTTCCATGAATGGTACTATGATTGAAGGTCATGTTGTTAAATGCTATTGGGGTAAAGGATCTCCTGATATGACTAAAAACTTCCAACAGGTTGACTATAACCAGGTGGACCAATGGACCCAAGTTTGGAAACCCCAAACAGTATGGACAGTATATAGCAAATGGTGGCAAATACCACCTTACAAAGCCTATGGACAGACCTGGAGTCAACAAGGATTCCGAGTAGATCAGTCACCTTCTGCTGCTTGGATGGGTGTATCTGGTGTTCAGCCTTTTAAAGGACAAGCTTCTCCCCCTGTAATATCTCCTCCTAACCAAACTGGGTATGCTATGGCAAGTTACCACGCACAGAAAGCATGGGCTTTAAGCAGAATTATAATTCATGATAGGCTTCCGTTTCCTGTGACATTCAGAAGACATTGGAAAATGGAGATATTTATTTTAAACAATCAAATGTTTGTAAACTTTAGCTCAGCTTTGCTTTGTTAAGTTCTGCCTTTTTAAGTTTTTGTTCATGATGGCTATGAACATGATTTTTCTTTGTGTACAAAAACAAAAAGTCAAAGACACACATAAAAAATGCAACCAGCCTCATTGATATCATAGATGCGAGGATTTATAAAAAAAATAATTACACCAGATCAGGGATGATCACATGATCAGAAGGGATGTGATTACATCATATTAGTTCTCATCTTGATGGATCACCACCTCTTAACTGTCAAACCACTGAGAACCCAGGCCCAGCCTAGTTGTCACCAAACCTTACTGTCATAGTAACTGTCCTCTTCCCAGCACCCATTCAAATGTCTGGGCTTACCTTCTCTTGCCTCTAGGTTATCTAGATTTATTTAACCTGTAGTACTAAAGTGATCTTTTAAATTTATTTGTTTCTCTTATTGCACAATGAGCCCTTAGGAAGCAAGCACTATATTTTATTCAGCATTGAATCAAACACCTTCATGAAGGACTGGCATATTGGAGGTGGTCGCTACATTGTGGCTGAATGCACAAATGACTAAAACATTGAAAGCCATCATGCCGATGATTTGTGACTGGGAACTTTATGCATGTCTTGCTTATAAAGATTGCTATTTCCCATGACCATCCTTTGCATGGAAAAATAAGCAGAGGAACTTATATTGTGGCCTTAGATATGTCCATCATTCTCAACTTCAAGAGGTAAGTGATATCTTCATTTTACAGATGAGACTATTGAGGCTCCAGTTTAAGTAATTTCCTCAATTAACTCTCACATAGAGAGTAAATGTACCAGCAGCTGCAGATCCTTTCTCATTAACTAAGGCTATACTTGGACAACATCTTCAAGCTATTTTGTCCTGACCCATCAATGAATATGAGCTGTAAGTCACAACTTACAGATGTGACTCCATGACTGGATATGGCATCCTTCTGCTCCTCCTCCTCTCTAGTTCTGCACCGACCTCCACGTGATTCATTGAAATCATCCAAGTCCTGGACTCAGGATGCCATCCACTAGACTCAGGATGCCACCAAGTTGTTTTATGTGAACCATACCACTTCACACATGCTCTATTGTGATCTATGTCAGGGGTCAGGCTGGGCTGTGAGTTAACAGGTAGTGGGAGTGAAATCCTCAACTCAGTGTCTTTGCATCAAACATGTAAAGTCTCACTTGAAGGGTCTTCTGTGCCAGTTTGTGGTAAAGAACAGGGTCCAATGAAATGGTGGTGGGATGGAAGGGCAATGCTTCGCCTTCCAGCCACTCTGCTGCTCCCCTGGGTGCACAGCTCCCTTGAATGTAGGTCTTGTGGGGTCCCTGTGCCTGTGCATCACCAGGGCCTGCCCCAGAGGGCTCGAGAGTCACCTGGGAGCTTGTTCATGAGGTCAACTCCTAGGGATGCTGGTTTTCTAGTCCTGGGGTGGGATACAGAGTTGTTGTTGTTGTTAAGTGCCGTCGAGTCAGTTCTGACCCATAGTGACCCTGTATAGGGTTTCCAAGGAGTGACTGGTGAGCTTGAACCACCAACCTTGTAGTTCAAATGGCTTTGCAGTCTGGTGCATTAACCCACAGCGCCACACCACTGCACCTTTAATAAGCTCCTTGGGGGAGTTCTGGTGCAGGTGGGCTGTGGAGCCACACCTTCAAAGCATTGATCCCACAACATTCCAAACTTTAAACTTACATATGGAGGAAACTTGGTGTATGTGAGCATATGTTGTTGTTGTTGTTAGGTGCCATGGAGCTGCTACCGACTCATAGCGACCTTATGCACAGCAGAATGAAACACTGCCCGATCCTGAGCCAACCTCACTTCTGTTGCCACGCTTGAGTCCATCAATGCTGCCATTTGGCTAATCCATCTTGCTGGGGGTCTTCCTCTTTTTCTCTGACCCTCCACCTTACCAAACATGATATTCTTCTCCAAAGACTGATCCCTCCTGACACTATGTCTGAAGTTGAGAGATGAAGTTTGGCCATCTGGACCTCCAAGGAGCACTGTGGCTGCACTTCTTCCAAAATGGATCTATTGGTTCTTTTGGAAGCCCATGGCACTTTCAATATTCTCCTCCAACACCATAACTCAAAAGCATCAATTCTATGGTCTTCCTTATTCAGTGTCCAGCTTTCGCATGTATATGAGCTTATTGAAAATACCATGGCTTGGGCCAGGCGCACATTAGTCCTCAAGCTGACATCATTGTTCTTCAACAATTTTAAAAGGTCTTGTGCAGCAGATTTGCTTAATGTAATACGTTGCTTGATTTCTTGACTGCTGCTTCCATGAGTGTTGATAGTTGATCCAAGAAGAATGAAGTCCTTGACAATTTCAATCATTTCTCCATTGATAAGAATATTATTTATTGGTCCAGTGGTGAGGATTTTTGTTTTCTTGACATTGAGATGTAATCCATACCGAAGGCTGTGCTCTTTGATCTTCGTCAGTAAATGTTTTAAATCCTCTTCACTTTCAGCAAGTAAGGTTGTATCATCTGCATATGGCAGGTTGCTAATGAGTCTTCCTCCAATCCTGATGCCACATTTTTCTTCATATAAGCCAGCTTCTCAGATTATTTGCTCAGCATACAAGTTGAGTAAGTATGGTGAAAGAATACAACCCTGTCACACACCTTTCTTAATTTTAAACCATTCAGTGTTCCCATGTTCTGTTCGAACAACTTTCTCTTGGTCCATATACAGATTCCTCATGAGCATAATTAAGTGTTCCGGAATATTCATATTTCACAATGTTGTCCATAGCTTTTCATGATCCACACAATCAAAAGCCTTTGTGTAGTCAATAAAGCACAAGGCAAAACATCTTTCTGATATTCTCTGCTTTCAACCAAGATCCATAGGACATCAACAATGATAGCCCTCATTCCACGGCCTCTTCTGAATCCAGCTTGATCCTCTGGAAGTTCTCTGTCAATGTATGCTTGCAGCCATTTCTGTATTACCTTTAGTAAAACTTTACTCACTTGGGATATCAAAGAGATTGTCTGATGATTTCCACATTCCATTGGGTCACTTCTCTTTGGAAAGGGCACAAATACGGATCTCTTCCAATCAGTTGGCCAGATAGTTGTCTTCCAAATTTCTTGTCAGAGATGAGTGAGTGCCTCCTGTGCAGTGAAAGATTTCAATTTTTATTCCATCAATTCCTGGTGACTTGTTCTTTGCCAATTACTTCAGTGCACCTTAGACTTCCTCCTTCAGTATCATTGGCTCTTGATCATATGCTACCTCTTGAAATGGTTGAATATTAACCATTTCCTTTTGGTACAGTGACTCTGTGTATTCCTTCCATCTTCTCTTGATGCTTTCTGCATCATTCAATAATTTGCCCAAAGAATCCTTCAATAACAAAAGTCGAGGCTTGAATTTTTTCTTCAGTTCCCACAGCTTGAGAAATGCAGAGCGTGTTCTTCCTTTTTGGTTTTCTGATTCCAGATCTTTGCACATTTTGTTATAATAATTGGCTTTATCTTCTTGAGCTGATCTTTGAAATTTTCTGTTCAACTCTTGGACCTCCTCATTTCTTCCATTTGCTTTAGCATCTCTATGCTGGAGAGCAATTTTCAGTGTCTCTTCTGACATCCATTTTGACCTTTTCCTTCTGTCTTATTTTCTTAATGACTTTTTGCTTTCTTCATGTATGGTGTTTTTGATGTCATCCCACAACTCTTCTGGTCTTCGGTCTTTGGCATTTAATATATCAATTCTGTTCTTCAGATGATCTCTAAATTTAGCTGGGATATAGTCAAGGTCATGTTTTGGCTCTCGTGGACTTGTTTTCATTTTCTTCAGCTTTAGTTTGAATTTGCATAGGAGTAATTGATGATCTGTTCCACAGTTTGCCCCTGGCCTTGTTTTCACTGATATGGAGCTTTTCCATCATCTTTTTCGGCAGATGTAGTCAATTTGATTTCTACGAATTCCATCTGGTGAAGTCCATGTGTATAAACGTCTCTAATGTATTTGAAATGAACAAATCATTGATTTTCCAGAATTCTATCATACGATCTCCAGTATCATTTCTATCACCAAGGCCATATTTTCCAACTACTGGTCCTTCCTCTTTGCTCCCAACCTTTGCATTCCAATCACCAGTAATGATCAATACATTTTGATTGCAAGTTTGGTCAATTTCAGATTGAAGAAGTTGTTAGAATTCTTCGATTTCATCCTCACTGGCTTTAGTGTTTGGTGAGTAAATTTGAATAATAGTGGTATTAACTGGGCTTCCCTGTAGGCACATGGATATTATCTTATCACAGACAGCGTTGAACCTCATGATTGATCTGGATATGTTCTTTTTGACAGTGACTGCAACACCATTCCTCTTCAATTTGTCATTTCTGGCATAGTAAACCATGTGGTCATCAAATTCAAAATGGCCAACACCAGTCCATTTCAGCTCACTAATGTCTAAGACATTGATGTTTATGCATTCCATCTCATTTTTGACAACTTCCAATTTTCCCAGATTCATACTTCGTACATTCCATGTTCCAATTTTCAATGGATGTTTATAACTGTTTCTCTTCATTTTGAGTTGTGCCCCATCAGCAAATGAAGTTCCCGCAGGCTTTTCTACCACAGGCTTTACTCCATTCATGTCATCACGGTCAACTCTACTCTGATGAGGCAGCTCTTCCTAAGTTTCATTTTGAGTGCCTTCTAACCTGATGAGCTCGTTTTCTGGCAGTATATCTGACAGTGTTTCTCTGCTATTCATAAGGTTTTCAGTGACTAAATATTTGGAAGTGGTTCGTCACTCTTTCTTCTTAGTTTGTCTTCATCTGGAAGTTCATCTGAAACCTGTCCACCATGGGTCACCCTGCTGGTATTTAAAATACCGATGGCATAGCTTTCAGAATCACAGCAACTCACAAGCCACCACAGTACGGACAAACTGACAGAGGAGTGGTGGAAGTGAGCTTATGTGTGAGTTTAAATATTTTTGTTATCAGAGCTTTTCCAGAGTGAATTGTCAATATAAGTAACAAAAGCCTTCAAGTCCAGGACAACCTATCTATGGGCCCAAGAAGCCATGAACTACAGTTTTAAAGAGAACACATGTCTTAACAATGTGTAAATCCTACATTCACCCAAAAACATCCTAAAGATCTTCTCATTTCTTTGGTTAAGATTATAAACTTCAGTAAGATATCGTGTCAGAGCTCTATTATATTAACCTACAAGTCACAACACCACTATAAGGGAATAGTAAAAATAAAATCACTACTTTTAAAGTGTATTCTCTCCTAAAGGCTCATGTAACCTTGTGTTTCAGTCAATCTGTCAACAAATATGTATTAAATATCTACCATGTACTAAGAACGATTCTAGTTATAGAGATACAGCCAAAAACAACATATACTCAAACCCTGTTAATGTCTTTATGTTGTTGTTGTTGTTAAGTGCCATCGAGTCGGGTCCGACCCATAGCGACCCTGTACAGGGTTTCCGAGGGTGTAAATCTTTACGGGAGTAGAAAGCCTCATCTTTCTCCCGCGGAGCGGCTGGTAGTTTCGAACCGCTGACCTTAAGGTTCGCAGCCCGATTCGTAACCACTACGCTACCAGAGCTCCTTATAAGGTTCATTATATTCAAGGCAAAGTATTGTGAACATAACCAATAAGCATGTAAACAGACAAAGATTTTTTCAGGTCCTGATAATGGATATGAAGATGATGATAAAATAGTGTTTTTAGGGGCTGTGGAGTCAAATTTTAGCTAGGGTGGTTAGGAAGACCTTCTGAGGTGATGAAACTTCAAGTGATACTTGAATGAGTTGAATAATAATAAGGTGGTAGCATAGCAAGAATGTTGTAAAGTGCCGTTGATTCGATTCTGACTCATAGTGACCCTGTATAGGATTTCCAAGGAATGACTGGTAGGTTTGAACTGCCAATCTTGTGGTTAGAAATCCAGTATTTATCGTACAGTGTTTACTAATACACGGAGCCCAAGTAGTGCTATGGACTAGGTGTTGGGCTGCTAAGTAGCAAGGTTGATTGTTCAAACCTACCAGTTGCTCCAAGGAGGGAACGATGAGGCTGTATGCTTTTGTAAAGATTTAAAGGCTCAGAAAGCAAAAAAGAACACTTCTACTCTGTCCTATAGGGTTGATATGATTCAGAATTGATGCCATGGTAATGGATTAGTACAGGTAGTAAAGACCCTTAGTAAATAAAAAAGTGATAACTTATCTCTGGGGGAATTGAAAAGATTAGTGGTACCAATGTAAACTTAAATGATGTAAAGGTGGTCATTTATATACATCTCCTGCTTGATAGATGATAAAACTAGGTGGGAATTGAATAGCTATAGATGTCATAAACTTAATCAGGTGATATGACAGTTGCTTCAGTGGTTCCAGATATAGTATATTTACTGGAAAAAGTTAACATAGCCACTGGAACTTAATATGTAGACATTGACCTAGCAAATACTTTGTTTTCTGTATCTATGAGTAAAGACTATCAGAAGCAGTTTGATTACACATGGTAAGATCTGCACTGTATCTTTACTGTCCATTCTCAAGGCTATGCCAATTCTACTTCCTGTCATACTATAGTCCAAAGAAACCTTGATCATCTCACAGAATATCAGTTTATCCATTACATTGATGATAGCATGTTAATTGAATTTGGTGAACATAAAAGAACAAACTGGTTAGACGGTAAGAGATTTACCACAAATTAATTCAGGGGTTGCTTGTGGTCTGGTGATCTGAAACTTTAGAGAAAAGTTTTTTGTGTTTTTTTTTTTCCTCCCTGGTCCCAACTTTTTTTTTTTTAAAGTTTTTACTGTGAGTTATGTGGGTTTACATGGGAGAACATAAATTTTACATTCATCCTATTGTATTTCGTTTCATTGCAATGTTTACAATCCCCTCCATGCATCATCAAATAACCGAAGGATACACCCAAAGGCCCACTCCCCACCCCCGGCTATCAGCACACAGTCCCTCTCCCTCCCTGAGTCCCGTGTCCCCAGCCACTCCATCTCTCCACATCATCGTCTCTGTCTCCATCCCTGGCATCACTGCCTCTCTGGGTAGGGTCCTGCTCTCTGTTCTTCTCACTTGATGGTCCCAGGGACCTCTGCTCCTGGGCTGAAAAATTAATCACTCTCCTCCTCTTGTCAAAAACATCTACCTCTACATTTCTGACCCTCACAGTCAGTGCTGATGGCAATTATTCACTATTGTACCACAAGACTCTTTTCCTTTCACCAGCACGGTCCCAACAGATTGGAAATCATTCAGTTGTGATTCTACCTTCCACTGCCCCATCTGGAATTAGGCTTCCTCTTGAAAGTTTGTAAGCCAGTCACTTCTTGCCTTTACAGACCCCCCTCCACCATTTTGGGTAACCAATATCTAAGTAGTCCATCCCTGTCAACCCTGTGTACCGAGGGGGTGGGAGTGATCCTTGCTGTAAAGATTTGTTCCCTTTTTTGAGCTACTACATCCATACATATAGGTAACGTTCATCCAATTGTGGTGGGTTACTTTTTTTTTTCTTTCTTTCTTTCTTCCCTCTTCTTCTATTTGAGTTCTGATCATCCAGCCATCAAAGCTAGGTCAAGTGGATACTATCTGCAAGTATGGGTGTTCATGTGCATCTCCCCTCACTTCATACCAGCTGGACACTTCATTCTCAGCTCTAGTCCTCTGTGGCCATGTCATTGCCTTTGGGTCTTGCTATAACTGCTGGCCATCCAGGTCTCCTCTCTGGTTCACAGGAGTCCATTGAATGTGGTTGGACTTAGATCCCAACTTCTTTGCTGTTTTTTTCTCCCTCTTCCCCTTATCAGTGACCAACATGATCACCAGCCAGACCACATGCTTACTCATGTATTCCCCTTGAGTCTTAGTCTTGGAAGGGAGTTTGCTCTGAGGAGACCCCACCACTTGCCTTGATGGCTCCTGGGTGAACAGCTTACTTGTTTTTGTAGCAATCAATCATACGGCCATTATTGTTTCTGATTTTTCCTGCTGGTCTTTCTTCACAAAGTATCTTCTGTTCTTCTAGCCATTCCAGGCTGGTCTACTCGTCCTTTCCAGTGGAAATTTCCCACCTCAGACATTTCTGGGTGGGGTTCTGGTTTCCACCTATGGTCTTATGCAATGCAAAAGCTCCACAGGAGGTCTCTTTCACTGGACAATTTCTAGCCCCCTTTAAGGTATTCCAATCAGTTATAGGCTGAAGATGGACTTACAAGCTTTCTATTGTGATGTTTCTGGCTATTCCTCCCCCCTCCAAGTGTCTATTTCACAATGGTAGGCGAGGGAAACCAAGATTCAAAAGACAGCCAAGCATCTTAACATTATTCCCCTCTTTTACCCTTTTAAACCATGCCTCAATCCCTGTATCCTGGGGCCCTGTTATTCCAATGTTGTGCATACATCGTCATTTACCTCTGTCCCACTTAGCCCATGAGAATCTGCCTGTTATCCCATCCACCTTGTTCTTCTATTTCCCTCCCCCTTCTTGTGTATTGCAAGCCCCCTCCCCCAGCACCCAAGCTTTCCTGTGTCTATTCCCTACCCTGTGCTCTATCTTCCCCTCTTTCCCTCCACTCCTCTCATCCCATACATCCCGGTGATCAGCAATTATATGTATAGTTTTTTGTTTTGTTTTGTTTTTGGTTGTTTTTTTCCCCTTTTGGGTGGGTTCTTTTTCTTAGTCTTTTAAAATAATGGTCTTATGCAGTATTTCTCCTTTTGTGACTGACTAATTTCACTCAGCATAATGTCCTCAAGGTTCATCCATGTTATGTGGTGGCTTGCAGCTTCCTTGTTGCTCTTCAAGGTAGCATAGTATTCCATTGTGTGTATGTACAACAGTTTGTTTTTTACCCATTCTTCAATTGATGGGCATGTAGGCTGTCTCTATCTTTTTTGCTATTGTAAATAGTGCTGCTATGAACATTGGTGTGCATATATCTACTTGTATTATGGCTCGTATTTCTTGTGGGTAAATGCCAAGTAGAGGAATTGCTGGATCATAAGGTATTTCTATTTCCAACCTTCTGAGGAAGTGCCATATTGCTTTCTAGAGTGGTTGGACCATTTTGCAATCCCACCAACAATGTAGGAGGGTCCCAGTCTCTCCACATCCTCGCCAGCATTTATTGTCCTCTATTTTTTTTTTATCTTTCCTGTTATTGCTGGTGTGAGATGATATCTCATTGTTGTTTTGATTTGCATCTTTCTAATGGCTAGTGATCGTGAACACTTCTTCATATGTTTGTTGACTGCCGGGATCTCCTCCTTGGTGAAGTGTCTGTTCATGTCCTGTGCCAATTATTTAATTGGGTTATTTGTCCTTTTCTTGTAGTTTCCTATATATTTTAGAAATGAGTCCCTTTCTGATGTGTTATTGCAAAAGATTTTTTCCCATTCTGTGGGTTCCCTTTTTACTCTTCTGGTGAAGTCTTTTGATGCATTTTTTAGTATGTCCCAATCATCTGTTTTGTCTACTTTTGTTTGTGTAATTTAAAAAATGTTTAGTAGGCTGTGTATGCCCTGGATTAGAGCCCTCACATTTGTCCCTATTTTTTCATTGATGACCTTCATAATTTTGTGATTCACATTTAGGTCTTTAATCCATGCTGAGTTGGTTTTTGTATAGGGTGTGAGGTAAAGGTCTTGTTTCAATCTTTTGCATATCGCTTTCCAGTTCTGCCAACACCATCTGTTAAAGAGACTATCTCCTCCCCATGCAATATACCTAGGTACTTTGTCGAAAATCAGTTGGCTGTATGTGGATGGGTTAATTTCTGGATTCTCAATTCTGTTCCATTGATCAATATATCTTTCATTGTAACAGTACCAGGCTGTTTTGACCACTATAGCCATGTAGTAAATTTTGGGGAGTGAGAGGCCTCCAATCTTGTTCTTCTTCTTAAGCAGGGCTTTGTTTATCCTGGGTCTCTTCCTGATGAAGCACAACTCAGAATACAGAGCTGTAAACATCCACTAATAATCAGAACATGGAATGTACAAAGTATAAATCTAGGAAAATTGGAAATTGTCAAAAATGGAAAGCATAAGGATCAATATCTTAGGCGTTAGTGAACTGAAATGGACTAGCACTGATCATTTTGAGTTTGACAATCAAATGGTTAACCATGCTAGGAATGACAAATTGAAGAGGAATGGCATTGTATTCATCATCAAAAAAAAAATTACAAGATCTATCTTGAAGTACAATGCTGTCTGTGATAGGATAATATCCATACGTCTACAAGGAAGACCATTGAATACAACTATTCAAATTTACTCACCAACCATAAAGTCAGTAATGATGAAATTGAAGGTTTCTACCAACTTCTTCAGCCTGAAACTGATCAAACATGCAATCAAGATACATTGTTAATTACTAGTGATTGGAATGCAAAGGTTTGAAGCAAAGAGGAAAAGGTCAGTAGTTGGAAAATACAGATTTGGTGATAGAAATGATGGGGGAGATCACATGATAGAATTGTGCAAGAACAATGATTTCTTCATTGCAAATATCTTTTTTAAATGACATAAAAGATGACTTTACACACTGACCTCACAAGATGGAATACACAGAATTTAAATTGACTGCATCTATAGGAAGAAATGATGGAAATACTCCACATCATTAGCCAAAACCAGGCCCGTGGCAGATTGTGGAACAGACCATCAATTACTCATATGTAAATTCACAATGAAGCTGAAGAAAATTAAAACACATCCATCAGCACCATAATTTGACATTAAACTATCCCACCTGAATTTAGAGATCATTTCAAGAACAGATTTGATGCATCAGACACTAATGACTGAAGAGTTGTGGGATGATATCAAGACCATCATACAGGAAGAAAGCAAATGGTCATTCAGAAGACAAGAAAGAAGGAAAAGACCAAAATAGTTGTCAGACAAGACCCTGAAATTTGCTCTCTAATACAGAGGTGCAAATGAAAAAAATGAGGACATAAAAGAGTTGAGCAGAAAATTTCAAAGGGCAACTTGAGAAGACAAAGTCAATTATTATAATAAAATGTGCAAAGATGTGGAGTTAGAAAACCCAAAGGGAAGAACACGCTTAGCATTTCTCAAGCTGAAAGAACTGAAAAAAAAAATCAAAGCCTCGTTTTGAAATATTGAAGGATTCTCTGGGCAAATTATTGAATGATTCAGAAAGCATCAAAAGAAGATGCAAGGAATACACAGAAACACTGTACCAAAAAGACATGGTTGAAGTTCAATGATTTCAAAAGATAGTATATGACCAAGAGCCAATGGTACTGAAGGACAAAGTCTAAGATGCACTGAAGGTATTGGCAAAGAACAAGGCTCTGGTAATTGATGGAAAATAAATTGAAATCGTTTAGCAAATTGATGCATCACTGGAGGCTCTCACTCGTCTATGCCAAGAAATTTGGAAGACAACTACCTGGCTAACTGATTGGAAGAGATCCATATTTGTGCCCATTCCAAAAAGAGGTAACCTAATGAAATGGGAGGGCGGGGGGCGGATCAGACAATATCATTAATATCACATGCACATAAAATTTTGCTAAATATTATTCAAAAAAGACTGCAACAGTACATGGACTGAACTGTCAGAGCTTCATGCTAGATTCAGAAGAGAATGTAGAATGAGGTATATCATTGCTAACATCAGATGTATCTTGGCTGAAAGCCGAGAATACCAGAAAGATGTTTACCTGTGCTTTATTGACTATTCAAAAGCTTTAGACTGTGTAGATCATGACAAGCTATGGACAAAATACCAGAGGATAAGTTTTCTGGAACACTCAATTGTGCTTATGAGGAATCTGTACATAGACCAAGAAGAAATCATTCAAACAGAATAAGAGACAGTGAATGTTTTAAAATTAGGAAAGTTGTGTGCCAGGGTCGTGTTATTTCACCATACTTTTTCAATTGTACACTGAGCAAATAATCCGAGCAGCTGGATTATATGAAGAAGAATGTGGCATCAGATTTGGAGGAGGACTCATTAAGAACTTGTGATATGTAGTTGACACAACCTTGCTGGCTGAAAGAGAAGAGGACTTGAAATACATGCAATGAAGATCAAAGACCACAACCTTCAGTACGGCTTGTATCTCAATGTAAAGAAAACAGAAATCCTCACCACTGGACCAATAAATAAACCATGATAAATGGAGAAATGATTAAAGTTGTCAAAGATTTCATTTTGTTTGGATCAACTATTCACTCTCTTGGTAACAGCAGTCAAGAAATCAAACCTTTTGCATTAGTTTAATCTGCTGCATACAACCTCTTTAAAGTGTTCAAGAGCAAAGATGTCAGTGGGAGGACTAAAGTGCATGGTATTTTCAGTAGTTTCATATGCATGTGAAAGTTGGACAAATGAATAAGAAATACCATATTAAAATTGATGCATTTGAGTTATAATGTTGGAGGCAAATATTAAAAGTACCATGGATGGTAAAAAAATAAGCAAATCTGTGTTGAAAGAAGTAAAACCAGAATGTTCCTTAGAAGTCAGTAGGCCATATTTCATCTCTTATACTTTGGACATATTATCAAGAGGGACCAGTCCTTGGAGAAGAATATCATGCTTTGGTAAAGTAGAAGGTCAGTGAAAAAAGGAAGACCTGCAATGAGATGGATTGACACCGTGGCAACAGCAATGACCTCAGGCATAACAAAGATTGTGAGAATGGTGCAGGAATGAGCAGTATTTCTTTCTGCTTTGTATAAGTTTGCTATGAATCAGAACCGACTTGATGGTGCCTGGCAATAACTAATACTGATTTATGGAGTCCTGGTGTGATACTGTAAGATAAACACTGGACTGCTAACTTCAGTGTAGATGTTTCAAACCCACTAGCCACTCCTTGAAAACTCTTTATAACAGGGGTGGGGAACGTCCAGGACACAAACTGTATGTTGTCGTTGTTGTTAAGTGCCGTCGAGTCGGTTCTGACCCATAGTGACCCTGTATAGGGTTTCTGAAGAGCAGCTGGTGAGCTTGAACTGCCGACCTTGCAGTTCAAATGGCTTTACAGTCTGACGCATTAACCCACAGCGCCACACCAGGACTCCATACAGACTGTATAAGACCCTCAAAATCATTTGGTCTAGCCTGCCAAGGCAACCATAGGTGGTGTTCAAAATTCAACAAATCTAGGAAGTTTTTCCATATCTACATAAATTTATATTAAGTGAATCATAATAACGTAAAATTTGAAGGACAAGTAAGGAATGTTCATTACAGGATAGACGGGACACATATGAGTACGTGATGGAACAGATAAGTATGCTTCTTGTCGGCGGCCCAAGGTCCCTTTGCCTGTGTTATGATGACTCGGAGGACAATCAGTGCCAAGCAGGCTGAAGTATACATGTTTCAAAAGTGTTAACATGTGGTGAAACTATGGTGATCCAGTAATATTAAGACGAGATGCAATGAGATGATTCCTCAAGTCGTTGATGACCTTGCCTCTGATGACTGATGACGATGTTGCTGACTTGTTTGTCAACAGTGGTGATAACTTCAATACAATCTTTATCCATATACTCATGATCAACAATCCTCATAAAAACTGAGTCTTGGATGAAGATTAAGGAAATTACAGTACACAGGAAAGACCTTAAGAGTCAATATTATGAATGTTACATGTGTTTCGAGATCAGAACAGTGATCAAAGCAAAATAATCATATTGCTGGTGACACACACTGGATAGTTATTAAAAATTAAGTGGTATGACATCCTATAAATGGTGACTACAAAGAAAAGTTGATGCAGAGTGTCGATCTTTCTAAGAAAAATTGACAAATGATTTGTGTGTGTGTGTGTAAGTCAAAGGTAAGCCTGTGTGCCTAGTTTATGGCGATGCATTAAGCAGTAATGAAAAAAAGCCAATCTGGAATGTCATTACAATTTAAAACTTGATAAATTTAGTAAATTGGGAGGTCAAATGTGTCTGGGTAAAATCAGTGCTCTTCAGCGGAGTTTGGAATCACAGCAAGCCACTTTCACTATGACTCCTTGTGACAGAGACAACGTTATTCAGACAAGTTATGTAATGAGTGAGCTAATCACAGAGAGGCTGAGTAGTTATGAGTAGAGGGAGAGTTTGTGAAAGAGTGCATGGTGGCTGCTGCAGAGTTGTTAGCACCAGAAAAAATAAGGTTGTTTTAGAATGTTAGTTTGTCTCAGAGAACTATCTCAGATCAGATTACTGATTTAGCACAAGATATTGAAAAAACATTGAAGGAACTTTCCAGTTTTTCTCTTTGGCTTGTGACAAGACAATGGTCATAACAAATACAGCCCAACTGGGTGTTTTTGTTTGTGGGATAGCTACAGAGTTTGACACTCGAGAGGAACTGTTATCATGGGAAGCCGTGCATGACACTACAAGAGGCGAGGACTTGTTTGAGATAGTTGTTTTATTCATGAAAAAACAAGATAACATTGAAATTTAAATGGTCTTACTACAGTGGCGCTGCAGCCATGGTTGGCTCACAAATAAAGTGAATTGCATTTGTCAAGAAAGAACTGAATCTTGATCCAATTGGTTTAATTATATGCCACTGCATCATACACCAAGGAACTCTCTGTGTACAGTCATTGCAGCTCAACAAAGTGATGTCATGCATTAATTTTGTCAAAGGCAGGGTTTAACAGCTGCCAGTTTAAGGAATTCCTGTATGATCTTGACTCTGAGTACAGTTATCTTGCTTATCACTGTGAAGTGCAGTGGCTGAGTCACAGGAACATACTAAAGAGGTTTTACATAGTGTGCTATGAAGTCAAACAGTTCATGGAGATAAAAAGAAATCTTATCAGGGAACTCAATGACAGCAAGTGACTGTGTGATCTAGTGTTCATGGTGGACATTACCAAGTACTTCTCAGAGCTGAGCATCAGCTGCAGGGCCCCAAGCAGCTTCTCATCTCCCTGCTTTCAAACATGAAATCATTTGAAGCTAAATTAAGGCTGTGGAAAGTGCAACTCAAAAGGAATAACACGGTGCATTTTCCCACTCTGGAAAGACAAAAGCCTTCTGTGACACTTGAATATGTTGGTGAATGTACAATACTAATTGAGGCATTTAATGAAAGATTCAAGGTGTGAAAAGTAAACAAATGGAGTTGAACATCTTTGCTACAGCATTAAATCATTCAGCTGCAAAGTGATTATGAGTTGAAAGCTGGATACAGTAACCTCCAATGGCTTGAGTTCTATAAATATTACAAAAGTAAGTAAGGAATTTCCCACTTTGAGGAGACATGCATTGAAATATGCATCTGTGCTCAAAACAACTTACTGCTGTGAGCAGTTCTTTTTTTAAAAAAAACTTACCATCACCAAGAGTCAACTATGCTCCAGACTGACTTATTATGCAAACCTGGAAAAGTAGTTTTGAGTGGCAACATCAATACAAGCTAGCATCATATGCCTTACCAAAGAGAAGCAGTTCCAACCATCACATTGTTGTTATTTAGTACCATTGAGTAGATTCCAACTCAAGGCAACCCTGTATAGGGTTTCTGAGGAATGCATGGTGGATTTGAACTTGCAGTTCAAACCAGCCTTGAGGTCCAGTGCAGTATCCCACAGCACCACACCAGGACTCCAATCATCAAGGGTGAGTTAGTTAAATGTTTGACCAAATATAGAAGGCTAATTTTTAAATTGATAATTTTGTATGTCCCGCAAATGATGTTATAAATATCCACATGGCCCTTGGCAGGAAAAAGGTTCACCACCCCTGCTATACAGCATCTCTATGAGTCAGAACTAACTCAATGGCACTTAACAACAATGACACATTTATGGGCAGTGCTAATGGTGCTAATGGTCAGGTAATGGAAAGAAAGAAAATGAAAAATTTATTGCAATGAAATCTAAGGGAGAATCACACAGACAAATCTCTTGAGTTGGACAGAAATTAACTTATTTTCCCAAATAAATTTCTACCAGAGGCCATCAATTTGGAGTCATTAAGGAAGTGGATAATATGCACAATACTGTAGATACCAGCCTCTTTTCCCAGCTACTCTAGTGCTGGTCAATGGATTCAAGAACAAAGTAGCCATGTGGCAAGGATGGAGAAGCACTTTGTAATTAGAATTATGACATGGTATGATATTCTATAAAATTGCTTTTAATAACAACATATTTTATAATGAAGTGTGTAAGTGTGTCTTACGACATTCCCCATCACTTAGAAGCAGTTGTGTTGACAGAATATGGAATGGCCTGCTAAAGGCTTGGCTACCACTTCAGCTGAGTGGCAGCCCTCAGTAAAGTCGAAATACTGTTATACTGGATGTGACTATGACTTAGACCAATATCCAACATTTGGTATTGTCTTACTGCCAGTATGCACAGGTGCAACAATTAACATGGTCCCGCTCATCTGAACACTAAATAGTTCACTGAATGTATGCTTACAACCTTGAAACCTTGGACTCAGAAGTTTTAAGGCTTTAGTTCTCAAGAATTTGGGGTTTCCATTATGGAACACAGTCATGTTTCCATTAAATTTGAAGTAAACTCCCCTTATTGGTCATTTTTGATTCCTCATGCTGATGAACCAAAAGATAAAGGCAACAGTATTGACTGAGATGATTGATTCCAGCTTCCAAAAGGAAACAATAGGAGTAAGAAGGATTGAGTCTAGACTGGACCAAACAGGAATAAAAGACAGTATCATACCAGCAGGCAAAGAATTCCTCCTACCGATGTTGCTGGCAGAGGAAAGAAGAACATGGAAATGAGTGGTGAAGGACGGTCTCATGTTATGTTTTAGATCCATTAACTGTCCCCTCATCTCTCTGTTTTTCCCTACTACCTTATATGAAGATTTCTGGTGGTAGCTAACATTTTAGTTTCCTCTGGAAATATAACTAAATTGTCATGCATTTGCTAATAGAACTCTGTGTGTAACTTGTTTTGGAGATAAAAGATATCCAGGCAAAAGATAAGAGTGAATGTGGCTATTGAAAGGCAAAAGAGGTAGCCTGTGATGAAGATCTTCTGTTTACTCCTACAGTTCCAAACTCCACCCTTCTTCATCTTATTCTCTGTCCTGGGAATTTGGTCTGTATGGAATGTATCGATAGACTTTCTGACTCTCTTGCTTCAATTTGGGTTTAGCCCATAGCAGGAAATCGAGTGTGGGAGATAAGTTAGGACAAGGAATTTGTTTCCCCTGAAGGTCTCCATGGATTGACTGTATATGGGTGGTAACAGCTCCATGTTGTTGCTAATTATGGTCTAAAATACCATCTTTTAGGGGTCTTCCTGAATCTTGTTCATTTTGTAAATAGTCATTATATGAAATTCTTAATAATTATCCAGTTTGAGTACGTTACCTGTTTCCTGCCATGGCTCTCACAGATACAAATAGAGAAGGTAAATGTTCTTCATTAACTGTTAACAGTTATTATAAAAGATGTTCCTGTTCTATACGCATGTTGATTAAGTAAAAATATTTTTCAAACTTTATACTTCTATATGAAAAATCATAGTATTTCAGAGCTTGAAAAAGTATTATAGGCCATTTCCACTCTCATTTTATAGCTTAGGAAACTAAGACCACCAGAGGCAGATTTTTTTTTTCACTTCTGGAAAGTGCCACAAATTAATTTTTATATTGACAAAGAAAGTCATTTGACTGTGGTTTTCAACTGTTAGTTCTGGTCCTGTCCTCTGAGACTACCAGGAAGTTTGACCCTCTTCCTCATGAGATACCTAAAGATATTTGAAAATGGAACTCATTCCATAACTTTCAATAGTCCTTATAAAACCTAGATTCACACTTGCTGACCATCACCATTAGATGCTCTGGATTCAGAATGTAAGATCATTTATGAGCTATGACCTAAGGCTGCACTGTCCAACATGGTATCCATTGGCCATGGTTGTTGTTGTGAAGTGCTGTTATACAGATTCTGCCTCATAGTGACCCTTGCAGAGAGTTTCCAAAGATCCGCTAGTGGGTTTGAACCACCAACCTTGTGGTTAGCAGTCTAGTACTTATTCTACAGTGCCACACCAGGAATCCACAGCACCACACGAGGACTCCATTAGACATGTGAGGCTATTTAACTTTAAGTAGCATTAAATAAAATTAACACCCATTTCTTCGTTAGCATAGCTATATTTTGAGTACACAAGAGCCATAGTAACTGGTGGATATCATGTTGTACAATACAGATTTAGAATTTTTCCATTATCACAGAACATTATATTGGATAGCACAGTGTAAGGAGAGAATATGATGGAACTTGTATGTCCTTTTATCTTTATTAATGTTATCTTTTATTAATGCAGTCAAGTCATCTTGCTGGTCCATAATGGTTATTAAAAGCCTAATTTTTAAATGTGAGTTACCTTTAAGCCAGGACTCCTCATTCATGTTCTTTTTTTTCTTTCTTTTTTTATTGTGAATTGAGTGATAGTTTACATGGGAGAACATTGGTTTTACACTCATCCTATCACATTTCGTTTCATTGCAGTGATTATGAAACCTCCTCCGTGCATAATCATTCAACAATATTTGCTTCTATTCCCTCTATTTTTCTTTGGATATACATGAAAACACTAAGGAATATATAATCATTTAAACAACAGAAGAGCGCATTCTACAAGCCTGCCTCCTGGCCGCCAGTACACAGCCTTTCTTTTTCCATGAATCTAGAGTCCTACACTGCTCTATTTCTCCATGTCATCACCTCTGCCTTTATCTCTGGTGTCACTGCTTCTCTGGATAGGGCCCCATATTCCATTCATGCTCTTCTTCCTTGATGAACCTAGGATCCTATAATCCTAGAATGTAAGATTAACTACTCCCCCCTTTTGGTTACAAAACTTCTACCTTTATGGTTGTGACAATCACAATTAGTCATGATAACAATTACTCACTATTGAATCATAAGAATCTTATTTCCATCTCCTTTTACCAGACCTGTCTAGACAAGATGAAACTATTCAGTGGGAATTTGACCTTCCCCTACACACTCTGAAACTAAACTCCCTCTTAAAAACTTGTAAGCCAGTCATGTGCCTTTATAGCTCCCCCATTTTAGGTAGCCAATGTCTAAGTTGCCCATCCCTATCAATTCTGTGTACAGAGGGGATGGAAATGATCCTTGCTGTGAAGATTCTTTCCCTCTGGGTTGCCATTTTAAGCTACTACATCCATAAGTATAGGTCAAGTTCATCAGATTGTAGCAACTTACACTTGTTTTCTTTTATCAAAACATTTTTTTTTGGAATCTTTAGTCGAGTTCTGATCATCTAGCCATTGAATCTAGGTCAAATGGTACTATCTACAAGTTTGGGTGTTCTTGTGCCTCTCACCTCACTTCATATCAGCTGGATGCTTCGCTCTTAGCTGTAGCCCTCTGTGGCTATGTCCTTGTCCATGGGCTCAAGAATCCCCAGGTCTTACCATACTCTAGGCTGACAGGAGTCTATGTAACGTAGTCAGACTCAGCCCACATCTTCATTGCTGCTTATCCCCCACTTCCACTCACCAGTAGACCAAACGATAACCAGTAAGCTTACATGCCTGCTCATGTATTCCCTTTGAGTTTCAGTCTTAGAAGGGGGTTTGTCCTGAAGGGACTTGATTGTTTTCCTTGATTGCTCCCTGACAAACAACGTGCATGTTCTTGTGGTAGTCAATCAGACTGCCGTTTGTGTTTTTTTATTTTTCCTGCTCGTCTTTCTTTCAAGAAGTATCTTCTGTTTTTCTAACTGCTCCAGGCTGGTCTGCTTGTCTTTTCAGTTGGGAATTTCCCACCTCAGAATGTTCTGGATGGGGATCAGGATTCCATTTAAGGTCTTAAACACTACAAAGGCTCCACAAGAAGCCTCTTTCACTGGGCAAGTTCTAGCACCACTTTTTAGGTATTCCAATCAGTTATAGGCTGAAGATGGGCTTACAAGCTTTCTATAATCATGTTTCTGGATATTCCTTTGTATTCACCTCATGTCTATTTTACAATAGTAGGCAAGGGAAACCAATGCTCATAAGACAGTCAAGCATCTTAACATTATTTCCCCTCTTTTACCCATTCACACTATGCCTCAATCCCTGTATCACAGAGCCCTATTGTTCCAAAGTTGAGCATACATCACTATTTACCTCTGTCCCATTTAGCCCGTGTAAATCTGCCTAAATGTTCTCCTATCTACCTTGTTCTTTCATTCCTTCTCTCTTCTTGTGTATTGCCCACCCCAACATCTGAACTATGATGTTTCTACCCCCTGCCCTGTTGAGCTACAGGCTTTTTGGCAATATTCTGAGTTCCAATTGGGACACTGAAATATCAAGAAATGTGTTCCTGACATCAGCAATAAATGTGGGGCAGATAGTCCTGAGACCAACAACTTATATAGCTATTCTTTTGCTACCTAAAGGCCTCCATGTTCTCCAGGGGACGTCCATGGGTGGAAGTAAAAGGAATCACTCTTAACAGTGGTTCCCTAGGTCCCTGAACACCTGGAAAAATCACCTGTAGGAACCAAACATGGGGAATATAGACACTGAAATAACAGCTTTGCAAAATATATGAGGGGGATTCAAAAAGTTTGTGGAAGAGTTCTACTACCTTTTTATTACATTTTCCCAGAAACTTTCTGAAGCCGCCTCATAATTACTGTGCATAGTGTTTAGAGAAAATCATAGTGAAAAAGAGTTAAACATGAGAGAAGACTGTATAAACAGACACAATGAGTTGACCCTCTGCAACAAAGACATGGGAGAGTAAAACAGATACAACAGATGATCCTGGAAAACTAAGCATCAGAGGATAGGGCAGAGAGGTAGACTGGGAGCTGACCGGAAGAAGAAGTTGAACAGGAGCACTGAGAAAGAAGAAAAATGGGCAGACGTGGACTGGTGCAGCCATCCTGAGCTTTTGTGAGTGACTCGATATAGTTACCAGTGGACACAGGACATGGCTGGAGGTTGGCACCAAGCGGGTGCAGTTCTAACCTGTTTCCATACTTTCCTGATAGACAGGGGCATGGTCAAACCCTACCCTCATCAACCAAATAGCCAGTGACACCCTTTCCTGCACAACCTCTGCTTTACCTGGAGTCAGGTCACTGGAATAGTGCCCCTGCTTCTGGAGGTGCATGAACCCACCCTAAACTATGCTACACAGTGAATAGAGAACTAACCGTGTTAACACTTCCAGTGTCTACCACATCCATTAGGAGATGGGTAGTAAGTGCCTGTGAATATCAAATACAATCACCTGAATATAAATATTACACCACAATGTCTCTGATAAAACAGACAATCTCAGTTTACACAAAGAAGACAGAGTGCCTCAAATGAGTGAACAAAATACAGAGTAAAAATATATAACATCAGAAAGGGTATTGGAACTATCTGATAGTAAATTTAAAAGAATGCTAAATTGGCAACTTCAATTGATTTAGAGAAAGATCAAGAAAACTACAGATGAAATCAAGGAAAGCATAGATAAAACTATGGGAAAAAACTGAAACAAATATGATAGTAAAATTAGTTCATTTTCAGACAAAGAAAATGGAATTTGTAAAAACCAAACCAATCTTAACAAAGATTACTAAAATAGCAGACAACCTGAGATTAACATACATGACAATATCACTTAGACTCAGTCCAGATATAGAAGTATGCAAATTAAAGCCAAACTATAAGACTGAAAAAAAAAAAAAAAAGAACCATAGATACACTTGCAACAACAATAAAACAACCTTAAAGTAAAAAGAGGGAATAATGTAGTTACAGAACTTCCAAATGAAGAGAAAATCAAATAAATTTTAAGAAATAAAACTAAAGATTAAACCAAACTGTAACCCTAAAAACTAGACCAATCTTGTACCCATAACACTAACTCTAGTCCTAATCATAACCCTAACCCAGGCCTAGCCAACACCTACTTATAGTCCCAACAATAACTCTCACTTCTTACTCCTGTCAACCCATTTCCCCTAAATAATAATAATAAAAAAAGAGTTAAATATGAGGAAGTCTGATCTAGCATAAGGAAGTGATATTTTGACTGAATTTTAAAAGATTTGTAATAATTAACAAGCACATGGGGTGTGTCTTGCAGTTGAAAGAGAAGGCATGCCCCAGCAGAGTCATGTGCTAAGACGCTGAGGTGGAAAGGAGCAGGATACTCTGGGGAAACAGAGAAGTTTGGTGAGGTTCGAAGAAGAAAATGTAAGCATGGTGGTGATGGTGATGGTGATGGTGATGTGTGTATGTGTGTGTTAATCATTAACTTTTTATAACTGAGGATGATGATGATGAATCCAAAGATGAAGGTTAGTAATGGATGCAAAATGGTAATGTCTGCTGGATTAGCATTTTTGAGCATTCACAATTAAAACAGTTGCACCAGACAGACACCCTGGTTGCATGAACCTGTACCTTTTCTTTTTCAGCCATCTTCCAGAATTACATCCTAAGGGCCTTTGGGAGATCTGAATGGATGGTTTTTGTGTTTATTGTTGATGCTTTTCCTAAAACTGTTAATACCTCACTGTAAGATTTCATTATTTAAACAACAACAACAAGAGTTACTGAAATGTTATTGACTTGTAAGAACTATACATACTTAAAGTGTTCATTCTGATTAATTTTTGTGCATGCTAATCACCATGAAACCATTAACACAATCAAGACAATAAATGTATCCATCACACCAAAAGTATCCTCATGCTGCTTTGAAATCACTAGTTCCTGGGTTTCCTTTCTCACCTCACCTCCCAAACCTGCCCTTGTCCTGGGGCAATCTGCTTTTTGTTAGCACAGATTAGTTTGCATTGCTAAAATTGTCTAACAGTATTTACTTTTTGTTGTTGTTGTCAAACGCCTTACACTTAGCATTCTGAGATCCGTCTAGTCTATGTGGATCCATTTCTCACTAATTCATTCCTTTTTTATAATTGACTTTTGATGTTGTTCTTGCTGAGAATACACATACAAGAAGACTACAGAAAGTTCATGGAAAAGTACCTTTATCTTTTAATTCCATTTTTCTATGAATTTTTTGAAGTCCCCTCATAGTAAAATATACACCAATTCAACAGTTTCTACACATTCTGTACAATGACATTGATTATATTCTTTGAGGAGTGCACCATTTTCAACCTCCTTTTCTGAGCTTTTCCTTCTCCCTGACATAAACTTATTGCCCCTAAAGTTTAACTCAAAATGAGGAGAACCAGCTGCAAATGTACATTAATAATTGGAAAATGGAATGAACAAAGTATGAATCTAGGAAACTTGGAAGTTTTAAGTTGGAATCTTGAGGTTCATAGTCCAGTAAGAAAGATGTTTACCTGTACTTTATTGACTACGCAAAGGCTTTCGACTGCGTATGGGCAAAACAGCAGAGAATGAGTATCCTGAACATAGATCAAGAGGCACTTGTTTGAGAGAACAAGGGGACACTAAATGTTTTAAAATCAGAAAATATATGCACCGGGGTTGTATTATTTTGCCATATTTATTCAATCTGTATGCTGAGCAACTAATTTGAGAAGCTGGATTATATGAAGAAGAGCGTGGCATCAGTATTGAAGGAAGACTCATTGACAAACTGTGAAATGCAGATGATATAACCTTGCTCTCTGAAAGCAAAGAGGATTTACAATATTTACTGGTGAAGATCAAAGACCATACCTTTTCAGTATGGGTTGTAGCTCAATGTAAAGAAAACAAAAATCCTCACTACTGGACCAGTAAATAGCATCATGATAAATGGAGAAAAGATAGAAGTTGTCAAATACTTCATTTTGCTCAGACCAACCATCTCATGGAAGCAGCCTTCAAGAAATTAAATGATATATTGTACTAGGCAAATCTGCTGCACAAGACCTCTTTAAAGTGCTCAAAATCAAAGATGTCAGTCTGAGGACTAAAGTTTGTCTGACCCAAGCTATGGTATTTCTAGTAGCCTCATATACATATAAGGAACTCTGGTAGCGTAGTGGTTACAAATCAGGCTGCAAACCACAAGGTCAGCAGTTTGAAACTACCAGCTGTTCCGCAGGAGAAAGATGAGGCTTTCTGCTCCCATAAAGATTTACAGCCTCGGAAACCCTGTAC
>NW_006408582.1:3547436-3603715 GCF_000296735.1 Chrysochloris asiatica | reverse complement strand
TTCTGCTCCCATAAAGATTTACAGCCTCGGAAACCCTGTACAGGGTCGCTATGAGTCGGAACCGACTCCACAGCACATAACAACAACAACAACAACATATACATATGAACATTGGACAATGAATAAGGAAGACTGTAGAAGAATTGATGCATTTGAGTTATGGTACTGAAGAAGCATTTTAAAGGCACCATAAACTGCCAGGAGAATAAACTATTCAACTGTGTTGTACAACCACAATGCTCCTTAGAAGTCAAGATGGCCAGTCTTTCTCTCTCACACTTTGGACATATTATCAGGAGGGACTATTCCTGGAATAAAGATACCATGTTTGGTAAAGTGGAGGAGCAGTGAAACAGAGGAAGACTCCTAAGGAGATGGGTTGGCACAGTAGCAGCAGCAATGGACTCAAGCATATCAACAATTGTGAGGATGTTACAGGACCAGGTGCTGCTTAATTGTGTTGTACATAGGAAAATGACTCAATGGTACCTAATGAGAACACCAAAGTTCTTATCCTTGTGTGCCACTGTAGGATAAGCACTGGACTACTTAGCAAGAAGGAGTCTTGACGTGGCACTGTGGCTTTATGTGCTGGACTGGAAGGTCAGATTGAACTGCAACATTGACGGTTAAAGCTCACCAGCTGCTCCTTGGAAACCCAATTGTTGTTAAGTGCTGTTGAGTCGGTTCTGACCCAAAGCAACACTGTATAGGGTTTCTGAGGAGCCGTTGGTGAGCATATTGGAAACTGTATACAGGGTCACTATGCATTGGAACCAACTCAAAGGCACTTAACAACAATAACAAAAAGCTAGCCAGAAGGCCGGCAGGTCAAACCTACAAGTCCATATTTGGAAATCCTATGCAGGGTCACTAGGAGTCAGAACTGACACAACAGCACGAACAATAAAGTTCCTATGTAATAATTTAATGTGTTATTGTCAATTTGACCCTGTATAAAGAAATCTTAAAAGAGCATTAATGGTTAAGGCAGATATGTTTTATTGTTGTTGTTGTCAGGTGCCATCTAGTCGGAACCGACTCATAGCGACCCCATGCACAGCAGAACGAAACAATGTCCGGTCCTGGGCCAACCTCACCACCGCTGCCACACTTGACACCATCAATGATGCCACCTGGCTGATCCATCTCGTTAGGGGTCTTCCTCTTTTTCTCTGACCCTCCACCTTACCCAGCATGACATCCTTCTCCAGCAGAACAAAGACCAGAAGAGTTGTGGGATGACATCAAGAACATCATACATAAAGAGAGCACAAAGTCATTAAGAAGACAAGAAAGAAGGAAAAGGTCAAAATGGATGTCAGAGGAGACTTTGAAACTTGCTCTCCAGCGTAGAGAAGCTAAAGCAAATGGAAAAATTGAAGAGGTCCAAGAGCTGAACAGAAAATTTCAAAGATCAGCTAGAGAAGATAAAGCCAAATACTATAATAAAATATGCAAAGATTTAGAGTTAGAAAACCAAAAGGGAAGAACACGGTCAGTATTTCTCAAGCTGGGGAACTGAAGAAAAAATTCAAGCCTCGACTTTCGTTATTGAAAGATTCTCTGGGCAAATTGTTGAATGATGCAGAATGCATCAAGAAAAGATGGAAGGAATACACAGAATCATTGTACCAAAAGGAAATGGTTAATGTTCAACCATTTCAAGAGATACCATATGAACAAGAGCCGATAAGTAAGTCTAGCAGAATTATATCATGTGACTCTGGGAAAATTACTTAATATCTGTGCTTCAGTTGCCCAACTTAAAATGAGAATGAAAGCAGTAACGACCTACCTCATACCCAAGTAAAACCACCACTAGTCTGTAAATTTGTCATATTGTAGTGGCATGGATGTTGCTGTAAGGCTGGAAACTATGCCACCAGTATTTTCATTCCAGGCATAGTAAACCATATGTTTGTCAGATTTAAAATGACCTATATCAATCGATTTCTGCCTAATGCCTAGGATGTCAATATTAATGCGTTCCATTTAATTTTTGGTCAGCTTTCAATTTTCCTAGATTCATGCTTCGGACATTCCATGTTCTGATTATTAATGGATGTCTACAGCTGTTTCTCCTCTTTTTGAGTTGTGACCCATCTGCATATGACGGCCCTGAAAGCCTTGCTCCATTTGCGATATCACAATCAACTTTACTTTGAAGAGGCAGCTCTTCCCCAGTTGTATTTTGATGCCTTCCAACCTGAGGGGCTCATCTTCCAGCACTGTGTCTGACAATATTCTGGTGCTCTTCATCATTTTTCAATATTTTTCAATATTCTGATGCTAAATGACCATGTTCCACTGCTATTCATAAGGTTTGCAGTGACTAAATATTTGGAAATAGTCCTCTCTTTCTTCCTTGTCTGACTTAGCTGAAACCTGTCTATCATGGGTGAACCTGCTGGTGTCTAAAATACTGGTGGCATAGTTTACAGAATCAGAGCAAGCCAACACAATGACAAACTGACAAATGAATGGTGAAGTGCTGTATGGAGGTTGCAAATTGGCATGGAAATTTGAAGCAGATTCTTGGTGCACCACAAAAATTACTTATATATGGGGATGGTATTTTTCTTTTTGTTTATTTTTCATCTTCAGTTGTCTGATAACAGCTTATAGGAAATAATTGTTCTGTTAACCGAATAATCCTGTAATTGTAGCTGTTTTATTGACATTCTGAATGCTTCTAAGTCAATATAATTTTTTTTTCTATTGGTTAAATAAATTTAAAAAACCTGTATCTGGAACACACTATCAAATATGTTATTTTTGTTAAGTACTGTTGAGTCAGTTCCTACTGAAACTATCAAATAAAGATGATAAGAATAGTACTTTTCCCATTTGGCTGTTAGGAGGATAAAATGACATAACACTTATAAAGTCCTTGGTACTGCACAATGCATATTTTAAGCATTCAGTTTTGCTAGTTTACAAAGATCACTGTCAAAACTTAGAGTGACTACTCAAACGATTTTTTAAGCCATATTAGAAAACTCTGATTGGCCTTAATTCAAATCGTCTTCTTTCTCATCATGAACCTGCTTCATGGACCAGCAATATCCACGATTTCATCTCAGAGGGTTAATGGACAGTTAGAATTTCATGCAAGTGCTTAAATAAAAAAATGCAAACCAAGGGGACAATGCTCAATGTTGAATCCATATCTAATATTCTTAGAAGACTTCAGTTCTTTAAACAGAATCAGCCAGTCTAATCAGTCCTGCATGAAAGCATAAGTCCAGGACTTTACCTTACCCACTCTGTCCCACATGGAATTAATGAAACTGGGGTTGTGTTTCTGTCATCTTGTGCTCAAATACCATAGCTGACTTATTAACAGAAAGAATTAGGGCATAGCTTAAATACAAAAGCGGAAAAAGAAACAGGCTAAAATCCACAGGGAGAACTTCCTATTTCTTAATCTGTCTCTTGTTCCAAATAGCTGCTTTTCCTATTTCCAATTTATGTTTATGTGGTACCTTTCTTTCCCCTGTAGCAGATGCCACTAGACTGACAGCCTCTAAACTAGGTCAGATAGAGTAGAGAGAAATAGGCATATGCCCTCAGACCATGTCATGTTTGTCCTGGTCTGCTTTCCATGGCATCTTAGAGTGGTCCTTGTTTTCCAGAACTATGGGGGCATAAGAACTCGTCTGCTCAGTTCTAGAACTTTTGGTTTGCAGATTATTGACCCTGTTAGTTGAAAAGAAAGGAGCTCTGGTGGGTTAAGCATTGGACTACTTACTGAAAGTCTGACAGTTTGAATCTACTAGCTGCTCTTCAAGAGAAAAATGAAGCAGTCTGCTTTTGTAAAGATTTGCTGCCTCAAAAACCCTAGAGAGCAGTTTCACTCTGTTCTATAAGGTTTCCGAGAGTTACAATGGACTTGATGTAAATGGGTGATCCTGACAGAGTGGGAGGGAATGTGGAACAAAACACAAAATTATTTAAAAAAACAAAAATCAAATAGGGCTAACTGGTCAGGAAGAGACTGGAGGAACCTGAAACTATGATCCTCAGCCACCATTCAGGTCTGGAATGGAACTCACCCTCATGTTCCAGTTTTACACAATGGAGAAAAGATTGAAGTTGTCAAGGATTTCATTCATCTTGGATCAACTATCAAAACTCATGGAAGCGGCAGTCAAGAAATCAAACGACATATTGCATTAGGCAAATCTGCTGCACAAGACCTTTTTAAAGTGAAGAGCAAAGATGTCAGCTTGAGGACTAAGGTGCACCTGACTCAAAGCCATGGTGTTTTCAATAACCTCATATGCATGCAAAAGCTGGACAGTGAATAAGGAAGACTGTAGAAGAATTGATGCTTTTGAGTTATGGTGTTGGAGGAGAATATTGAAAGTGCCATGGGCTGCCAAAAGAATCAACAGATCTGTGTTAGAAGAAGTGCAGCCAGAGCATTCCTTGGAGGCCAGGATGGCCAAACTGTGTCTCTCATACTTCGGCCATATTGTCAATAGGGACCAGTCACTGGAGAAGGATATCATGTTTGCTAAGGTGGAGGGTCAGAGAAAAAGAGGAAGACCCCCAGCGAGATGGATTGGCAAAGTGACAGCATCAATGGGCTCAAGTGTGGCAACAAATCCTGAGGTTGGCCCAGAATCAGGCAGTGTTTCATCTGTTGTGCATAGGGTCACTATGAGTAGGTACTGACTTGACGTCCCCTAGCAACAACAACAACAACTAGACAGGTATCTAGAAGGAGCAATAACACTAATAAGGTGTGCTTACCCTGAAATGGTAAACCAAACAAAATCAAAAGGGCAACATTTACCTAAGGATAAAGTTCAGAAGAGATGGGAAAGAGGGTGGAATGGAAATAACCACGGGGAGAAAGTGGGATAACTGTTGTTACATAGAGTAGATTTCAATAATTGAGATGAAACAAGGTGTATGATTTGTTGAATGTAAAACTGATGGTCGGCTCTGTAAACCTCCACTCAATTCATAATGTAGTTGTTGGTATTACCATATACTAGACATAAAAATAAAAGAAAATTAAAAGTCCAATATATGATAAGGAGAACACTGATGTGAAGTGAGACAAGAATGCTCCTTTAAATAAGTTGTTGTTGCTACGTGCTGTCAAGTGGATTCCAACCCATAGCGACCCTATGTAGGGTTTCAAAGGAGCAGCTGATGAGCTTGAACCACCGACCTTGTAGTTCAAACAACTTTTCAATCTGACGCATTCACCCACAGCGCCACAGTAGTACAAGGTAATTTAGATATCCCTATGAAAGGGTCGCTATGGGTCGGCTCCGACTCGAAGGCACTTAACAATAACAACAACAACAACAATGAAAGGGGGAAAAGTATCTTTTTATACCTCACACTAAAAGAAAGTTCCAGTGGATGTCAGATTTTAAAGTAAATGGTAATATTTTACTGAAAAATAAAGAATATCTTCAAACCTTGGAAGTACGGGTAAGAATTGCCAATATGTCAGACATGTTGTTGTTATATGCCATCAAGTCAATTCCAACCCATAGTGACCCTGTATAGTGTTTCCAAGAAGCAGCTGGTGAACTTGAACCATTGACCTTGTGGTGCAAACCAACTTTGTAGTCTATTGCATTAACCGACAGCACCACACCAGAACTCCATGTCAGACATAGGGAGAGAAAAAAGAAAGGATTAAAGATATTGCATAAATATTTTTGTCAGAGCAACTGAATGGATTGTAATATCATCTACTGAGTTGTGGAAGATGTGAGGTGGTGTCGGGGGATTTGGGAAGGGGTGGGTAAATCAGTACTGTAGTTTTTGCCACATTCATTTAGACATGCTTCTTAGACATTTTAGTGGAGGTGTTATCTATGGCAGTTGAATATATGGATCCGAAACTCGGAGGAAGAATACAAGAAAGATACTTAAATTTAAGAAGCACCAGCATAGAGATGGCATTTGAAGCAATGACTCCAGGTAAGGTGATCTGGATAGAACCTGAGAAGAGGTCTGAGGATTGAGCCCTTGGTGTATCAACATTTAGATGACAGAGAAGGCATTGGCACAGGAGTTGATTGTGTGACCCTGGAGTAAGTGGAGAACTGGGCAAAGGTATTCTTCCATCAAAAACTAGGCAAACAGACAAGCCCCAGCTTGTACTATGATTCAGGGTAAAGCTAAGATCACCTGATTTCACACTCCTTTGTCCAAAGCAGAACCATGCCACATATAGTCTCTCCAAATAAATAATTATCTTCATATTAAAAGTCAGGATATTGAGGCTTTGAGAAGCAATATTATTCATCAAAGATCACATTACTTGCAAGTGACAGAACCAGAGCATGAGCCCTGAATTTTTACTCCAATTTCATCCTTTTCCCAGTGCATCAAGCTTCCTGTCAGCTAGAAAAGAGCAATGAACTTTCCTTGTTAATGCCATTCTGGGTTTTGCATAGTTGAATGTATCTCTCCACTCACTCTCCTCTCATTCTTGTTTCTGAAAGTGTTTCTTCAACTATAATCAGAAGTCTAATGGAGAGAATCTTTAGGGAATAAAAGTTTCTGAGATAGCAATGAAGGAACAGGCACAGAAAAGCCAACTGGATTCAAAAGCTGATAAGAGACTTCCCAGGCTCAAGCCATCTGGTCTAATCACATCCTTGGTGCTAGCTCTGTGGTCATTTGGGAAATATTTGTGGTCTGAATTTCTAGAGAGTCCTGGAATCCACCAGGAGGGAACATTTTACCTCCTCCACAGCAGGGCTTCAGGAGATTCTGTGAATTCTACTTCTTTTATAATACTAATGCATCTTTGATTGGACTTACTATTTAAAAAGCTCAAATATTTTGATTCCCATGGAAGCCCCTGCAAATAGCAATAACCACAAATCTCAACTGCTCTAGGGCATCACAGATTTAATGTAATTTCAACAAAAAAGTTAATCATTAAATGTGTATCATTTTAAGGTCTACATTTTTATTTGTTAATTTTGACAGCCTTTGGTGTGGATTGCCTTGGTGTAAAGAAAATGGAAATCCTCACAACTGGACCAATAAATAACGTGATAAACAAAGAAAATATTAAAGTTGTCAAAGACTTCATTTTACTTAGATCCACAATCAACACTCATGAAAACTGTAGTCAAGAAATCAGGTGACATATTGTATTAGATATATCTGCTTCAAAAGACCTCCTTGAAGTATCAGTTTGAGGACAAAGGTGCCTCTGACCCAAACCATGGTATTTTCAATTGCCTCATATGCATGCAAAAGCTGGACAACAAATAAGGAATACAGTAGAAGAAATGATGCATTTAAATTATGGTGTTGGCAAAGAATATTGACTATGCCATGGACTGCCATTAGACCAAACAACTCTGTTTTGGAAGAAGTACTGCTGGACTGCTCCTTGGAAGCAAAGATAGTGAGACTTTGTCTCTCTTAACTTTGGACATGTTGTCCTTTGAAGAAGGATATCATGGTTGGTAAAATTGAAGATCAGCAAAAAAGAGGAAGGCTCTCATTGAGATGGGCTGACACAGTGGCAGCAACAGTGGGCTCAAACTTAACACCAGTTGAGAGGATGGTGCAGAGCTAGGCAGGATTTTGTTGGAATCAACTCAATGGCACCTAACAACAACAATTGCTAAATATCATTCTATTTTATGGCTCTATGACATTTTGTTTATGCATTAATGAGAATTTGGATTGTTTTCAGTCTACAGATGGTATGAATGATGCCATCATGTGAATGTCTTTGTGTGGAAATCTGTTTTCATTTCTCTTGAAGATACCTAGGTATAGAATTACTTGGTTGTTTGATTAGTTGTTTTAATGTTTTAAGAAACTTCCAAACTGTTGTACAAAGTGGCTACATCAGTTTATGTTACAACAGCAATGTAAAAGGATTCCAGTTTTACCATATCCTTGCTAGCATTTGTTGTTGTCTATCTTTTTATTATAGTGTGGTACTGTAGGATAAGCACTGGATCACAAGGTCAGCAGTTCAAACCCACCAGCTGTTCCTCCGAAATCCTATACAGAGTTACAATGAGTCAAAACTGACTCAATGGCACTTAACAACAACATCTTTTTATTATAGTCATTCTGGTGTGTATGTAATGTTATTTCACTGTTTTAATCTGAATTGCCCTAATAGCTGATGAAAGGAGCTCTGGTAGCATAGTGAATTAAATGGGGAAGAGATCGTCTTTTCAACAAATGATGCTGGTAAAACTGGAAATGAAACATGATTCATATCTCACACCATACACAAAAACAAACTCAATGTGTATTAAATACCTAAATGCAAAACCTAGAACAATAAAGATCATCAATGAAAGAATAAGGACAAATTTAGGGACTCTGATACATGGCACAGACACTTATGTGCATCAGAAGATTTCATTGAGATGAAAAAAAGTATGATTTGTTAAATGTAAAACTGACTATCTTCTTTGTAAACCTTCACTTACTGCACATTGAGTTTGTTTTTGTATATGGTGTGAGATGTGAGTCATGTTTCACTTCCAGTTTTACCAGCATCATTTGTTGAAAAGACTATCTCTTCCCCCAATTAATGTGTTTTGGCCCTTTGTCAAAGATCAGCTGACTGTGGATGGATTTGCTTCTGGGTTCTCAATCCTGTTTGTAGCTCTAAATATATATCATTGTACAAGTACCAGGCTGTTTGACCACTGTGGCTGTGTGCAGTAGATTTGAGATCAGGAAGTGAGAGGCCTCCAAATTTGTTCTTCCCTTAAGGTAATGCTTTACTTATCTGAGGTTTTTGCTTTTAATATAAAGTTAGTGATCAATTTTTCCATCTCTTTAGAAAACGACATTAGAATCTGGACTGGGATTGCATTATGGCTATGAATTCCTTTGGATAATGTTGAAATTTTCACAATGTTTAGTTTTCCTATCCATGAGCATGCCATAAACTTCCATTTTTGTAAATCTTTGTTTGTTTGTTTGTTGTCATAGTTTTTTGGTTGATTTTGTATAGATACTTTGTGTCTCTGGTTAGATTTATTCCTAAATATTGCATCTTTGGGTGGCTATTGTAAATGGCATTGTTTTCCTGATTTCATTTCCAGAGCTGTTTTTATTAGTGCAAAGAAATCTGACTGGTACTTGTATATTGATCTTTTATGCTACCTCTTTACTGAATCTTTCAATGAGTTTCAATAACTTTCTTGCTGAGTCTTTGGGATTTCTACATATAGGATCATATCATCTGCAAATAGAGGGAATTTTATTTCTTTGTCAAAATGGATACTTTAAATTTCCTTCCTTGCCTTATATCTCTGGCTAAGACTTCCAACACAATATTGAATAGGAGTGGTGATAAAGAGCATCCTTGTCTGGTTCTTGTTTGCTTTCAGTTTCTCTCCATTAAAAATAATGTTGGCTGTTAGATTTGTATGCATGCCCTTAATTATGATGAGGACTTTCCTTTATGTTCCTCATTTGTTGAGTGCTTTTTCAGGAATGGTGTTGGATTTTGTCAACTGCATTTTATGCACAACCACATGGTTCTTTTCTTCTATTTATGTGGTGGATTACATTGATTGCTTTTCTAATATTGAAACATCTTTGCATGCCTGGTATGAATCCCACTGGGTCATGATGTATTATTTTTTTATATGTTGTTGAATTATATTGGCTAGGATTTTGTTGAAATTTTTTACATCTATGTTCATAATGTTTTTCTGCTATACTTAAGGTTTTCAGTGACTAAAGATTTCTTCAAACTGAAGCTGAAGAAAATGAAAACAAGTCCATGAGAGCCAAAATATGATGTTGAATATATCCCACCTGAATTTAGAGATCATTTGAAGAACAGATTTGATACATTAACCACTAAAGACTGAAGACCAGAAGAGTTGTGGGATGACATTAAGAACATCATACATGAAGAGAGCAAAGAGTCATTAAAAAGACAAGAAAAGGTCAAAATGGATGTCAGAAGAGACTCTGAAACCTGCTCTCCAGCGTAGAGATGCTAAAGCAAATGGAAGAAATGAGGAGGTCCAAGAGCTGAACAGAAAATTTCAAAGATCAGCTCAAGAAGATAAATCCAAATATTATAATACAGTGTGCAAAGCTTTGGAATCAGAAAACCAAAAAGGAAGAACACACTCAGCATTTCTCAAGTTGGGAGAACTGAAGAAAAAATTCAAACCTTGACTTTCATTATTGAAAGATTCTTTGGGCAAATTATTGAATGATGCAGAATGCATCAAGAGAAGATGGAAGGAATACACAGAGTCACTGTACCAAAATAAAATGGTAAATGTTCAACCATTTCAAGAGTTAGCATATGATCAAGAGCCAATGATACTCAGGGAGGAAGTCCAAGGTGCATTGAAGGAATTGGCAAAGAACAAGGCACCAGGAATTGATGGAATCAAAATTGAAATCTTTCAAGAAAGTGAGGCTGCACAGGAGGCACTCATTCATCTCTGCCAAGAAATTTGGAAGACAACTATCTGGTCAACTGATTGGAAGAGATCCATATTTGTGCCCATTCCAAAGAGAGGTGACCCAACAGAATGCGTGAATCATTGGACAATCTCTTTGATATCTCAAGTGAGTAAAGTTTTGCTAAAGGTAATACAGAAACGGCTACAATCATACATTGACAGAGTACTTCCAGAGGTTCAAGCTGGATTCAGAAGAGGCTGTGGAATGAGGGATATCATTGCTGATGTACTATGGATCTTTGCTGAAAGCAGAGAATATCAGAAAGATGTTTATCTGTGCTTTATTGATTACACAAAGGCTTTCGATTGTGTAGATCATGACAAGTTATGGACAACATTGTATAAGTATTCCAGAACACTTAATTGTACTCATGAGAATTCTGTACCTGGACCAAGAAGCAGAACATGGGAACACTGAATGTTTTAAAATTAAGAAAGGTTGTATTCTTTCACCATACTTATTCAATCTGTATGCTGAGTAAAAAACACAAGATTCTGGGTTCTATGAAGAAAAACATGGCAACAGGATTGGAGGAAGACTCACTAACAACCTGTGATATGCAGATGATACAATCTTGCTTGCTGAAAGTGAAGATGACTTAAAACATTTACTGATGAAGACCAAAGAGCACAGCCTTAAATATGGATTACATCTCAATGTAAAGAAAACAAAAATCCTCACCACTGGATCAATAAACAACATTCTTATCAATGGAGAAAAGATTGAAGTTGTCAAGCACTTCATTCTTCTTGGATCAACTATCAACACTCACGGAAGCAGCAGTCAAGAGATCAGACGACGTATTGCACTGGGCAAATCTGCTGCACAGGAACTTTTTAAAATGTTGAACATCAAGATGTCAGCTTGAGGACTAAGGTGCGCCTGACCCAAGTCATGGTATTTTCAATAACCTCATATGCATGCGAAAGCTGGACAGTGAATAAGGAAGAACGTAGAAGAATTGATGCCTTTGAATTATGGTGTTGGAGGAGAATACTAAATGTGCCATGGGCTGCCAAAAGAACCAATAGATCTGTTTTGGAAGAAGTGCAGCCAGAGTGCTCCTTAGAGGCCTAGATGGCCAAACTTCGTCTCTCATACTTCAGACATATTGTCAGGAGGGACCAGTCGCTGGAGAATGACATCATGTTTGGTCAGATGGAGGGTCAGAGAAAAAGAGGAAGACCCCCACAACAAGATGGATCGGCCAGGTGGCAGCATCAAGTGTGGCAACAGTAGTGAGGTTGGCCCAGATAATATTGACTAGAAAAAAAAGGTTTTCATAATCTACTTTTAAAAATCAGCCAATGAAAATCTTATAAATCATAATGACTTAATCTGCAACTGACCAGGGGAATGATATAAACCAGACAGTGTTTTATTCCCTTGTGAATGGAATCACCATGAGCCAAAGGCCAGTCCATTAGTAGCTAACAACACTGCATGCCAATATACTGGAAATTCCAGCACTTTAATATTGCAAAGAGAAAGAAGGAAACACAGGTGAGAAAAAGAGGAAGAATAAGGAGAAGAAATTGAAGGCATTCAAACTGGGAAGACAGAAATAAAGCTTTTTTTATTTGCAGATTACATGGTCCTGGATGTTAACAATTCCAGTGCATCTAAAAGCAAACAATCTAGTAGTTTTTGCTGTTGCTAGGTGACATTGAGTCAGTACCAACTCACAGCAACTCTGTGCAGAACATGACAAAACACAGGCCATTCCTTTTTTTTCTAGTCAATATTAGTCTGGAAGCTCTCTTGAAACTTGTTTAGAATCATTTTGTTGTTGTTGTTCAGTGTGGTAGAGTCAGTTCTGATTCATAGCCACCCCATGTAGAGTTTCCAAGGAGTCTAGTGGGTATTGAACCACCAGCCTTGTGGTTTGTATCATAGAAACACACAAATGTCCACTGACAGATAGACTGTGGCTATTGGCTACATGGGAGGTGCATAGGCTGAGAATCAAATCAAGATCTCTTATATGAAAACCAAAGATTCTTCCGCTGAATCAGCAATGACCCTTATATTGGTGTATTTTGGTGGTTGTGTGCTATAGTCAATTCTGACTCGTAGCGACCTGTATAGGTTCCCAATCTTTTCAGGAGCAGTAAGCCTCATCTTTCTCCTCAGGAGGAGCTGTTGGACTCACACCATCAATCTTGTGGTTTGCAGTCCAGTGTTTATCCTATACAGCCAGCCCTCCATTTTCATTCAATTCAAAATCTTTTATAATTTACCTCTGATTTATTATTTTTCACTAAAGGGAAAGCATTTACCATTAAATATGATGTCAGTTATGTGGGTTTCATAGATGATTTTTACAAGGTTCTGGACATTTTCTTGTTGTTGTCAAGTACCGTCCAGTAGGTTCTGACTCAGTGATTCTTTATAGGGTTTCTGAGAAGTGGCTGGTGAGTTTGAACCACTGACATTGCAGTTAACAATCCAGTGCTTCTCCTACACAAGGACTTTCAAGCACTTTTATTTAATTTACTGAAATGATCAAGTAGTTTTGTCCTTTATTCTATTTACATGGATTTTACAATAATTGATTTTTGGATTTTAAACAAACCTTATATTCCTAGAGTAAATCCCACTGATTTATCATGATAGAGTTGATTTGTTAATAATTTACTAAATAATTTGTACATATGCATGCATTTGTGCTTGATTTTTTGTTTAGTTTTATCTTGCTTAAGCATCAAGGTAATACTGTTTCATAAAATAAGTTAGAAAAGTTTATCTTCTCCTCTAACTTCTGAACGAATGTATGCAGGACTGGTATTTCTTCTTTAAATATTTGAAAGACTTCACTAGGGAAGCCATATGGGCTTTTTTGTGTGTATGTGTGGGAAGATATTTAATTATGAAATAGAGTTCTGTACTTGTTGTTAAGTGATGTTGAGTTGGTTCCGACTTATAGTGACCTTGTATAAGGTTTCAGAGAAGCAGATGGTGAATTTGAACCGCCGAACTTACAGTTCAAATCGACCTTGTGGTCCAGTGCGTTATTCCACAGGATCACACCAGGACTTGTTAGATATTTCCTATTTTTCTGGAGTCAATTTTGTTAATTGGTGTCTTTCTAGAAACTTTTCCATTTTAATTATGTCATCTAATTTGTTGCATAATATTGTTCATGGTATATATATATTTTTAATTCTTGAATTTCTGGAATATTTGTAGTTATGATTCCATTTTTAACTCCTGATTTTGGTGATTTGTGTCTACTTTGTTTTATTTTTCATGGTAGTGGTAGTGTGGCATGGAGTCGGTTCCAATACTTAGTGACCGTGTATAGGATTTCTGAGGCTGTAAATCTTTAGAGGAGCAGTAAACCTCATCTTTCTCCTGCAAAGGGGCTGGTAGATTTGAATTACTGACCTGCAGTTAGCAGCCCAGATCATTATCTGCTACATACACTACAGGGCTCCTTTAGATAGTCTAAAAAAATTTCTCTATTTTGTTGATCTTTACAAACTCCTGGTTTTGTTGATTTTTGTTTATTGTTTTTTCTATTTTCAGGGTCCTTGGTTCATGTTCTAGTCACTTTTTTTTTTCAATCCTTAATCGTAATTTGCTCTTTTCTAAGTGACAGCTTTGACTTGTTATTTGAGACCATTTTTATTATCTGATATAGGTTTGTTTGTTTTTTGCTTCTATTCCCTCTGTTTTGTTTGTTTGCTTGGGGGATGTACACAAAAACACTCAGGAATATATAATCATTTAAACAACCAAAGGGCACATTTTGCAAGCCTACCTCCTGACTGCCAGCACACAGTCTTTCTCTTTCCACGAGTCTGGAGTCCTCAGCTGCTCTATCTATACATCTTCATCTCTGCCTTCATCTCTGGTGTTGCTGCATCTCTGGCTAGGGTCCCACATTCTGCTCGTGCTCTTTTTCCTTGATGGCCTTAGGGTCCTCTGTTCCTGGACTGTAAGATTAACTACTCTCTCCTTTTTGTTATAAAACTTCTACCTTTACAGTTGTGATAGTTGCAATTAGTCATGATAACAGTTATTCACTATAGAATCATAATAATCTTATCCCCATCTCCTTTCACCAGACCCATCTAGACAAGATGATAATTCTTCAGTGGAGATTCTTCCTTCCCCAGAACACTCTGAAACTAAACTCCCTATTGAAAACTTGTAAGCCAGTCACTTTATGCCTTTAGAATCCCCTCATTTTAGGTAGTCAATGTCTAAATTGCCCATCCCTATCAACCCTGTATACAGAGGGGATAGGATTGATACTTGATGTGAAGACTTCTTCCCTCTCAACTGGTATTTTGAGCTACTACACCCATAAGTTCTGGAATCAGAAAATCAAAAAGGAAGAACATGCTCAGCATTTCTCAAGATGGGGGAACTGAAGAAAAAATCCAAGCCTCTATTTTCATTATTGAAAGATTCACTGGGCAAATTATTGAATGATGCAGAAAGCATCAAGAGAAGATGGAAGGAATACACAGAGTCATTGTACCAAAAGGGAATGGTTAATGTTCAACCATTTCAAGAGTTAGCATATGATCAAGAGCCAATGATACTCAGTGAAGAAGTCCAAAGTGCATTGAAGGAATTGGCAAAGGACAAGGCACCAGGAATTGATGGAATCAAAATTGAAATCTTTCAAGAAAATGAGGATGCACAGGAGGCACTCACTCATCTCTGCCAAGAAATTTGGAAGACAACTATCTGGCTGACTGATTGGAAGAGATCCATATTTGTGCCCATTCCAAAGAGAGGTGACCCAACGGAATGTGGAAATCATTGGACAACCTCTTTGATATCTCAAGCGAGTAAAGTTTTGCTAAAGGTAATACAGAAACGGCTACAATCATACATTGACAGAGAACTTCCAGAGGTTCAAGCTGGATTCAGAAGAGGCTGTGGAACGAGAGATATCATTGCTGATGTCTGATGGATCTTGGCTGAAAGCAGAGAATATCAGAAAGATGTTTACCTATGCCTTATTGACTATGCAAAGGCTTTCGATTATGTGGATCATGACAAGCTATGGACAACATTGTGAAGTATAAGTATTCCAGAACATTTAATGGTACTCATGAGGAATCTGTACCTGGACCAAGAAGCAATTGTTCTAATAGAGAAAGGGAACACTGAATGTTTTAAAATTAATAAAGGTGTGCGACAAGGTTGTATTCTTTCACCATACTTTTTCAACCTGTATGCTGAGCAAATAATCCAAGAAGCTGGCTTATATTAAGAAAAACGTGGCATCAGTATTGGAGGAAGACTCATTAACAATCTGCGATAAGCAGATGATACAACCTGACTTGCTGAAAGTGAAGAGGACATAAAACATTTACTGATGAAGATCAAAGAGCACAGCCTTCGGTATGGATTGCATCTCAATGTAAAGAAAACAAAAATCCTCACCACTGGACATCAATAAACAAGATTCTTATCAACGGAGAAAAGATTGAAATTGTCGAGGATTTCATTCTTCTTGGATCAACTATCAACACTCAAGAAAGCAGCAGTCAAGAGATCAGACAACGTATTGCATCAGGCAAATCTACTACACAGGAACTTTTTAAAGTGTTGAAGAGCAAAGATATCAGCTTGAGGACTAAGATGCGTCTGACCCAAGCCATGGTATTTTCAATAACCTCATAAACATGCGAAAGCTGGACAGTGAGTAAGGAAGATCGTAGAAGAATTGATGCCTTTGAATTATGGTGTTGGAGGAGAATACTGAAAGTGTTATGGGCTGCCAAAAGAACCAATAGATCTGTTTTGGAAGAAGTGCAGCCAGAGTGCTCCTTAGAGGCCAAGATGGCCAAACTTCGCCTCTCATACCTCAGACATATTGTCAGGAGGGAACAGTCGCTGGAGAAGGATATCATGCTTGGTAAGATGGAGGGTCAGAGAAAAAGAGGAAGACCCCCCAACGAGATGGATTGGCCAGGTGGCAGCATTGATGGACTCAAGTGTTGCAACGGTAGTGAGGTTGGCCCAGGATCGGACATTGTTTCATTCTGATGTTCATGGGGTCGCTATGAGTCTGTTCCGACTCAATGACACCTAACAACAACAACAACACACCCATAAGAATAGGTCAAGTTCATTAAATTGTAGCAATTTACGTTTGTTTCCTTTATCAAAAACTTTTTTTTTAATCTTCCGCTTGCCGAGTTCTGATCATCAAGCCATCGAGGCTAGGTCAAATGGGTACTATCTACAAGTCTGGGCATTCTTGTGCATCTCCCCTCACTTCATACCAGTTGGACACTTCACTGTCAGCTCTAGCTCTCCATGGCTATGTCCTTGTCCATGGGCTTAGGAGTCTCCAGGTCTCACCACACTTAGCACTAACCAGCCCTTCCTCTTCTCTCTCTCATCTCCAGGTCAATGTGAGTCTATGGAGCATGGTTGAACCCAGTCCAGGTCTTCATTGCTTCTAATATAGGTTTTAAAAGTTATACATTTCCTTCTAAATGCTGCTTTACCTGCATCCCGTAAGTTTGGGCACACTGTGTTTCAATTTTCATTCAGTTCAACATATTTTATAGTTCACCTTGTGATTTATTCTCTGATCTTGAGGTTACAAAGAAGAAAGTAATTTAATTTCTAAACATGAGGGGATTTCCCAGATTCTTTCTGCTGTCAGTTACTAATTAAAGTGTATAGTTAATAAAGTTAAAAGCACATATTTTATATGATCTCAATTCTTTTAAAAAATTTTAGGCTTGTTTTATACCCTTGCATATGGTCTCTCCAGAAGAACATTCAATGTGCACTTAAAAAAATATATATATATATGTGCAAGTTGTGTGATGGAGCATGCAATATACAGTTGGTTTTCGTTATTTGCAGAATCCATAATTGTGAATTTGTCTCTTCACTAAAATTTCTTTGTAATCCCCAAATCTTGACATTTTCATGGCCATTCACAAACATATGGAGACTGGAGAAAATTGTGTTGCCCACCATGCGTATTCTTAGATAAAGCCAAGCAAAGTTATACACTTCTTGTTTCAACTCTCCTGCTATAAACAAGTGCCCTTTTCACAGCCTTTTCAGTGCCACATTGTTCTGCTTTTGCTTGAAGCATTTACTGTTTAAAATAATCCCTAAGTATAGTGCTGAAGGGTTTTCTAACCCTTAAGGGCTGTCTAACTGAAGGACTACTTAGTGTTGCTAAGCACAGGAGGACTGTGATTTGCATATGGAGAAAATACATGTATTAGATAAGCCCATTCAGACATAAATTATAGTGCTATTTGCTGTCAGGTCAGCAGTAACAATTCAACAATATATATTAAATAAAGCGTATAAACAAAAGCCCAAATAAAAATCAGGTTATATATTGATTGATGAAAATGTGACCAGAGGCTTACAAGAAGCTAACCCTGTATTTTCCCTAGAAGCAATGATTGAATGTCAATTAATTCACTGTTCTAGGTGACTTAATAGAGCATAATTACCATAAAATTAAGAATCAACTATATATTAATTAGAGCATATTGGTACCTAATATTGTTCAATTCTTTTATATTCTTGCTGATTTTCTGTCTAGTTGTTACCTCAATTATCGAGAATACTGTTGAAATCTTAGACTATTATTATATGAATTTATATCACCTTTCAGTTCTATCAGTTTTTGTTTCACGTATCTTGAGACTCTGTTGTTGGGTACACACACTTTTATAATTTTCATATCTACCTGATATGTGCCCCCATTGCCACTGAGTCAATGTTGATTAATAGTGACGTTATAGAACCAAGTAGAACTGCCCCATAGGATTTTCACAGCTGTAATCCTCTGGTAGCGTAGTGGTTACGAATCGGGCTGTGACCTACTTGGTCAGCATTTTGAAGCTGCTCCGCGGGAGAAAGATGAGGTTTTCTGCTCTCTTAAAGAGTTACAGCCTTGGAAATCCTGTACAGGGTCGCTATGGGTCGGAACCGACTCTACGGCACTTAACAACAGCAATCCTTATGGATTAACACCTGGTGTGGCACTGAAAGATAAACACTGGGTTGCTAACTGAAAGGTTGGAAGTTCAAACTCACCAGCCACTTCTCAGAAACCCTATAAAGGGTCGATATGAGTTGGAACCGACTTGACAACAACAAATCTTTATGAAAACAGAATGTCACATCTTTCTCCTGTGGAGTCACTGGGTGGGTTTGAACTGCTTTACAGCCAAGTGATTAGCCACTATGTCACCAAGGCTCCAATCTGATCTATAATAGAGAGTACTAAAAAAATGTATACACAAGGAATGAGACTTAATAAAATTAATGTTTTACTAGCATATCAGGGACATTCTTAAGTAAAATTAGTATGTCCTCTTTTCTATTATTACAAATGCTTGACATTGAAGAATCCAATAAGAAGTATAGTTTCATATCAGTGCATTGATTTATGATCAGATGTACTATTTCTTTTCATAATCAGTACAAATACTAACATACTTTTAAAAAGACAAATTCATTATTATGAAAATAGTTTTTACACTATGAGGCCCCGAAAATCCCGTGAGCTCATCATGGATAACACTCAGAGAAGTATTGTTTTAGTAGAACTATTTTATTTAATAGAAAAAGTCCTTTGGACACCCAGGCAAATAGAAAAGAAATCAGGCTGACATCAGACTTTTAGCAGCAATGTTGTATGCCAACAGAAAATGGAATCGTATATTTAAGAATTAAAGAAAGAAATTGTGTGTTATGCATTTTATATCCATGGAAATTGACCTTAAATTATAAAGGCTACATTAAATTTTTAATGAAAAAACAAAAAACACACAAACATTTTTATTAACATGTAAGCGTTCAGGAAATTTTGTTGCTGTTAGGCCTTTCTGTGTAATGTAGTATATTATAAATTAAGTCAACCAAAATAACTTGTGCAGTAATGGTGGATGGTGAACATGTAATACACTTGCAATCGAATTAAGACTCTATTATAAATAAGGCAATATAGTATGTAGTTATGTTTTGACAATATAACTAAAATAAAAATATAAAAATCCAGATAAAACAGAAATAGTACATTAAAATAGTATAAACTTTATAATTTTTTATAGATATTAATTGTGCAAAACAATGTTACTTCAAATTAGATGCTGAGGGAAAGAAAGGAAAGTGTAGGAAGAAGGTACTAGCCAACTTAAACATTGTTCAAAGTAGGATTACCTGATGTCCCCAAATGGCAACCCAACAGGAGTGGATTAAAGGCATTATAATAAAATATTGGTCTAAAGATAATCATTAGATTAAAAAAGTAAATGTATGCTATATAGAAATATAAAAATATGACAAAATTCAGATCAAACATAACGATCCTACATCACTAAACATATGTAGATTTAATAGAGATATTAAAAGCAAAAATGTTTAAATTGGCCAAGAACTGAAATCAAATGCTATACTATATTCAAAAGAAAAAAACAAACAAGAAATCACAACAAAAAAGGCTGGAAAGATGGCCAACTGGGCTGACACACTTCACAGACCCTCTGAGAGCCAGCCTGCCAGCCGCACTCCGAGAAAAAGAGGAGGCTTTCTGCTCCTGCAAATATTTAAAAGCCACAGCCTTGGGTGAACTATGGTCCTGGGTGAGCTACAGCCTCTGGTGAACGATGACCCCAGGTTAACTATGGCCCCGGGTGAACTACAACCCAGAAGAAGCCCCAATATCCAAGCAGAAGAAGAATTATGGAAGCATATTGAAAACTTCATGCCTCAAGATAGAGCCTCGATCCCAGTGAAGGGTTTGGGATGGGAGGTTGGAAGGTTATATGCCACTGTTACTTTGAAATGGTGAATTATAAGATTGTTAAAACAAACAAACAAACAAAACTATCTATGATGGTTATGGGGTGGTGAGGAAGGGGGGAGGGAAATTATTTATGGGATAGAGGGCAGACACATGTTGATACAGGTGACAGAGCAGACAATATGCAACAAGAGGGAGATTAATAGAGGAAAGATGAAGGTAGCAGGAGATACAGGAAGGAATGCAATAGTTAATGAGTAGAGTAAATGCTGTTAACTGCTAATCTATGGTGGGAACAGCAAACACGTAATGAAGAAAGTATATATTTCTTCAGTGTAAAACTGATGATCTGCTCTGTAAGCCTTCACTCAATTTACAATGTTGTTGTTGTTATTAAGTGCCGTCGAGTAGGTTCCGACCCATAGCGACCCTGTACAGGGTTTCCGAGGGTGTAAATCTTTACGGGAGTAGAAAGCCTCATCTTTCTCCCGCGGAGTGGCTGGTAGTTTCGAACTGCTGACCTTAAGGTTCGCAGCCCGATTCGTAACCACTACGCTACCAGAGCTCCTTCAATTTACAATAAGAAGTAAAAAAAAAAGACAGAAAAATGGGCAAAGGCATACCAGGAAAATGTATACTAAAAGAAAGTAGATATTATGGTATTGACATTTGACATGGTTTAGTTAAGAAGACTTCATAATGTTTGTTCTACAATATGCATTAAGGATATAACTGTTACTAGTGTTTTTGAAAAAATTTTAAATGCCTGTATTGAGACCTATAGAGATGAATTGGACCAAAAAAATGAGTCAGAATATAGAAGAACAAACAGCATAATCAATAAATTATAGTTGTGTGCCACAGAGTCAATTCCAATTCATACCAACCTTATACGAGAGAGTAGAACTGCCCCCATAGCATTTTCTAGGCTGTAAGAATTCCTTGGCACATTGCCAGGTCTTTTCTGACCCTGTCCCCCTTCAGATACTGGCAGGCTCTTGATTCACAAACCTTTCAGTTAGCAGCCAAGTGCTTAACTGTTACATCACCAGGGCTCCTTAAGCTAGACCACATAAATAATAGATCTAAACCCTGAAACCCAATAACAGAAAATTCATCTTCATTTCCACTGCACATTGAGTCAGACTATGTAGGGCCTCAGCACTATGGTGAGCCTGGCTGTGCACACACAGAACAGCAACAGGGAGCTCACAGGCAGATTCTGCCTCCTTTCATCTGTCATCAGCCTTTGCTGGAGCGCCTTCTTTACATTCCTTGCGATTGTCTAACCACAGCAATTGTGATTTAGACATATAGGTCAGGGGGATCTTAGCCTACATGCTACAATCTCCCTCTGGTTTTTCTCCCCTTTGAATAGAGAAAAGACAAGCATTCAGATGGGAGCAGAGTGGATATATTAGCTTAAAGTATTTCATGCTTTCAAAGTTAGTTTTACTGTGGTCAAAACGACCTCATCAGCATATTCTGAAGTTTTAAACTTGCCTGGAGACAGCTGTGCTAGGCAGAAATGAAAACAAATCCCTCTTTACTGGGTTACCCAAATGGTTTGTGCTCAGCAGCTAACCGAAATGTTGATGGTATGAACCCACCTAGAAGTATTGCTAGTATGGAGTCCTCGTGTGGCGCTGTAGGATAAGCGCTGGATTGCTAACTGCAAGATTGGTGGTTCAAATCCATCAGCTACTCCTTGGGGGTTGCTATGAGTTGGAATCCACTGAGCAGCACTAAACAACAATAGCAGTTCTTACTACAGGAGAAAAGAATGGCGATTTCCTCTGGTAAAAATTACAGTCAAGAAAACCTACAGAGCTATTCTACTTGGATCTATGCAGTTATCATGAGTCAGAATTGACTAGATGGCAATAGGTTTGTTTTGTTTTTCCCCTGTGGCAGAAAAGGCAGCATTAGCTTCATGCTTCAGGTGGAAAGTAAGGAGGCAATTGGGTGCCCTATAGAATTCAAACTTGTCCATCCTTTGATTGTACTGTGGTGGCTTGCATGTTGCAGTGATGCTGGAAGCTATGTCACTGGCATTTCACACACCAGCAGGTGGACCGATTTTAGCAGAGTTTCCAGAATTAAGACAGACTAGGAAGAAGGACCTGGTCATCTACTTCCAAAAAAGATGGAGCAGTGAAAACCTTATAGACAGCACTGGGGACAGTGATGTATTTCCGGAAGAAGAGCCCCTCAGGTTCAAAGGCACTCAAAATGTGACTGGGGAAGAACTGTCTCTTCAAAGTAGAGTTGACCTTAATGACATGGATAGGTAAATATCTTTCTGGTATTCTCTTCTTTCAACAATAATAACAGTAATGATCTCCCTCATTCTATGTCCCCTTCTAAATCCATTTTTATTTCTGGCAGTTCTCCATTATATACTGCCGCAATTGTTATTCAGTTAACTTCAGAAAAAATTTACTTTTGTATGATATTAATGATGGTGGTGGTGTGCCGTGGAGTCTGTTCCAACCCATAATGACCCTACATAGGGTTTCTGAGGCTATAAATCTTATGGAAGCAGATATTATTCATTAATTTCCACATTCCATTGAACCACCTTTCTTTGAAATAGGTAAATATGGATCTCTTCCAGTTGATTGGCTGGATAGCTATCTTTTAAATTTCTTGCAGCCTAGACTTCTTCCTTCAGTACCATTGGTTCTTAATCATCTGCTACCTCCTGAAGAGTTGAATATCGACCAATTTTTTGGGAGGGTATAGTTACTTTTGATGTTTCCTGCATTATTTAATATTTTGCCCATAGCAATCTCCAATACTGAAACTCAGGGCTTGAATTTTTCCTTCAGTTATTTCAGCATGAAAAATGTCAAGTATGTTCTTCCCTTTTGGTTTTCCAACTGCACGTCTTTGCACATTTCATTATAGTACTTTGTCTTCTCAAGCTGCCCTTTGAAATTTGTTTAGATTTTTAAATTGATCATTTCTTCCACTTGCTTTAGCTACTCTGTTCGAGCAGTGGACTGACTAGGGTTAGTTTTACTCAGTGTGGTTACTCACGTTGTCTCTCCCATCTCCTTTTCCCCTATCCTCTATTCCTGGACATCCTTCTGTACTGGACCATGTAGAATCCTTAGTAATGTTTATCATTAATATAAATCATAGGTGTTGTAATTATTTGCCACTTAGTCAGTTTTGAGTCATTGTGACCCTGTATAGGGGTTCCAAGGAATTGTTGGTGGGTTTGAACTGCCAACCTAGTGATTAGCAGTCCAGGGCTGATCCTACAGCACCACACCAGGACTCCAAATCATAGGATACTGTGTGATAAGTAGAGTGATAAGTTGCCTAAATGTAGTATTTCTTAAATGAACCTGCTATTTATTAGAATCTAGTAGCATAGGAGTTACGAATCAGGCTGCTAATCTCATAGTCAGCAGTTGGAAACTACCAGCTGCTCCACGGGAGAAAGATGAGGCTTTCTGTTCCCATAAAGATTTACAGCCTCAGAAACCCTGTACAGGGAGAGTCGCTGTGAGTCGGAACTGACTCCACGGTCAGTTACAACAGCAGTATTTATGTCTAATAATTATTTGATTCTTAAATGAATTTAGGAGCTGTCCAGTCAGTTTCACCTCATAGGGAACCTATACACAGCAGAATGAACCACCTCCCAGTCCTGTGCCATTCTCACAATTGTTATGCTTGAACCCAATGTTGCTGTCACTGTGTTGATCCATCTTGTTAGGGCTCTTCCTCTTTTTTGCTTACTAAGCATTATATCCTTCTCCAGAAATTTATCCCTCCTGACAACAAGTCCAAAATCTCAGAGACAAAGTCTCACCATCCTCGCTTTTGAGGAACATTCTGATTGTACTTCTTCCAAAGCAGATTTGTTTGTTCTTCTGGTAATCCATGGTACTGTCAATATTCTTCACCAACACGATAATTAAAGTGCATCGATTCTTCAATGGTATCCTTATTCATTAATAAGGAAACCAACTTTCACATGCATATGAGCTGATTGAAAATACCATGGCTTAGGTCAGGTGCACCGTAGTCCTCAAACTGAAATCTTTCACTCTTGAACACTTTAAAGAGGTCTTTTGCAGCAGATTTGCCAAATTAAATACATGGTTTTTTTTTGACTGCTGCTTCCATGAGTGTTGATTGTGGATACAAGCAAAATGATGTCTTTGGCAACTTCAATCTTTTCTTCACTTATCATGATGTTGTTTATTGGTCCAGAGTGTGGTGACTTTGTGTGATAGGCACTGGAGTGCAAAGCACAAGGTCAGTGATTCGAGCCTACCAGCTGGTCCTTGGGAGAAAGATAAGACTTTCTATTCCCATAAAAATTTACAATCTTGGAAACCCTATGAGTTGGTACTGACTTGATGACACTTAGCAGCAATAACACAAATACCTTGATTTTAGAGTCCTGGTATGGCATCATACTATAAGCACTGGATCGTAACGTCAATTTGAACAAGGTTCAATTTGAACAAGGGTCGCTATGAGTCAGAACTGACTCAATGCATTTAACAACGAGGATTTTTGTTTTCTTTATGTTGAGGTACAATCTATACTGAAGGCTGTAGTCTTTGATCTTCTTGTGGTTGTATCTTTTGCATATTAAGATTGATAATGAGTTTTCCTACAATCCTGATGCTGTGTTCTTATTCATATAATCCATCTAAGATTATTTGCTCAGCATACAGATTGAATAAGTATAGTGAAAGGATACAATCCTGGTACATGCCTTTCCTGATTTTAAAGCATTCTGTATCCTGTTTTGTTTGAATGATCGCCTTTTGGTGTATATACAAAGCTTCATGAGCACAATTTAGTGTTCTGGAATACCCATTCTCCACAATGTTACCGATAGTTTGTTATGAGCTATACAGTTGAAAGACTTTGCATAGCCAATAAAGCACAAGTAAACATTTTTCTGGTATTCTCTACTTTCAATCAAAATCTATGTGATGTTAGTAATATCCCTAATATCCCTCATTCCACATCTTCTTCTGTATCCAGTTTGAATTTCTGGCACCTCTCTATAAAGGTACTGATATAACCATTTTACAATTATCTTCAGAAAAATTTTACTTGCATGTGACATTAATGATATTGTTCAATGATTTCCTCATTCTGTTGAATCAACTTTCTTTAGAATGAACACAATTTGAAATCAGTTGACCAAGTAGCTGTCTTCCAAATTTCTTGGGCTAGACAAGAGTGTGCCTCCAACCCTGCATCAGATTGATGAAAAATTTCTATTTGTATTCCATCAATTCCTGGAGCCTTGTTTTTTGCCAATGCCTTCAGTGCAACTTAGACTTCTTCCTTCAATATCATTAATTTTGATCATATGCTACCTCTTGAAATGGTTGAGCATTGAGCAATTATTTTTAAATTGGTACAGTGACTCTGTGTATTCCTTCCATTTTCTTTTGTTTCTTACTGCATCATTCAATATTTCACCCATATAATCTTTTAACATTTCAAATTGAGGCTTGAATTTTTCTTTATTTCTTTCAGCTTGAGAAATGCTTAAGATGATCCTCTCTTTTTGTTTTCTCATTCCAGGTCATTGCGCATTTTCAATATAATATTTTACTTTATCTCTGTCCTTTGAAATTTTCTGTAATTTTTTGTAATTTCTGTAATTTTTTCTGCTCTTTTACTTTTTCATTTCTTTTAGTTGCTCTAGCTTTTCTATGCTCTAAAGCAAATTTCAGAGTCTCTTCTGACATTCATTTTTGTCTTTTCTTTCTTTCCTGTTTTTTTAATGACATTTTGTTTTCTTCATATATGTTGTTCTTAATGTTATCCTACAGCTCTTCTGGTCTTCAGTCATTAGTGTTTGATGCATCAAATTTGTTCTTAAAATGGTTTCTAGATTCAGGTGGGATACATTCAAGGTCATATTTTGGCTCCAGTGAACTTGTTTTAATTTTCTTCAGCTTCAACCTGAACTTGCATATGAACAATTGATGGTCTGTTCCATAGTTTGCCCTGGCCTTATTTTGGCTGATGATATTAAACTTCTCCATCATCTCTTCCCACAGGTGTGGTCAATTTGATTCTTGTGCATTCTATCTGGTGAGGTCCATGTGTATAGCTGCCATTTACGTTGTTGAAAAAAAAAAAAGTATTTGCAGTGAATAAGTAGTTGTACTTAAAAATTATATCAAGCAATCTCCAGCATAATTTCTATCACCAGACCATATTTTCTAACTGCTGATCTTTACTCTTTGATTCCAACTTTTGCATTCCAATCACCAGTAATTATCAATGTATCTTGATGACATGTTTGATCAAGTTCAGACTGCAGAATTTGGTAAAAATCTTTAATTTCTTCATCTTTGGCACAAATAATTGGTGAGAAAATTAGAATAATAGTCTTATATTCTGGTATTCCTTGTAGGTAAATGTATAGTATCCTGTCACTAATAGCATTGTAGTTCAGAATAGATCTTGAATGTTCTCTTTGATGATGAATGTAACAGCATTCCTTATTAATCTGTTATTCCCAGTGTAATAGACCATATGATTGTCTGATTCAAAATAGCCAATACCAGTCCATTTCATCTTAGAATATACATCTTCAAGTGTTACAGTTCATTTTTGACAACTTCCAATTTCCTAGATTCACACTTCGTATATTCCATGAAGGCAGTTATTAGAAAAGAACAAGGGATACTGTGTGGTTTAAAATAAGGAAAGGTTAGCATCAGAGTTGCATCCTTTTACCATTCTTATTCTATGTGTATGCTGTTGTTGTTGTTATGTGCCATGGAGTAGGTTCCGACTCATAGTAACCCTATACAGGGTTTCCAAGATTGTAAATCTTTACAGGAGCGGAAAGCCTCATCTTTCTCCTCCAAAACAGCTGGTAGATTCTATGTGTTTACTGAGAAAATAATTCCAGCATTTGTACTATAAGAAGAACTTGGAATTAGAGTTGGAACAAGAGTTATTAACAACCTACAATATGTAGATGATTCAACCTTGCTTGCTAAAAGTGAACAGAACTTAAAGCACTTACTGATGAAAAACCAAGAGTATAGACTTCAATGTGGATTACCTCTCAACATAAAAAACAAAGGTTCTCAAAATTGTGTCAATAAGCAACATCAAAATGAACAAAGACTGAAGTTGTTAAGGATTTCATTTTACTTGGATGCAAAGTCAATGTCCATGGAAACTGCAGTCATGAAATCAAACGATGCATAATTACACCTGGAAAATGTGCTGCAAAAGACCTCTTCAAAATGCTAAAAATAAAAAATATCACTTTGAAGACTCAGGAGAGCCTGACCTGCGCCATGGTATTTTCAATAGCCTCATATGCATATGAAAATTGGCCAGTGAATAAGGAAAACTGTAGAATAATGAATGCATTTAAATTATGATATTGATGAAGAATATTAAAAGTACCATGAACAAACAAATGTGTCTTGGAAAACGTACAGCAAGAATTCTCCTTAGAAGTGAGAATAGTAAGACTCTGTTGCTCATACTTTGGACATGTCAGGATGGACAGCCTTGCCTCATCTTCATTTTAACTCAATAAGACACAATTAAAATTCCTGACTTCTAGAACCATGCAATCATACATTTTTGTCGTTTTAAACCTCTAAATGCGTGATTAGTTAAAGCAACAATATGGAATTAATACAGTTAGGAGTGGAGTTCCTGTCATAGAATAATATATTTTCATCTCTAGAAGATACAGCCAAGGTGGTTTCCAATTTTGTTTTAATTGTATTAATTTGCCTTCACAAGAACAGAGTGAGACTTCCTGTTTCTTTACATCTATCAACGTTTAATAGTTCCTCTAGAAATTTATATAGTTATCTCATCATGGTCTTAATTTGCGTTTCTTAGATACTTAATGAAACTTGCACATTGAAATAAAAACTTTTGGCTCATTTGAAATCCTCTTTTATGAAGTGCTTATTCAAGCCTTATGACCATTTAACTATTGATTGAATGTTCTTTTTTCTTATTGATTTGTATAAGTTTTAAATAAACTCTTGGAGTGATCACGTCATCAATTATAAGTGTTGCAAGTGTCTTCTCTCACTCTTATAACTGCCTTTTGAATAGCAGTCTTACTTGTAATATTATGGTTTGTGCTATACATACATGCTTAGCTCCCCAGAGGGTGCAGTGATAAAGGAAAATCTTAAAAACAGACAGTACATAAAAAATAAGAAAAGCAACCAGCTCTTCATTGGAAACAATGCAAGTCAAAAGACAGTGGAGCAAGATTTTTATAATAGTGACAGAAATTCTACACCACCTAGAATTATATTTCTAAGAAATATATCACTTAAATCTGATATTGACTTTTCTCTGAATTGTTGTGAGAATTAAATCAAATCATATTTTAAGAATTAAGAGTTCTCAGTGGAAGTACATTGTTTTATAACCTTGGATGTAGGAGTCAAATAATGATGGATGGAGCTCTGGTAGCGTAGTGGTTACTAATCGGGCTGCGAACCTTAAGGTCAGCGGTTCGAAACTACCAGCTGCTCCGCGGGAGAAAGATGAGGCTTTCTACTCCCGTAAAGATTTACACCCTCGGAAACCCTGTACAGGGTCGCTATGGGTCGGGACCGACTCGACGGCACTTAACAACAACAACAATGAATCTTGGTACTTAACAGCTGTGTAAAACTTAGCTAAGCCATTTAACTTATCTGAGTCTGTTTCATCATCTGTAAAATGGTGAATTAACTTCCTAGATCACAGGTTTGTTGTAGAATTAATTTCAATGGTATGTGCAAAGATCCTGACACATAGTAAGTTATCAGTTCACATTAGCAGCATGTCTTTCTCAATTTTCCATTTGCCTCATTTGGAAAGTGAAAAAGTTAGATCATAAGATAATATACAATACCCCTGTTTTTAGGTGCCTTCAAGTTGGCCCTTAACCAATGCACAGCAAAATGAAACACTGACCGTTCCTCTGCCATTTTCATAATTTTGGGCATGCTTGAGCTCATTGATGCAGCTACTGTGCCAATCCAAGATACTTACAAGCAAGGCATTTCTATGATTAACCCAAATGAATCTTAAATCCAGGATATTTTCTACTTCCTGCAGAGTCTAGTCAGCATGATGGCCTCAATGAAATGGACCAGAGGTGTATCTTGTGGGTGATGAAAAAAATCAAGATTCCTGGGAACTAGACTATGACAGATGGCTGAAGGTTTGAAAGAGAAAATAAAGAGAAATTGTCCTGCTATGTGGTTAAGTAAAAGTTAACTATAAAAGTTTTGTCATCTGATATAAATTTTAAAATCATCTCCCAATTTTATAAACCTTTTAACTGCATATTGGAGTCCTGGTGTGGCACTGTAGGCTAAGCACTGGACTGCTAAGCATAGATTGGTGGTTCAAACCCACCAGTCACTCCTTGGAAACCCTATACAGGGTTGCTATGAGTTGGAACTAACTCGATGGCATTTAACAACAACAACAAAGGGGCTCCATGATTAGTGGCCATTGTCAAAAGCTTGTCAAACCATTACATTGATTTTGCTGATCCTTTACATACCACGATTGCCACGTCCATCATAATTTTCACAGTCAAAGGTCACCATGTGATCTTTGATTTAGGATTATATTATCCCCTTATGAAATAAAGAGGAATCCTGTTGTGTTGCTGTAGGATAAGCACTCAACTGCAATATCGGTTTGAACCTCAAGGCCAGCGGTTCAAATCCTCCAGCCACTCCTCAGAAATCCTATACAGGTTCGCTACAGTTGGAACCCACTCAATAGCACTTAACAACAAGAACAAGACTGAAATAAAGGAGCCCTTAGCTATAACACTGTCTTTCCCAGGTTTAGTATTAATATATGTTTTAGGGTTTGTAACAGTAGCTGGGTCCTGGTGTGTCGCTGTGGGTTAAAAATGTGCTGGACTGCAAAGTTGGTTTGAACCACAAGATCGGCGGTTCAACCTCACCAGCTGCTCCTTGGAAACCCTAAACAGGGTCTCTGTGGGCCAGAACCAACTCGATAGCACTTAACAACAGTAGCTAATATTAGCCTATGTATTAAACCTAGATAAATAGAATAAAATTAGCTGCTGCAACACAAATTTAAAATGTTAGTTGTTTGTTGTTATATGCCCTTGAGTCAGTTCTGACTCACAGAAACCTTGTGTAAGGTTTCCAAGGAGAGACGAGTGGGTTTGACTCACCGACATTTCAGTAAGCAGTCTAAGACTCCCATTTTGAGATTGTTGTAGTTGTTAAGTGCTGGCAAGTCAGTTCTGACTTATAGCGATCCTGGAAAGGGTTTTCAAGTAGCAGCTGGTGGGCTTGAACCACCAACCTATAGTTAGAAACCCAGTTCTTATCCTGCAGCACCACACCTGGACTCCTGGTATGATTCTAAGGTTATCATAAAAGTTTCAATAATGGAGGGCCAGAGTTTGCAGAGGAGGGGAAGAATTTTTTCCTTTGACAAGAAAGACTAAATGAGATTTAAAGGTTCAAGATATGTATTGTTGTACATATAAATCCACCCCAAATTCCTATTTTAATTCTTAGGTTTCTACTCTTTCACTGAATCCTTTCACATGAGAGACCTACATAGGCTATGAATTTAGTTTATATTGTATTAAGGCAACCAGCAGGATAGGTTGGTGACTTTATTTTGGGCTACATTTGTTATTCACCTGTAAAAGGAAGGAAGACTTTTATAACAGACATGAAAAGTCACTGTTCGTTCCACTATTGCTAAGTCAAAAGTCTTAAAACCCCCGAGTTTGTTAGTTTATCTATTTAAGCTCTTAGCACTTAATCCTTGTTTTCCTCATTCTCAACATAATGGTCAGTTTTAGCAACCACTTTTTTTTTTTACTGAAAGTTTGCCTCCAGTAGCTCCCTATTGTCACTGGTGGTAATAGTAACATCCCGCAGACTACAAGCACCCCACTTTGAAATGGAAACAAAATTATCCAGGTCAGATAGCAAATAAATAAGTAAAGATCAGACAGACAACCTCAGACTAAACAGGACAAACAAACAAAAAATAAGCAAAATACATAATTCCAGAAATAGATCCACACTTGTAGAGTCAGTTGATTTAGACCAATACATCAAAACAATTCAATGGAGAAAGGAAGGCTTTGTCAATGAATTTACGTCTGAAAATGAATAAATATGACTCCATGTCAACATGGATCATAGAAATATTAAAGCTTTATTGGAAAACATCTTCACAGTATTGGTATAGTCAGGAGCCTGTGCAAGGAGGCGGAGTAAGCAGATCCACTGAGCTGACCCTCTGTAACAAAGACATGAGAGACAGAGTGAAACAGATAAAGATGGTAATTCTGAAACCCTGAGCAGCAGAGGAGAGGACAGAAGTGAACTGAGTGCTGATTGGAGGAGGGGGTTGAACAGGAGCAGTGAGAGAGAAGAAACATGGCAGACTGTGAGCTGCCATGATATGTAATGGCCATCTTGAGCTTTTGGAAGCAGCTGTTGATACAGTGGCCTGCAGACACAGGATGCAGCTGCAGGTTGGCAGTAAAGGGGTGCAATTCTCCCTTGTGCCTGTGCCCTCCGGTAACCAGGAGCACTACCAGTGCTACTAAGTCTCACCAAACAAGCTGCCAGTGTCGCTCCCTCCTGCTCAGTTTCTGCTCTGCCTAAAGTCAGGCACCTGGCATAGTGCCCCTGCTTCTGGAAGCATGTGAACTCCTCTGAACTATGCCAAACAAACAGTGAGCAGAGAACTAAATTTGTTCACACTTTCAGTTTCTACTACATCCACCAGGAGATAGGTGATGAATGGCCAAGAATATTTCAATATGCAATCATTAACTAAATATAAATATGACACCTTACTGTCTCCAAGAAGACAGTAAGGTTCAGCTTACACAAATAAGACAGAGTGCCTCAAACAGGTGATTAAAATCCAGGGAAAATATAATATCAGAAATTATATCAGAACTACCTGATAAGTAATTTAAAAGAATGCTAACTAGGTAACTTCAATGAATTTTGAGTAAGATCAAGAAAACTGTAGATAAAATCAAGGAAAACAGAAAACTATGGAAAAACTTAGAAAAGAAACTGAGAAAAAACATTTTATAAAAGAGGGGACTGTGCAAAATGAGCGATTAGAAAACCAGAAGATTAACACTAAGACTGAAAGGGCAAATAAATAGAATTGAATCACTGGAAAGTCAAATTACTTATCTTGAAGAAAAGTCTCTTAATATTCATCTGCTACCACTCTGGTAGCGTAGTGGTTACAAATCGGGCTGTGAACCGCAAGGTCAGCAGTTCGAAACTACCAGCGGTTCTGCGGGAGAAAGATGAGGCGTTCTGCTCCCGTAAAGATTTACAGCCTCGGAAACCCTGTGCAGGGTCGCTATGAGTCGGAACCGACTCCACGGCACTCAACAACAACAACAAGAGGAACAATCAGAAAAAAGAACAACAACAAAAAAATAATCTGAAAAAAGCCTAAGATTTATGTGGGACACTATCAAGAGGGATAATTTACATGTGATAGCAATTCCAGCATAGGAAGAGAGACCAAAAAACAAAGACTACTGTCCAAGAGTTGTTGGAAGAAAACTTCCCTAACATCATGAAAGATGAGAATATAGCCATTCAAGAAGTTGAACTAACCCTAAACAAGACAGACCCCCAAAGGAAAAAAAGATTATAATCAAACTTTTCAAAATCAAAGACAAGGAAAGAATCCTGAGAACAGCTCAAGAAAAGCAAAAAAAAAATATATATATATATCTACAAAAGAGAACTAATAATACTAGTCTCTAATCTCTCAGCAGAAATCATAAAGGCAAGAAGTAAATGGAATGATATATATAAACCCCTAAAAGACACAAATTGCTAACCAAAAAACATATATCCTGCAAAAATATCCATCATATATACTGGCAAAATTTGATCATTTTCAGACAAATAGAAATTTAAAGTATTAAATTTCTGGTTTTAAGAAATTAAAAATGAGACTTACCTTTCAAAAAATACTCAAAGGAGTTCTTTGCACAGAGAACCAACAACAGCAGACAACAACATGAGACTAACATTTAAGACAATGTCACCTAGACTCAAGCCAGATATAGAATCATGCAAAAGAAAACAAACCTGTTAAGTTGTTAAGCACCATCAAGTTGGTTCTGACTCATAGTGACCCTGTATAAGGTTTCTGAGCGTGACTGGTGGATTTGAATGCCAACCTTGCAACTCAAACTGACCTTACAGTCCAGTGCCTATCCTATAGCACCACACCAGGATTCCAAAACAAAGGTTGTTGTTGTTGTTGTTAGGTGCCATTGAGTTGGTACCAACTCATAGTGACCCTATGCACAGCATGATGTCCTTCTCATGGATGTCCACTCCTGATAACATGTACAAGTAGGTGAGACATACTTGCCATTCTCATTTCAAAGTATGTCTTGCCATCCTTATTTCAAAGGAGCATTCTGGTGGCATTGTTTCCAAAACACATTTGTTTTTTTCTCCTGCTAGTCCATGTATATTCAACATTCATTGTCAACATCGTAATTGAAATGCAACAATTCTTCCATCTTCCTTATTCATTGTCCAGCTTTTGCATGCAGATAGGGCAACTGAAAATAACATACCTTGGATCAGAGGCACTTTACTCCTCAAAGTGAGAGCTTTGCTTTTTTGTTGTTGTTGTTAACTATTTTATTTTATTTTTTTTTAAGTTTTTATTGTGAATTGGGTGATAGCCTGCATGAGAGAACATCAACTTTACATTCATCCTACCGTATTTCATTTCATTGGAATGATTACAATCCCATCCATGCATCATCATTCGACAGCATTTGTTTCCATTCCCTCTGTTTTTATTAGTTTTGTTGTTTTGCTATTATTGTTTTTCAGATGTACATGGAAGCACTCAGGAATATATAACCATTCAAACAACCAAAGGGTACACCCCGCAAGGCTGCCCCCCAGCCGTCAGCACAAGCCCCTCTCCCTCCTTGAGTTCAGAGTCCCCAGTTGCTCCATCTTTCCACATCATTGTCTTTGCTTCCATTTCTGGTGTCACTGCTTTTCTGGATAGGGTCCTGAACTCCACTCTTCTCCTTTGACACTCCCAGGGTCCTCCGCTCCTGGACTGCAAAGTCAACCACTCCCCTCCTTTTGTTACAAAATGACTACCTTTCATTTGCAGCATTCACAATCAATCCTGATAGCAATTATTCAGTATTAAACTACAAGAGTCTTATCCCCATCTGCTTTCACCAGCCCCGTCCAGATAGGTTGGAAACCACTCAGTGGAGATCCTACCTTTCCCCTCACCTTCTGAAACTAGGCTTCCTTTTGAAAGCTTGTAAGCCAGTCATTTCGTGCCTTTGTAGCGCACCCCCCACACCCACTTTTGGATAGCCAGTGTCTAAGCTGCCCATTTCTGTCAACCTTGTGTATGAGGGGGTGGGAATGATCCTTGCTGTAAAGATTTGTTCCCTCTTTTGAACTACTATATCCATAAGTATAGGTCAAGTTCATCACATTGTAGTGCATTACTCTTTTTTTCCTATTTCTTCCTCTAGTCGATTTCTGATTATTCAGCCATTGAATTCAGGTCAAATGGGTACTATCTGCAAGTATGGGTATTCTTGTGCATCTCCCCTCACTTCATATCAACTGGACTCTTTACTATCCACTCTAGTCCTCTGTGGCCATGTCCCTGTCCCTGGGTCCAGGAGTCCCCAGGTCTCGCCATACTGCTGGCCAACCAGGTCTCAATCAGGAGGCTGTTGAAAGTGGTCTGTTTGTGCAGACTGAGCTAAAGGTCATGGCTGTGTGCAAGGAAAGACCTTGCAAGTTCCCTGTACCCTGAAGCAGCCCTGCAAGTTGGGGAAGCTTGACTTGGGTGCAGCCTGAGTTTCTGGACCACAACTGTTCAGTTGCAATCCTTCGGTTAAACTACCCCCAAGTTAGAGACCTTTGGCTCAGTCACTCCCAACGTCGATCAGACTTAGCTCACAACTTCATTACTGTTTTTCCCCCTACTTCCCCTTATTGGTAGACCAACGTGGTCACCAGTAAGACCACATGCCTGCTTGTGTATTTCCCTTGATTCTTGGTCATGGAAGGGGGTTTGTCCTGAGGGAAGCTGACCACTTGCCTTGATGGCTGCAATTAGTGAACTTGTGACACCTGCCTTCAAATTCCTAGTGAGCCATGGGCCTGGTCTTATGTATGTATACATGATGAGATCACATGTGTTAAAAGGTCTGATAGCACCTCAGAAAAAAGGACTAGTGGTCTATTGCCAAATTATCAACCATTAAAAACCCCATATTGTTGTTGTTGTTAAGTGCCATCAGTGGATTCTGACCCATAGCAACCATGTATAGGGTTTCCAAGGAGCACCTGGTGAGCTTGAACCACCGACTTTGCATTTCAAATGACTTTGCAGTCTGGCACATTATTACCCCACAGCGCCACACCAGGACACACTTATACGCTGACATGTGACGTAGCCATGAGTCAAAATCAACTCCATAGCAGCTGGTAGAGTTCAAGGATAACTAATATGAGAATCATTCCTTGCAACATACACTCCCACCCCATTGACCCTACTTCACAAACTGAGACACTCACTTGGTTTTGAAGCAATATAGTGTTTAATCACTGGGGTAATAGAAACACCACAGAATACAGTAGCCAAATGGCCCTGGATGATAGAAGGAATCTGTGCCCAGAGTCTGGTATGTGCATGTAGGGTTTTCCTGCCATTTTTGTCTCCATACGAATCCATAGCAGATAATTAGACACCTTCGTGTATACTCCAGGCTTGTTCTTCAGGCCACAGCCCATTCCCCAGCTGACAATGCCCACCTGGTACCACAAGCTTTGGTTCTCCATTTTCTGGCAAACCAGAGGCCCTCCACTGTCACCCTAAGAGAGGAGTTATTTGGGAGTGGAAGGGACAGTAGCAAGTCACTGTTAGGGTCTATTAAGGTGTAGGCTCCTGGGACAAGGCAAAAAGTGGTGCTTTGGAATAAGCCAGTATTTTTTATTTTGATTAAGCTCCTTAACTACACAACTATGTTCCAAGCTACATGACTGTTAGAAAAGGTAGCCAAAACTTTGATGACAAGCAGTATGATAAATGACAAAATAGGAAAAAAGTAACATTCATCATTGAGTTACATGTATTAATTTTGATATACCAAGGCATTGCTTTCTAATTGATTTGCTACTAAACACTTTTGTTATTTTTCAGAATTCATCAGAATGTCTCCTTGCCCATTTACTTCAAATCCATTTCCAACAACACACTATTTCCATTGTACACAATAGCTCAGAAAGAAACAAAATCCATTTTGCCTCAAAATCCATGGGCCACTGATTAAAAACTTGTATATAAAAAATTATAAGATAAAAACCAAAATGCTGTATTTTGCTTTAAAACATTCCATTTTAAACAATTAAAAATCATTAAGCACTGTGAATAAGAGTTCTAAATAAGCTGAGCAGTCAAATTGCCCTGAAAATTGAGAAATACAATACAAAACCATTTGGATTGTTCTTAATTCTATTGGAGAGTGATATTTAATCATAAAAAAGATTAGATATGGAAAAAGAACATGAAAATACCCAGAATTATAAGAACAATTAAGCTCATATGTAAATATGTAATTAAACACACGAGAATATATATGGAAAAAAAGTGTCATGAAGGTTATGCACCCTATAACAGGGATCTCCCTCTGCAGAGTGATTAGGGGCCAGGTGAGAGTGAGAGATTTAGGTGGGAGAGTTACTCTATATACTCTCCCTTAACACTGTTTAGATTTTCTTTGCTATGTGCATATATGTGTTTTCAAATAAACAACACTTGTAGTTTCACCCACACAAATGCAACTTCCAATAGTATCTCAAAACAAAGCTTTCTATATCCTTGTGTATACAAATATGCATGAATCACTATTATTTTACAGAAATAAGATCCAGCTGTTACATATTGCTTACAAAAAATCTAAATTTAAAATAAAGTGGCACATTAAAAGCTGAAAGAAAGCCCTCAGTGAAGTCCTAGAATTCCAAATAAAAAACAATAAGAGTGACATCACCAGGAGATGGGGTTGCTGGAATCTTTATACCACATTGCTATCATGAACAAATTGCTGTGTCTATCAACATTCTTTGAACAATACTATTCTATACTAAATTCCTTGAAGTCATTAGAAATCATATGGTTTGTTTGTTAAATGAAGAATATTAATTACACAAGGTAATCTATGTGAAAAAGAGCAGTGTAGTTAAGAATCCTGAATCAAGTGTAGTTTAAATATCTGGAGCCAAACAACTTTGATACTAATCCAAGTCTGAGTATTTAGCAGGATGAAATTTTCTTAATTAAAAAAAAACACACCAAAAAACACTAAACCTGCTGCCATTGAATTATTTTTTATTCATGGCAACCTTGTGTATTATGAGTAGAAAAGCCCAGAGGATTTTCTTGGCTATAATTTTTACAGAAGCAAATCTCTAGGCCTTTCTTCTATAGCACTGCTGAGTGAATTTGAACCATTAACCTTTAGATTAGCAGCTGAAGGCAAATCATGTATGCCATGCAGCAACCTTTTACCTTCTCTGGTCTCCAGTTCCCTCATCTAAAATACACGTGTTTCATGGAGCTAATTCAAGACGATTTTATGTATTTGTGGAAGCAGTTTGTATGCTAGAGAACATTGAGTGTTTGTAAGGGATGCTGATGAAGTATACAATAGACATAATATTTATTATAACTTTCTTCTGCTGCACATGGTTCTAAGGGCTTTGTACACGTTAACGCAGTTCTCACAGCAACCCTGCTCTTAGTTGCTATTAAGTTGGCCCCCAAATCGTGGTGACCCTATGCACAGTAGAGTAAAACATTACCCAGTCCTGAATTATCCCCATGATTGGTTGTGGATCAGACTTTGGTGATCCATAGGGTTTTCTTTGATTGATTTTCAGAAATAGATTTCCAGACCTTTCTTCCTAATCTATCTTAGTCTGGGAGCTCTGCTCAAACCGGTTCAGCAACATCGCAACATGTTGGCCAGCCGTCCATGGCACCCACTATCAAAGCATAGAACAAGTTTCATTACCTGGCAGGCATCCTTTCCACCTTCAGGGTACCCAGCACATAGCATATTCTGGGTGAGTAAGGGAACAACTTGGGAACACATTTTCCATTGGACCAACTGGAGGTTGACTTTCTGCAGAGCCGGAAGCACATGTTGAATAGGATCTAATGCAAAAAAGAAGTTGTAGAGAAGAGAGTTCTGAGTCCAAAATGGTTCCCTCAGGTTGAGGTTGAATGCCCACACACATTATGTCTTTCCACTTCAATGACAAAGGAACTGTCCTGTGATGGCCCAGGGAACAACTGTTTTAGGATTGAGTTGAGAGAGGGTGAAAAGGATGTTCAGGAAACCCCCAAGTCCACCCTTTCTAAATCTGCTTTCTGAGGACTGGGTCCCAGCTCAATCTCAGCTAGAGACACTGTCTTCCTGCCCTACAGAATGTACCAAGCTTCACCTAAGGCATGAAAACATTATTTCATTCAAATCCATAGACTGCAAGGGTAACCCACAATGAGCAAGAGAAAAAGATGGACGTGATTCACATCAGAACCCTGGAGGAATTCACTGCCTTAGAGGAGGAGGTAAGACCAACTCCTAGAACGTTCACTCCTCAAAGACAGTAATGCTTTTCTCATTATTGCCGAATTACCAGTGCATAGACAGTCTTGAAAATAGAAGGGGCTCAATGAATATGTATTGAATAAAATATGAGAAAATCTGTGTTAAGAAGGTGGCCTTATTTTTCAAAAGCTCAATAAAAACTTCTGAGGACAATCCCCAGAGAGGAATTTAAAAATGGCTCAGAGCTCTAGGGCATCACTGGAAGAGTGTGCAGTTCTTTGGGTGCCTACAAGGAAGCTTCAAACAGTTCCTGGAAAAATGGAGTTAAAAGGCAATAGAATTTTTCAATGACTCTTTTGAAGCCCCCTCTTACTTGGAAGAGCAGCAGTAATTTAAATGCATCTTTTGTTGTTCTGTTTATTTTGGAGTAAGATGCATTTACCAATTGCAAAGACAAAAGCTCATAATTTTGTGGTTTGGGTGGGAAGGGGGTTAGGGTTGGGGGTTATAGATTAACACTGAAAGGAAAAAATGTAATATTCAGTGTATTGCCTCCCCTTATCCTGGATATGTGGGGCTCAAATGCTGTAACCACAGAACTCATTCTCACAGAGAAGCAGAGGTAATATCATCAATCAGAACAGAGAATTTCTCCAAGTCACTTTCTAGGGCTCTGAAAATCTCTGCTTGGTTTATACTGAGTACTTGTATAGGGTTCATGTTCTATAATAGAGGCAGAAACCCTGACTACAGGAACCCAGGACATATGCCTTACTAAGTGGGACAGAGGACAAGACACATGAACTGTAAGAACGTGAAGCCCCTTGATCCACCAGGCTGGTTTTCCAGGACCAGTAGAGCCTCCAGAGTTTGCTTCTAGTTCCTAACAGTTTGCTTCTAATTTTCCATTGGGTTGGGCTATAGCTACTCACCGATTATACCCCATCCGGTCACCCAGCAGTTTTTCCATTTCTCTATTTTGTTGACCTCTGAAAGGCAGATGGGTGCTTTCTTGACACTAAAGTCCATTGGGAATTTTAGCAAAATCAAAGCTATGTCATTATCCAAGATAAAGTGGTCAAAGTCAGGGTGCGTAATTAGCTTGGCTACTTGGTGCTTCATCAAGTTCTTGATACTTAAGTCGTCTTCACCATAGGTGATCTCCAAATCAGACCTTATCTCAACATTTTAAAAAAGGTTAAAAAAGAAGAAGAAGGTAAGTTGTGGAAGGACAAAATGTGACCTTTAAGGGGAAGTAATTCAATCTTTAAGGCTATGACCCGAGAAGTGGGGATGTGGAAGCTTATGGACCATGAACTTGCCATAAAGTCAGGAAAATAGGCCTGAGGTTTAGTCCAACCCTGTTGCCAATTAACTCTTGATCAGATGGTCTCTTGCTTGAGTGTGAAGTTTTAACTCACTGACTTTTAGTTTCCTCACTTGAAATTTTTATTAACAAATATTTTTGAAATCAAGATGTATACAAGTGATAGATGAATTTGAACCTGACCCGCAAGCTGTTCTGGTCTGGCTATACAACAAACACCTAAGGAATTTCTTTAAAATACTGATTTTTGATTTGTGATAATATCTCATGAGTTTCTGATACACAGCCAGGACTGGTGCCTTGCCCTTAGTTCTATCCTCTCTAGGATTCTTGACTCTATATGGTCACTGAGTATCCACTCTCTTAGAGTGTCAGGAAATGCTTAGAAAAGCACTTTCCAGAAGTGTGGGCCAGGACCACATGTACTTCTTGCTGACATGTTATAAGAAGTCTAAGGAACATTTGTTCCACAATTTAAAGACACAGCAATGTATAAAACTGATTGTTTTGTTGAGTTTTAAAACTCAGCTCACCTCATATGTGTTAAATATGATATTCTGCCACACAGGGCTTTTTTTTAGCTTCCTGGTATTTTGCTGTATGGGTGGCAAACTTGGGTTGTGTTATCAAGAGAAGAGTAAGCACCTGGGACAAATGCCAAGGCGTTTTGGTGGTTCAATGGGTTAATTGTTGGTCTGCTAACCAAAAGCTCAAGTGTTTGAACCCACCAGCCATTTCATGGGAGAAAAATGTGGCAGTCAGTGTCCATAAAGATTTACAGATAGGGAGCAGTTCTACTCTGCCCTATGTTGTTGTTAAGTGTTGTTGAGTTGGTTCTGACTCACAGTTTCTGAGGAGTGGCTGGTGGGTTTTTACTGCTAACCTGTGGCCCACAGTCCAGTGCTTATCCTTCAGCACCACCATGAGACCGATAGGGTTGCTATAAACTGGAATAGACTTGAGAGCAGTAGGTTTGATTTTGGGTTTGGGGGCACACTGATTTTTTTTTTTAATCTGATACTTACACATTTATGTTTATGAAGCAATGGGATGCAGTTAGAATCCACCATTGATTGAGTATAGATCCTCCACAGCGATGCTTCCCTTTATTAAAAATACCCACCTGCCATGGAAAATCGGCAATGTCTGCAAATTCCCCACCAAGAATTTGGGAAGGTTCTGGCTTTACAAATTTGGGTGTTAATTTTTGGCCACATGTTACTAAAAGAAGAAAAGAGAGAGAGGGAAGAAAGGGCCAGGACTCAATAATCAAAGTTGGTTGGATTGGGAGAAACTCAAAGTATAACAGTTCCATTCTTCTCTTTCCCCAGCAGTGGCTTAGCTAAGTTAGCACCATATCCACCAAGCAAAAAAGATACCACCCTATACCTATGAAGGACCTCACACTTGTGGAGAGTGAGCCGATGGGTAGTAAGAGCTGCTGCTTTTGCTAAAGCTCTGTTTCCTGGGAAAGTCTCCTTGTGAGGTTCAAAGGGGAGGGAGACTCTCACAACCACACAGACCTTAGGGGTAGATCATGCTATTATATTTAAATAAGAAGCTAGACTATGAAAGACTAGGAAATAAGGTCTAACTATCTACTTCCAAAAATTTCCCAATGGAAACACTAGCTCTCAACAGAACATTGTCCAATGTAGTGCTAGAAAAATGAACCCTCTAGGTTGGAAAGCATTAAAAATAGCTCAGTGATGACAACAATGGACTTGAGCATACCAGTAATCATAAAGATGGTTCCCTACTAGGTGATATTTTATTTTGTTGTATGAGGGTTTCCATTGAGTCAGAGTCAACTCGATGGCAACTAACAAAAACAACAAAGGGAGTCAAAATGGAAACATTAATTATTTTAAAAATCATATCTTACAGTTCTCTGAAAAGCATGCCCTTGGTAAGGTGTCTGGTCGATCATAAAGTCTTTCTCCTCAGCTATGGATCTGTATTTCCACCTGGTTGTTCTACAGACACAAGATATGCTAGAGGACCAAGGGAAATTGATCATTGTCCCCCTTCACAGCTATTTTCTCACCTGCATTTCCTATTGTAAAAAGTGATACAACCTTTCATCCAGTTTTAATCCTAAGGGTCATCCCAATTGCACCTTGAGAAGAATAAAAATATTGACATTTCCTAAGTAGTGGGATTGTTTTGGAAATTTCTGATAGATTTTTCAGCATTACTTGAGGAACCCGAAAAATAAATAAGAAAATGTAAACAAACTTTTCGACACTTACTATTTGCCAGACACTGTTCCATTTTGCCTAAATGGAGTAATTTAATGCTCACACAAGCTCTATAAAATAAGTGAAATTATCATTCTATCTTAAAGGCGAGGCAAGCTTAAGGTTAGGACATCTGGTCCAAATCCAAGACCTAGGATATGGTTGAGTTAAGATTTGAACTTAAGCATTCCTGTTCTAGAGTAAAAAAATAATGAACTTTAAAACATTTTGGCAGGAAAGTATATGAACATATATATATTCAAATCATTATCCACCACTACACATTCCCTCATTGCACATCCCCACACCATACATCCTTCAACAAGACATTCCACAACTACACATTCTTACACCACCCATTCCTTACCACACATCCTTCCACAGCACACATCCCCATACCATGCATTACCATCACTACCTCTACTCATCCATACCACATTTTACCATCATCCCCACACATCACTACCACCACCATCACCATTTACTACCACCACTCCCACTGCCCTTTCTCTGCCTTTAGATTGCTGTCTTCCAATCTCATTGACATTCTTTCAGTTCCCATATACTTTTATCTGGAAAGACCGTTTCCTTATTGACCAGTTTCGTCACTTTTCACTTGTTAAATTCCTGTGTATTCCTTACATCTTAGCTCATATCCTTTTAGAAATCTTCTTTGCCCTGAAGATTTACATCAAGTACCCTTTTTGTTGTTTTCTTATAAGACACACAGTAGACACTTTGGCCTCAAAAGCTAACTACTAGTAATTAAAGTGGCACTAGAGGCACTCACTCATCTATGCCAAGAAATTTGGAAGATGATTATCTGGCCAACGATTGGAAGAGATCCATACTTGTGCCCATTCCAAAGAAAGGTGAAAATCATCAGACAATATCACAGATATCCTATGCGAGTAAAGTTTTACTAAAGGTAATACAGAAACAGCTGCAACATTGACATGCACTTACAACCATAAATCATTGGGGAAGTCTTCCTCTTTTTCACTGACCCTCCACTTTACAAAGCATGATGTCTTTCTCCAGGGATTGGTTCTTCTTGATAATATGTCCAAAGTATGAGAGATGAAGTCTCACTATTCTGGCTTCCAGGGAGCATTCTGGCTATACTTCCCAGAGGTTCAAACAGGTTTCAGAAGAGGATGTGGAACGAAGGATATCATTGCTGACATCAGATGAATCTTGGCTCCTGCTTGGTACTTGGAATGAGATCACTACAGGTTCCAGAATTTTCCAAAGAGACCAACTGATCCAGACCAAGTTTAGACAGCTTTAGACAGGAGGTCTCATTTCAGCATTTCAATAAAAAAAAAAATGACTTCTTTTTACCTGCATTATCATCGTATATCAAATGAAATTCTCACCCTCCTCCCCAAATTATCCTATCAGTCCTATCGTATTGTTGACTCTGAAAGAAAGAGGAGTGAATGGAGAGATGGAAGGCAATGTGGTTTTAGCATGAAAAAAATCCCCTGCTCTGTTCTAGTTGGTGAAGTGGGAATGAGGTAGGTTTTGAAGTGAGAAGTTCTCAGTTTAACTTCTGGATCCATCATTTGCTAGCTGTCATTCGGAGCCACTGATTTTGCCGCTCCGGGCTTCAAGTTAATCTTTAATGCAAAGATTACTATTAATGCAGACTTCTTGTTGTTAGTGTAATGAGTCAGTTTTGACTCAGCTTGTCTGTTTAGGGCTTCCAAGGCTTAAAATATTTTGCAGGTGCTCACCGTTCTTCCATGGAGAGACTGGTGGGTTCTAATCATATTACCTGAGGTTCACAGCCCAGTGCTCATCTTATGGAGCCACTGAGCTCCCTACTACATATTTTTTCATGTAAGTAACATTTATTGTTTTTGTTAGGTGCCATCGAGTTAGCTTCAACTCATAGCAACCCTATGCACAACAGAACAAAACACTGTCTGGTTCTGTGTCCTCCTCACAATTGTTAAACTTGAGCCCACTGTTGCTGCTACGGTGTCAGTCCATGTCGTTGGGGCGGGGGGTCTTCCTCTTTTTCACTGACCCTCCACTTTACCAATTGTGATATCCTTTTCCAGGCATTGGTCCCTCCTGATAATATGTCCAAAGTACAAGAGATGAAGTCTCACTATCCTGGCTTCTAAGGAGCATTCTGACTGTACTTCTTCCAATCCAGATTTGTTTGTTCTTCTAACAGTCCATGGTACTTTCAATATTTTTCTCAACTCAAATGCATCAATTCTTCTATGATCTTTCTTATTCGTTGTCCAACTTTCACATGCATATGAGGCAATTGAAAATAGTATGTCTTGGGTCAGATGTAGCTTAGTCCTCAAATTGATATATTTGCTCTTGAACACTTTAAAGAGATCTTGTGCAGCAGATTTGCATAGTACAATATGTTGTTTGATATCCTGACTGCTGCTTCCAATTGTGAATTATGATTGATTGTGAATCCAAGCAAAATGAAGTCCTTGACAATTTCAAACCTTTCTCCATTTATCATGATGTTATTTATTGGTACAGTTGTGAGAATTTTTGTTTTATTTATTGAGTTGTAATCTTCATCAGTATTTTAAGTCCTCTTTGCTTCCAGCAAGCAAGGTTGTATCATCTGCTTACTGCAGGTTGTTAATAAGTCTTCCTCCAGTCTTGATACCATACTCTTCTTCATATAATCCAGCTTCTTAGATTATTTGTTCAGCATGTAGTTTGGATAAGTTTGATGAAAGAATACAACTCTGGTACATATCTTTCTTTATTTTAAGCCATTCATTATCCCCTTAGGAGTCCTGATGTGGTGCTGTAGGATAGACAGCTAACCACAAGGTTGACAGTTCGAATCCACCAGCCACTCCTAGGAAAATCTATATGGCATCACTTTGAGTCAGAAATGACTTGAAAGCACACCACCACCATCACCACCATAATATTCCCTTGTTCATTTCTAATGAATACATAGACTCTATGGACAGGTTCCTAAGGGACACAACTACGTGTTCTGGAATACCCATTCTTCAGAATGCTATCCATAGCTTGTCATGATCCACATAGTCAAAAGCCTTTGCATAGACAATAAAACACAAGTAAACATCTTTCTTGTATTCTTTGCTTTCAGTCAAGCATCTGATGTCATCAGTGGTATCCCTCATTTCATATCCTCGTCTGAATCCAGTTTGAATTTCTGGAGGTTTATTATTATTTTCAGCAAAACTTTACTTATATGTTATATTAATGATATTGTTTGATGATTTTCACATTCTGTTGGTTCACCGCTCTTTGGAATGGGCACAAATTGGTAGGCTAAGTAGTCGTCTTCCAAATATCGTGGCATAGATGTGTGAGTGCCTGCAGTGTTGTATCATTTTGTTGAAAGGTCTAAATTTGTATCCAATCAATTCCTGAAGCCTAGTTTTTTTGCCAATACCTTCAGTGTAGCTTAGACTTTTTCCTTCAGTACCATAGGCTGTTGATCACATGCTACCTCTTGAAATGGCTGAAAATCTACTATTTCTTTGTGATACAGTAACTATGTATTCCTTCCATTCTTCTTTTGAAACTCTCTGTATCATTCAATATTTTGCCCATTGTTGTTGTTGTTGTTAAGTGTTGTCAAGTTGGTTCTGATCCGGAGTGACCCTGTATAGGGTTTCCAAGGAGTGGCTGGTGAACTTGAACCACCAACTCTGTGGTTTAAACTGACTTTGCAGTCAAATGCATTATCCCACAACACCACACCAGGTTTCCATTTTGATCATAGAAGCCTTCAAAATTAAAAGTTGAGGTTTGAATTTTTTTTCTTCAGTTTTTTCAGCTTGAGAAATTCTGAGCATGCTCTTCCCTTTTGGTTTTCTACCTCCAGGTCTTTGCACGTTTCATTATAATACTTGACTTTGTTTTCTCGAGCTGACCTTTGAAATGTTCTGTTCAGTTCTTTTACTTGCTTATTTCTTCCATTTGCTTTAGCATCTCTACACCAGAAAGCATGTTTCAGAGTCTCTTCTGACATCCATTTTGATCTTTTCTTTCTTTCCTGACTTTTCAATGACCTCTTGCTTTCTTCTTCTTCTTCTCTTTTATTTTTTTTTTAAGTTTTAATTGTGAATTAAGTAATAGTTTATGTGGGAGAACATTAGCTTTACATTCATCCTATCGTGTTTCATTTCATTGCAATGATTACAATCCCCTCCAAGCATCATCAAACAACCAAAAGGTACACCCCACAAGCCTGCCCCCCAGCCATCAACACACAGACTCTCTCCCTCCCTGAGTCCAGAGTTTCCAGCCACTCCATCTCTCCACAACATGTTTCTTCCTCCATCTCTGGCATCACTGCTTCTCTGGATAGAGTCCCACACTTGGCTCTTTTCCCTTGATAGTCCCAGGGAGCTCGACTCCTACTGAAAAATCAACCACTCCCCTCCCTTTAAGGAGCTCTGGTAGCACAGTGGTTATGAATCAGGCTGCCAATCTCAAGGTGAGCATTTTAAAACTACCAGCTGTTCCACGGGAGAAAGATGAGGCTTTCTGCTCCCGTAAAGATTTACAGCCTCAGAAATCCTGTACAGGGTCGCTATAAGTCAGAACTGACTCCACGGCACATAATCAACCAACCAACCAACCCCTCCTTTAGTTACAAAACATCTACCTTTACATTTCCAACCCTCACAGTCAGTCCTGATAGCAATTATTCACTATTGAACCACAAGAGTTTTATCCCCGTCTCCTTTCACCAGCCCTGTCCAGACAGGTTGGAAACCACTAAGTGAAGATTCTACCTTCTCTCACACCCTCTGGAACTAGGCTCCCTCTTGAAAGTTTGTAAGCCAGTCATTTCGTGCCTTTTTAAACACCCTCCCCCCTCCCCCATTTTTGGGTAGCCAATGTCTAAGTTGTCCATCCCTGTCAACCCTGTGTACCGAGGAGGTGGGAAGAATCCAATGATCCTCACTGTAAATATTTGTTCCCTCTTTTGAGCTACTACATCTGTAAATATATGTCAAGTTCATCAAATTGTAGTGGATTACTCTTTTTTCCTCTCATTTTTCTTCTTCTAGTTGAGTTCTGATCATCCAGCCATTGAAACCAGGTCAAATGGGTGCTATCTGTAAGTATGGGTGTTCTTGTGCATCTCCCCTCACTTCTTATCAGCTGGATACTTCACTCTCTGCTCTAGTCCTCTGTGGCCATGTCTCTGTCTCTAGGCCCAGGAGTCCCCAGGTCTTGCCATACTGTTGGCCAACCAGGTCTCAACCCAGGTTGACAGGAGTTTATTGAACATGGTTGGACTTAGCTCACAACTTCATTGCTCTTTTCCCCCTACTTCCCTTTATCAGTGACCAACGTGGTCACCAGCAAGACCACATGCCTGCTCATGTATTCCCCTTGAGTCTCAGTCATGGAAGTGGGTTTTCACTGAGGGGACCCGACCACTTGCCTTGATGGCTCCTGGGTGAACAACTTGCTTGTTTTTGTAGTAGTCAATCAGACTGCCACTGTTGTTTTTTATTTTTCCTGCCAGTCTTTTTTTCAAGAAGTATCTTCTGTTTTTCTAGCTGCTCCAGGCTGGTCTCCTTGTCCTTTCAAGTGGAAATTTCCCACCTCAGGAGATTCTGGATGGGGATCAGGAGTTCACCTATGGTCTTATGCAATGCAAAGGCTCTGTAGGAAGCCTCTTTCACTGGGCAAGTTCTAGCCTCAGTCTATGTATTCCAATCAGTTCTAGGCTGAAGATGGACTTGCATTGGTTTCTTCTTGTATGATGTTCTTAATACCATCACACAGCTCTTCTAGTCTTTTGTCAGCTATGTCTAAGGCATCAAATCTGTTCTTGAGATTGTCTAAATTCAGGTGGGATACGCTCAAGATTTTGGTTCTCATGGACTTGTTTTAATTTTTTTTAGCTTCAGCCTGAACTTGCATATGAGTAATTGACAATCTGTTCCATAGTCGCCTCCTGGCCTTGTTTTGGCTGAGGTTACAAAGTTTCTTCATCGTCTTTTCCACAGATGTAGTCAGTTTGATTCTGTGGATCCCATTGCATGAAGTCCATGTTTGTAATCACCATTTATGTTGTTTCTAAAAACTTATTTGCAATGAAGTCATTGGTCTTGCAAAATTCTATCATGTGCTTTCCAGCATCATTTCTATCACCTAGGCTGTATTTTCCAACTACTGATTCTTTCTCTTTACTTCCAACCTTTACATTCCAGTCACCAATAATGATCAATACATCTTGGTTCATGTTTGATAAATTTCAGACTAAAAGAAGTTGGTACAATTCTTCAATTTCATCATGTACAATAATTTAACAGGTTCCTTCACACTTAGAAGTTAAAAGTGTGGTGGTAACAATGCTTTGAAAGTGGGGTCTCACAGACCACCTGTACCAGAACCCCCCAACAAGAGGCTTATTAAAGATGCAGTACTCTGTATCCCACCCCAGAACTAGAGAACCAGCATCCCTAGGAATTGACCTCATGAACAAACTCCCCAAGTAACACTTGTGCCCTCTAGGGCCTGAGAACCCTGGTGATGCCCAGGCATAGGGGACCCCACAAGACCTACATGCAAGGGAGCTTTGCACCCAAGGGAGCAGCAGAGCGGCTGGAAGGAGAAGCACTGCCCTTCCATCCCACCACCATTTCATTGGACCCTGTTCTTTACCACAAACTGGCACAGAAGACCCTTCAATGAGACTTTACATGTTTGATGCAAAGGCACTGAGTTGAGGATTTCACTCCCACCTCCTGTTGACTCACAGCCCAGCCTGACCTTTGAGGTAGGTCACAATAGAGCATGTGTGAAGTGGTATGGTTCACATACAGCAGTTAAGTGTTAAGTCCTGAATCCAGGATCTGAGTGAAGGTCACGTGGAGGTCAGTGAAGAACTAGGGCAAGAAAGGAGGAGGAGCATCCGGACACCGCAGTCACATCTGGAAGTCAAGACACTTCAGATACACTGATGGGTCAGGACAAAATAGTGTGAAAGTGCTGTCTGGTAGCTACTGATCCAAACAGGTCAGGTGATATAGCAGAGAACACAGACTGATTCATACAATCACAAGCTCATATCAGTTACTCCTTCACGATCCTTAGGAGTTACTTATCTTTGTGCCTTAGATGAATGAAGATAGTAATATTATTTACATCATGGCTTTGTTAAAAGGCTTAATGAGATAATGTACCTTATTTCAGTACTTGGAAAATAACAAGTCCACAATTTGAATTCTTCAATTTAATCTCTATTAATGAGGTGTCCTGGTATCCCTGTCTGTGGGTTAATGCACCAGACTGCAAAGCCATTTGAACTGCAAGATCAGTGGTTCAAACTCACCAGCTGCTCCTCAGAAACCCTATACAGGGTCACTAGGGGTCGGAACCAACTTGACGGCACTCAACAACAGCAACAACAACAATGTGGCTCCTGGTGTGGCTCTGTGGGTTAATGAGCCAGAATGCAAAGCCGATTGAACTGCAAGGGTGGAGGTTCAAGCTCACCAGCGTCTCCTTGGAAACTATACAGGGCTGCTATGGGTCAGAACGGACTCGACGGCACTTAACAACAACAAATGTGGTGCTGCAGGTTAATGTGCTGGACTGTAAAGTCGGTTTGAGCTGCAAGGTTGGAGGTTCAAACTCACCAGCCTCTACTTGGAAACCCTACACAGGGTCGCTATGGGTTGGAACTGACTTTACAGCACTTAACAACAACAACAGTGTGGTGCTGTGGGATAATGCACTGGACTGCAAGACCAGTTTGAACCACAAGATCGGCTGGTCAAATTACTGGCCGCTCCTTGGAAACCCTGTATAGGGTCGCTATGAATCGGAATCGACTCGAAGGCACTTAACAAGAAGAATGTCTTTATGCTGCTGCAGTTTAATGTGTTAGACTGCAAACTCGGTTTGAACTGTAAGTTCAGCGGTTTAAGTACTCTACCTGCTACGCAAAAACCCTATACAGGATTGCTGAGTCAGAACGGACTCGACAACACTTAAACAGCAACAACAAAGATATTTTCCTAGGAGTCCTGGTGTGGTGCTGCAGGTTAATGCACTGGACTGTAAGGCTAGTTTAGACTGCAAGGTTGGTGGTTCAAGCTCACCAGCCACTCCTCAGAATCCCTACACAGAGTCACTAAGGGTTGGAATCAACTCAACGGCACTTAACAACCAACAACAACAATGTCTGCCTAGGAGCCCTGGTATGGCGCTGTAGGATAGTGCTCGACTACAAGTTCAATTTGACTTGCAAGGTCGGTGGTTCAGTTACCAGCTGCTCTTCGGAAACTCTATATAGAGTTGCTATGGGTCGGAACCTACTCGATGGCACTTAACAATAACAATGTCTTCCTAAGAAGTCCTGGCAGAGCAGTGGTTAAGCAATCTGCTAATAACCCAAAGTTTGGCAGTTTAACTCACCAGCAGAAGCAAGAGGCGGCCATCTTTTTCTGTAAAGATTTTAGCCTTGGAAACCCTCTGGGGTAGTTCTACTCTGTTCTATGGAGTTGCTGTGAGTTGAAATTGACTTTACAGCAACAGGACTTTCCTTTTTTTTTTTTTGGTAATGTCTTCTTGCAAAGGATGGCACGTTAAACAGCATCTTCATTAATGCATTTCAGTCATCCATTAACTAATTCATTCTACACTTTATGGAGCCCTTTTTACATACCAGGTTTAAAGTATGATGCAAAATGAATTAAGTATATTCCCTGTCTCTTTGAAACTCATAATCCATCTAGGAGGAGCCGATGAGCAAACAGACCGTTTTAAATCAATGGGCTAAAGCTATCATTGGGAGCACAGCCTATCTAGTCTGATACAAGCCTAGGTGTGTGGTGGCTTGGAATCTGCTTGAGGGTTAGAAAGGAACGCCACAAGAGAAGGTTCTTTAGAGGAAACTGGCTCTGGGCTGAGTCTTAGGGATTAGGAAGGGCAAGAAGGCTTTCTGGCTAAAGAAATTTGATACAGGAAGCAAGTGTAAGTTGTTAAAATTTGATAAACTTGACCTTTACTTATGAATGTAGGTGCTCAAAATACCTAGAGGAAACGAGTCTTCACATCAAGGATCAAGCTTGTCCCCTCAGTACACAGGATGGATAGGGATAGATGAGACATTGAGTATCTAAAATGGGAGAGGACTATAAAAGCACGTAATGGCTGACTTACAAGTTTTCAAGAGCGAGCTTAGTTTCAGAGAAAGAGGTGTAAGGTAGAATCCCCACTGAATAGTATTCATCTTGTCTAGATGGGTCTGATGAAAGGAGATGTGGATAGGATACTCCTGATTCAATAGTGAGCAATTATTATCATGACTGTTATTGTCACAACTGTAAAAGTAGAAGTTGTGTAACATAAAGGGAGTAGTTAATCTTACATTCCAGAAACAGAGGATCCTAGGACCATCAAGGGAGAAGAGAATGAGCGGAACGTGGGACCCTAACCAGATAAGCAGCAACACCAGAGATGGAGGCAGAAGTGATGACATGGAGAGATAGGGCAGCTGAAGACTCTAGACTCATGGAAACAGAAAGGTTGTATGCTAGCAGGCAAGAGGCTGACTTGCAAAATGTACCCCTAAATTATTTAAATGGTTATGTATTCCTGCATGTTTTTGTGTACACCAAAAAACAAAACAAAACAATACAAATGGTTTTACGCATAGATCTTGTAATAAAAGAAAGAAAATACAAGTAAACATTTTCTATCATTCACTGCCTTCATCCAAGATTCATCTAACATCAGCAGTGATCCCCTTCATTCCAGGTCTTCAGAATCTGACTTGAATTTCTAGAAGTTTCCTGGTAATTTATTGACACAACCATTTCAGAATTATTTTAAATAAAATTCTACTTGCATGTGGTATTAAAAAAAAAAAAAGGCATTCTGGATGGCCAGACTATATGCAAAAATAGGTACAGAGGTATAATGGAACTTCAAGAAATTTATTAAGTTAAACCACGTGGTATTGCTGTTTTGGTTAGGTCCCAGTACTCAGATACTGGAAATTTTATATTGTTCAAGCAGATAAACGTGGTGCTGTAGGATAAGCTGGACTCATAACACAAAGTTTGGTAGTTCAAACCTACCAGATGCTCCTCAGAAACTGTATAATGGGTCGCTATGGGTCGGAACCAACTAGATAGCATCACCAGCAATGTAGGAGGCTGAATGTTAAACAGGGTTAGTCTATTAAGTAGGGTTCAAACCTGAATAAACATTCTTCTATATGATGCTGTCACTCATTAAAATCATTGTGGATTATGATAGATATATGGAGAACAACGATTGCAAGAAAATGTAGGTGTAAACATTTTCCAAACTTTTATTCAAAAAGAATCTCCATTTATGAAAAATAACTCAGACTTTTTCTTCCTCCAGTTGTTTCAAGGCTTTAAAATTCATCTTAAAAACTCTTAAGAAACATCCCATCAGAATAAGTGAGAGATAAATATCAGGCAGTTTATATTATTTGGGCAGTTTGCATTATCATTTTATTAGTACAAGTGTATACTATATTTCTTACAAAGCATGAGAATGCATTATCTCTCTTTTCTGCCAAGGGAGTCCTCTTTACTTCTCTATGTTGGAAGTAGTACAAATTTGGGGTCAGCAGAATAAAATGCTTCATTGAACAGTCTATTGAGCCTATATGTGTTTGCAAACTTTTAGGAATTGGAGAGCATCTACATACATGAGTTGGAGAAGAGAACAGAGAATTCCTAACTTTGCCCACAGTCCCACCCAGCTTAACCTCTTATTTTCAATGGCAGGCCCCAGGGTCCCAGAAAAACAGTATTTGCATTACCTTTATTCAGTGCCAAGAAACTCACATCTCCCAGCATTTTCTTATTATAATTCATCAATAGATGAATTCATATTTTATCAAACTGTTGTTGTATGAAAACACAAAAATCATTATACAAAGGTTTACAGTGGCTTTATTTATAGTTGCTAAAAACTGACAACCTTGCTGTCCTCCAACAGGTAAGTGGATAAATTAACTGTGGCCCAAACACGCAACAGAATATTATTTACAAAAAGAAAATAAAAGAACAATATATTGATACATAAAGCAACATGAATTTCAAAAGTGTTATGTTAAGTGAAAAGGGTAGCCACAAATAGCTGTATGATTCTATTGATGTGAAATTCTGAAGAAGACAAAACTATAGGAACAGAAAACAGGTAAAAGAATGTCAGGGGTTGGAGGTAGAACAAGGGGGTTGAAAAAAGAGAACTTTTCAGTGTGATGGGAAAGTTTTATGCCTTGAATGTATTGGTGGTTATTCCACCATTTGCATTTGTCAAAATGTGTAGAACCGTATACTTTAAAAAGACACCTGGTAGGTGCTGTAGGATAAGCACTGGACTGCTAGCCACAAGGTTGGTGGTTCAAAGCCACCAGTTACCCCTTGGAAACCCTATGAGTTGGAACCAATTCAACAGACAGCCTTTCATAACAATATACTTTAAAAGAATATTAATTTACTATATATACATTATCATTTAAAAACAACCACCCCAGATATAAAAAAAAATATGTCTTTCTACTTTGTGCACTAGAAAAATTATTGATATAAATCAGAAAAGAATTGCCTAGTTTATTTTATGAAATTTTGCTGGAACCTCAAGACCCAATTATGTGGGAATAAATTATTTTTCACACCAGGTGGACAGGACTCATTCCGAGGCAGGAGTATTCATCGGGGTTCTTGCTCAGGGGCTGTACGTATAGTAGAAGGGTTGCCCTTCTACTTGGATGTCGGTGGTGATGGTGCCCTAGCCACTCTGGGAGAGAACCTGTGCAGAGAGAGGAGCCATGGGGACCTTTGAGTGGTTTTCACAAAAGCAGACACAGCTGGCTTAAGTAGGTAGCTCAAGACCAGACTCTTCCCCTTCCCAGCTGTGTTATTTTAGACAAGCTGCTTACCTCCCTGTACCTCAGTTTACTAGGACTCGATATCAGAGTTTGTGACTTATGCTTTACTCATGACACAAATGTTACAACTGCATGTTTGGGAACCCTGTTGGTCTGTTTGAAACCAGACCCAGTAGTTTCCTAGAGGAAACAGCAGGACTGCAATGGAAGGAAATGAACGGCATCATGGGAGATCTGGGGATGAGATCAGGGTCCAGGAACCAGGCAAGGGGCAGAGGGGGTTAAGAAGGGTGCAGCCCAGGTCAACTCTGCTGCCCATTGCCAGTCAGCTCAGGAAACGACCCTGGTCTACTCACAGGTCAGCACACCCAGGGTTGAACAGAGGACTCCCCCAATCACTATGGTTCTGGGAAGCAGGGACCCGGCTAGGGCCTCCCTGGAGAACAGGGGTCATTTAGGTACTATGCAGGACTACTGGGCAGCAGTCTGGGGAGCCAGGTCAGGGGAGGACATGACCTGAGGACCTGTGTCAGCTCAGCACCACCCTTTCTGACCTAGTTTAAGTCCTGATGGTCTGGTGGCATCTGCTGCAAGGGATAGAAACCGAACACACAGACACAAGTGGGGGTGGAGAGTAGAGCTATTTGGGCCAGAAGACAGGCTAAGAAATAGAAATTGTTCCCCCTGTGGGTTTTAGCCTGTTTTGTTTCTCTTTTGGATGTCAGCTCTGTCCTAGTTTCTTTCCTGTACAAGGCCATTTGAGATATTGAGTGCAATAGGACAGAGAACCAACTTCAGATTTAATGATTCTATTTTGGATAGAGTTGCAAAGCAAGGGCCTTGGTCTTGTGTTTTCATGCAAGTCTTGTCTCTTTGCAGACAGCCTATTGGTCTCTCAAACGATATCTTCATGTGTACCAGAATGGTGGATCTAGTCTTTGTATTCAACTTTAAGTTTTCTCCCTTCACTCTCCCTCCAACACCAGTTCAGCCTGTGTATGTATTCCTGCATCCACTCATAGATCACCACTACATGCATATATAATATTTACCTCCATTGCCTTTGCCTCTTAAATTTCTCCCATTGTAGTCTCCTGCCTCTATAATTTTTTGCTGACATCCTTCTTATTGCATATTGTCCTTCACTGCCTTAAGTTTTACTGAGCACTGCCATGACTTTCTGAATTTCCATGCAGACATCTGAGGTGGAATGAAAAAGACTAATAGCTTACAAGTCAGCAGGTCAGTGTTGATCCTCAGTATCCACAAGGAGAATCCTCAAAGGAAATATAATTCCCCTCAGAAGGTTCAAATGAAGATACTAAAATGAAGTGACTATTAAATGATTTGTGGGCATTGAAAACAGGAGCCAACAAAAGAAAATAAGGCCTCCAGAGACTAGCAAAGTAGGAAACCACAGGGTCAAGTAGGTAAAATATTGTGACTGAAATCCAGTGGAGGAGGGGCTATTTACAGGAACTGAGTCAAGGAGGAACACAGTATTTCGTAGAACCATAACCTAATGGGAAAGGAGTAGGGAAAACAGACTTTGAACTCTCTCTTCCTGCCCTTTACCTTTTTTTTTTCAGTGACCCCTCATGTACTGAGGGTTAGTCAAGGGGCATAGGATCCCAAGTGATTCATTCCTTAAGGGTCAGCTTACCAAGACATAGAAACAGGCAGCAAAAGTATAGTTGTTGCTGTTGTTGTTAAGTGCCATCAAGTAGGTTCTGACCCCTAGCAGCTGGTATAGGGTTTTCAAGGAGCAGCTTGTGAGCTTAAATCACCAACCTTGCTGTTCAAACCAACCTTGCAGTCCAGTGCATTAACCCTCAGCACCACACCAGGGAAGGGCAAATGGAAAATAGCTGCTCAGAAATCAAGTGCTTTCTCAAAGAGGTTAAAATTAAAAATGTGTGCCATTCTGATTTTATGAGAGATTA
>NW_006408582.1:3540023-3546929 GCF_000296735.1 Chrysochloris asiatica | reverse complement strand
GCCATTTAACAATATGCCATTCTAAACTCCCCAGGTGTTGTAGAGGCTGAAAGCTTGGAAATTATATTTCTTGGAATCCTAGCAGGCTTCCAATTCAGATTTAGAGGAGAAAGAGAAACATTATTTTCCCATCTTAACTGTGGACATGCAGAAATCAGCAGATGGCGATGATGAGGTTTTGCCATTAACTTTGAGTATCTTCTTGTAAATCATTTTTGATGCTGCAAATAATAATAAGATAATTATCCATGGTTTCCTGTGATCCCCCATTTTACTAAGCTCCTGAAAGCAAGCAACTGTTTCTTCTGACTTTGTATATAAGCTCTTTTAGTGGTTCTTTTAGTGTGGATTTCTATGTATTAAATTCATGTTTGCTTCAAATACATAGAGCATTTTCTGTTTTCTTGACAGAATCCTGACTGATACAGTGTTTGGTACTGAAAGTGGTTCCAAGAAATAAAACTATAAAGATGTCTTGTGGACAAGGAAGGTCCTACTTTGTTGTAGAGATTCTGGTATCATCTGAATGCAATAATGACCTCTTCACTAGTGGAAAATAAGATTCTAGTAGTCAATGCCAAAACAGTTATTCAAATTATTGCCTGCCATTTTTGAAATTAATTACTAAATGGCTTTTATAATAGAATTCTCTGATGGAAGAGATACTAAAAGAGCTATAATTATCAAAAGTAATGGGAAATTTAAAGAAATACTCCACATCTCTAATAATTTCAGGGCCTTATAATTCCAACTCAAAGGAATAATTAAGGAGTCAGAGTGCTACAGCAGCCTTGTTGTTGTTGCTAATTGCTGTTGAGTTGATTCTGACCCATAGCGATCCTGTATAGGGTTTCCAAGGAGCAGGTGGTGAGCTTGAACCACCGACCTTGCAGTTCAAATGACTTTGCAGTCTGACGCATTAGCCCACAGCACCACACCAGGACGGCACAACAACCTTGGAAACCCTATATAAGGGTGTTATGAGTAAGAATTGAAGCAATGGCAGTAGATTAATTTGTTTGTTTGGGGGGATTAGCTAGTTTTTTTTTTTTGTTTTGTTTTTATATGAAAGTTAAAGTGAGTATGTATTTGTTATGAGGCATAACAGCTACAACTGGGGCTACTACTTAATAAAATATATGACTATACATCTGGTAGCATAGTGGTTACAAATCAGGCTGTGAACCTCAAGATTAGCCGTTTGAAACTACCAGCTGTTCCATGCGAGAAAGATAAGGCTTTCTGCTCCTTTAAAGATTTACAGCCTCGGAAACCCTGTACAGGATCGCTATGAGTTGGAACATAATGGCACATAACAACAACAACATACATCATTATCTATTATAATTCCCCTGGATTTTTCCAAGGAATATACTAGTGAATATGATGTGGCTTACCATAATTTACAACCTTTAAGTATGTGAGGGTAGCACTGATATTAACAATTCTACCCAATATTGCTGCCAATTAACTATTGTAGTAGACTCTTTGATGTAATGCTCAGAGTCCACCTTCAGGAATCTCTCTGACTTATTTCTTCAGCTGTCCACCATCTTTGGGAATTGTCTTGGTTGAAGAGAGCCTCCTCACCTAAGTTCATCTCCCATTACCTAGGGAAGTCAATATTGAATGATTGACCAATGTGGAGAATAGACAATTCTAGCTCTCCAACTCCAATTTGGTATAACCTGGAAGGGCTACCTTCACGAGCATCCTGTGGAGTTGGCTTAGTTCTTCATGTAAATGGCATTATAGCCTAACTTTTTCCTTTGTCTAATCCATGTTGCTTCCTTGCACGGATGTTAAGAATATTCATTAATAAATATGCTACAGAACAATCTGTCTCAGAGTTTGTATCTCAGGGAAGCCAAATTATTGTTACAACTCTCTTGAATAATTGGGGCACTTTGAGGATCGTCCTACTATACTGGCTCTTTCTCCATGAATATGAGGGTTTTCCTGGATGCTAAGTATATTCATCCTTTGTCCATCCAGACAAGAGAAAATGACCACAGGTTGAGACCCTAAACTTTTATAACCACTGTGAGTCATACTTGGGCCAGAATTCTAAGGGGTTTCATAATGGCATTTTTGGTGCCCCAGTATCAACAGCCACCACAAGGATGTATTGTTGTGATGCTGGAAGTTATGCTTGGTGGGCATGTTTTATTATTATTATTATTATTATTTTAATGCTTTATTGTGATATGATGATGACACAACTTTCTGGAAGCAAAGAGGGCTTAAAATACTTACTGATGAAGATCAAAGCCCACCTTCTTTAGTGTGGAGTGCACCTCAATGTAAAGAGAACAAAAATCCTCACCACTAGACCTATGAATAGCATCATGATAGATGGAGAGAAGATTGAAGCTTCATTTTGCTTGGATCCATAATCAACAGTCATAGAAACAACACTCAAGAAATCAAATGCCATGTTGAATTTGGCAAATATGCTGCACAAGTCCTCTTAAAAGTGTTCAACAGCAAAGATACCAGTTTGAAATGAAAATGTGTCTAACCCAAGCCATGGAATTTTCAATAGTCTCTTATGTATGTGAAAATTGGACAACGAATAAGGAAGACCATAGAAGAATTGATGCATTTGAGTTATGGTGTTAGAGAAAAAGTACCATGGACTACCAGAAGAACAAACAGATCTGTATTGGAAGAAGTACAGCCAGAATGCTCCTTAGAAGCTAGGATGATCATATTTGGTTTCTCATACTTCAGACATATCAGGAGGGACCAGCCCCTGGAGAAGGACATCATGCTTGGTAAATTGGATGATCAGCAAAAATGAGGAAGGCCTCTTAATGAGAAGGATTGGCACCGTGGCAACAGCAATGGGCTCAAGCATTAACAGTAGTTGTGAGATGATGCAGGACTAGGCAGTGATTCATTCTGTTGGGCACAGTGTCATTATGAGTTGGCGCTGACTCAATGGCACCTAGCAATAGCAACAAGTATCAATTTGTAGTCCTGGTTCAACACTTTAGAATAAGAACTGGACAGCTATCAAAAAGGTGGGAGGTTCAAACCCAGCAGCCACTTCTCAGAAACTCTGTACTTGGTTGCTATGAGTCAGAACCAACTGGACGATACTTTCAACAACAAATACAAGCATCAATATAGCCGTAATGTGGTTCTGTGAGCTAAACATTAGACTGCTAACTGCAAAGTCAGCAATTCATACCCACCAATGACTCTCAGAAACACCATACACTATACAGGGTCACTATGAGTCAGAAATGACAGCACACAACCACCACCACAATAAGGTATCAATGTGAGAAGAGACTGGGGTAAGATGGCAGATGCACTGTGCCAACTATCTGCAACAAAGACATGTGAGACTGAGTGAAATTGATACAGATGGTGATCTTGGAACACTGTTATACAGAGGATAGGCCCTCACCAACAGTGGCATTCCCGTCTGTTTAGTCTTAGCTTTGCCTGCAGTCAGGCACCTGGCACAAGACCCCTGCTTGTGGAGGTGCATGAAACCACCCTGAACTACACTATATAAACAGTGAACCGAGAACTAATTGCATTCATATTTCTGACCTCTACCACATCCACCAGGAGAGAGGCAGTGAGCGCCTAAGGATACACCAATGTACAATCATGAACTAAATATAAATAAATGTCCCAGAGAAAACAGACAATTTCAGCTTATACAAAGAAACAGCCAGAGTACCTCAACAAGTCACCAAGTTAGAGTCAGACAATATAGCACTAGAAATGTTATTGGAACTCCCTGATAAGGAATTTAAAAGAATGCTAATCAGGCAACTTCTATAGATTATGAGAAAGATTGAGAAAACTACAGATTAACTCAATGAAAACAGAAAAACTATGGAAAATGTTTGCTACAATTTGATGAACTGAACTTTGGCTTACGGATGCAGCTGCTCAAAATTCCAACTGGAATGGAAGATTCTTCAGATCAAGGAACATGCTTGTCTCTTCACTGTACTGGGTTGATGTTGTTGTTGTTAAGTACTGTCGAGTCTTGAGTCTTTTCAGACTCATAGTGACCCTGTATAGTTTCTGAGGAGCAACTGGTGAGTTTGAGCCACTGACCTTGTGGTTAAAACCGACCTTGCAATTGAGCATTTATCCTACAATGCCACACCAGAATGGGCAATTTAGACATTGGCTATCAAAAATTAGGGGCTGCACAGGCTTGAAGTGCTGGCTTACAAGTTTTCATAGGTGTGCTTAGTGTTAGAATGAGGGGACAAAGGAGAATCCCCACAGAAAAGTGTTCTTCTCGTCCAGATGGGTCTGGTGAAAGGGGATGGGGAATGAAGCTGATAGGATTGTATGATTTCAATTGTGAATAATTCTTAGTAGGATTCATTTTAATTATTAAAACTGTAACTTTAGAAAATATGTAACTAATAGGGAATAGTAGTCTTTCATTTCAGGGACAGCATGAATGTAGCTTGGGATCCCTGTCTAGAAAAGCGGGACAGTAGAAATGGTGAGAGGTGGTGGCATGGGAACACAGAGCAGTTATAAAGTCTACACCCATGGACTGAGTAAAGCTGTAAAGCTGTGTCCCTACAGGCAGGGACTGACTTGCAGAATGAGCCCTTTGGACATTTAAATGAATATATATATAAATTTTGTTTTATATGTGTGCATCAAATATTTTTGCTCTGTTCATTTGTGACATACAAGATGTAAATGAGGATAGTGCATTTTTGGTTGTGCCTGTTTAAGTTATATCATAGTAGATGAAAGAATGACTTTACAATTTTCTTTATTTAGAGATTTTGCATATAGTTTGTAGGCTTCAAGTTGACAAGGATGGACTGTATTGGTTTGGGTTCTGTGTTAACTTGACTAGACCACAATTTCTAGAGGTTTAGCAGTTGAGATGTGCTTATTCCCATGGTGATGAAACTTAATACAGGCATAGTTAACTCTAGGAAGAGTGGCAATAAGCAGCCAGTCAATTAAAGTAATACTTCCTTGGGGGTTTCACCTGCTCCTAATAGAAAGGACATGTGGGAAAGACTTTCTCTCTGTCTTCCACTAGGGACCTGGGACTCTACAATTATAAGTCATTTCCTTGATAATAAACTTCTCTTTATATACATATTGTTGTTACGTGCAGTTGAGTTAATTTCGACTTATAGTGACCCTGTATAGGGTTTCCAAGGTGTAGCTGGTGAGCTTGAACCACCAACCCTGTGGTTCAAACAGACCTTGCAGTCCAGTGTTTTATCCTATGGAGTCCAGGACTCCATATATATGATGTGGTGCTGTAGGATAAGTGCAAGGTCAGTTTAAACCACAAAGTAGCAGGTTCAAACTCACCAGTGCTCCTTGGAAACCTTATACCGGGTTGCTAGGAGTCAAACTGACTCGACGGCACTTAACAACAACATAAATACATATTTCACTGGTGTTGCTTCTCTAGAAAACCTGGCCTAACACAGATGGGCAATAACAAAGTGAGTCCATCAATAACCTCAATTTACCATCTTGAGTTTTAATGTTTCAGAGTATAAAAGACTGACCTAGGCAGAGCCCAGTGGACTCTGAATTGAGATGATGAAGCTGATAGGCTGAGACCAAGACTGTTAGAGTTCATAGACTAGTTTATGAGAGAGTGAATTGCATGGATAGTGAATTTTGAACTCTTCAGAAGGTCTCTCTCAAGTATTCAGTTGAATACTGATCATACAAATATGAGGAAGCTATTCAAGGATAGACCCGCTGAGAAGGTTACAGTTGCCTCTTTATATCAAGCAGACTGGGAATCGTCATTACTCATAAGGTGTTATGTAGAATATTCAGAAAAGTACTTAGCTCTAGATTAAATGTTGGTCTGATTATGTAATTGTGTCCCAGAAGCACCTCCCCCCACAAAAAATTATAGGAGTAAAAATCATCTAATACACAAGGTAAAATTCACAATGTATGTTACCCAATCAAAGATTGCTATATATGTAAGAAGAAGGAAATAAGACCCATAGTAAGGAGAAAACTTAATTAATCAAAGCTGTGGCACTGTGGGATTAAAGCATAGGGTTGGCGGTTCAAACTCACCAGCCACTGCTTTGGAAGAAGTGCAGCCAGAGTGCTCCTTGGAGGCTAGGATGGCTAGACTTCGTCTCTCATACTTTGGACATATTGTCAGGAGGGAACAGTTGCTGGAGAAGGATGTCATGTTTGGTAAGGTGGAGGGTCAGAGAAAAAGAGGAAGACCCCTAACGAGATGGATTGGCCAGGTGGCATCATTGATGGAGTCAAGTGTGGCAGCGGTAGTGAGGTTGGCCCAGGATCGGACATTGTTTCGTTCTGCTGTGCATGGGGTCGCTATGAGTCGGTTCCGACTCGATGGCACCTGACAACAACAACATACCAAATCTATAAGGAGCTCTGGTAGTGTAGTGGTTACGAATTGGGCTGTGAACCGTAAGATCAGCAGTTCGAAACTACCAGCTATTCCGTGGGAGGAAGGTGAGGCTTTCTGGTCCCGTAAAGATTTACAGTTGGAACCGACTCCACGGCACATAACCAACCAACTAACCATACCAATTCTATGTAAATTCTACTAGAAAATGGAAAGATTATTTTCCAGTTCATTCTATGAAGCTAACATTGCCCTGACTATAAAATTAGACAAAGACATTATAAGAGGTTTACCCCAGAAATGCAAAGTTAATATTTTAAAAATTATGACCTTAGGTCCGACAAATATGTCTTAGTTATAATACCAAAAGCATTAAGTATTAGATAAAAATTAATAAATTGGCCTTTTTCAAATTATTATTCTTAAAAAGGCAGAACAAAACTTTCAAGGTAATGGACATATCTATTAACCCAAAAGTTTTCTTGATAGTTTATTATCTTGATTCTGAACCTTCCATCCATGGGTGTGTGTGT
>NW_006408582.1:3485095-3539013 GCF_000296735.1 Chrysochloris asiatica | reverse complement strand
GTATATATATATATAATTGTGTAATTTACACATGTACAATGTATATTGATTATATTCATTTCCTGGTACTCCCATAACAAAGGATTACAAAGTTGTTGGCGCAAACAACAGAAATTTATTGTCACACAGTTCTGGAGACTGGTAGTATGAATTCAGGGTGTTGACAAGAGCATGTTCTTTCCCTTCTTGTCTCTTCCAGCTGATTGGAGCACAAGTAATTTCTGGGCATTCCTTGACTTGTGGTACATCTTCACATGGCCATATTCTCCCTCTGTGACTCTGTCTCTTCTTTTTTATAAGGACAGCACTCAGATGGAATTAGGACCCACCCTATTCCTATATGTGTGTGGCAATGTAGGATATGCACTGAACTACTAAGGTTGGTGGTTCAAACCTGTATGACCCATGTTAACTAATAGCATCCTCAAACTAGGTCATGTTCACAGATGTTGAAGGTTAGGACTTGAATTTATTGTTTGAGGTGACACAATTCAAGCCATAACATCAATTATATCTTAATAGGGTTGTTAAAAATTAAATTAATTTTTAAATGCCTTAAAGACTTTATTTGTGTCAATGAACTGGACCTTCTATAACCCTGACATTATTGTTGTTTTAACAAGCATCCAGATAATGTAATGCACATTTATAAAACACTTTCATAAAATGTGGGCAGCAGGATTTACAATAATCCAGGTATGAAGTAAACCTGAGTGCTGGCCAAGGGAAGCAGTCTATTAAGGGAAGTCTGAGAGGTCTAGAAAGAGGATGGGGAATCCTATCTTAAAGGTATGAGAGAAAAGAATCCATGATAATAAACTCCCAAAAAACACCAAGAAAAGCTATGCTTTAGTGATATGGGGAATTTCATCTTCCTTTTTCTACTTAATATTTGGCGTGTGCTACATTAAACTCCAAAGGTATTTCTACCCTGTATGTATTCTTACAGTGCCTGATACATATGCGTCGTTCACATCGTTATCTAATTCTATGAATGGATTGTTTTTTTCTTAAAGTATTCTTCTGGGGACCTGGTGTGATGCTGCTATAGGATAAACACTGTACTGCTAATTGCAATGTGGTAGGTTCAAACCCACCAGCTGCTCCTCAGAAACTCTATACAGGGTCACTATGAGTGGAACCTGACTCAATAGCACACAACAATAACATGGGACCTCCTATGACTAGTTGTCTCCCTTGCATTCTCTAACTTCAGATTGTACCTATGCCATGTAGATTTAACCAATAAAGGACCAAGGAAAGAGTCAAACAATAGTTAATGAGTTGCACTGTGGATTAGGTATTGGGCTGCTGAGTGCAAGGTCAATGATTCAAATCCACCAGTGGTTCTGTGGGAGAAATATGAAACTGCTTCCATACAGATTTATAATCTCAGAAAACCTACCTACATAGGGTTGCTATGAGTCAGAATTGATTTGATGGCAGTGGGTTTTTTGGTTTTGATTTACTTTATAACATTGATCTTTAAACAATATTGCACAATTTTTAAAAATACACACTTTCATTCTGTGTATTTCAGTTTGGTCACATAAGGTATTTCCTTTCAGTAAGAATACTTTTACTTTCTTGTCCTTGCATTTTTATACTTTTTCAACTGATAGGTCATAGTGGCTGTGGCCACTTTACAGCAGTCCTTGTTCAGTTGTCAGCATATTTGGAGTTGGGCAGATATCACTGCTTCCTCCAAGTCACCTTATTATCCTGACTTTTTATTTGGATAAATTAAAAGGAAGGAAATAAAGTGTGGCTTCTAAGTCCCAAGTCATAATATCCCCATTTTCAAGGCCCAACTGAATGAGAAGGTCCTGTTCCAAGCTCTGCCATAGATTCTCTTTCATGAATGGCACAGTAGATGAAAGCATCTGCCCCTGTGTTTTGGTCTATGGTAAGCACTGAACTGATATAATTGAAGCTGGTCTTTAGCTAGCTAATGATGTGTTTCATGAGAGAAAGAAAAGAATTTGCTTAGCATTACAAAATTTTGGAAAATCCTTAAAGCTAGACTGGTTGCATATCTTTGTTCATAGATGAAGAAACTCAAATTCAGAAACATGAAGTAATTCCTCAAAGTTGATTTTCCAATGCTTGTGAGGGGTCATTGTTTCTTCCTAGGAGACCCTGTGCATTATCTCTTTTTAGCATTACATTTGATCTTCCTTCATTAGACTATGAGATTTAGAAGAACTGAGCGTATGTCTAACCCCAGAATTTGGTATGGATGTTTACCCATGGTTGTTGTTGCCGTGTGCCATTGAGGCCATTTCAACATACAGTGACTCGGTGTGACTGAGTAGATCTACTCCATAGAGTTTTCTAGGCTGTAATAAGTACTCTGTAAGAATTTGTATGGAATCCTGGTGTGGTGCTGTGGGCTAATACGTCAGACTGCAAAGCCATTTGAACTGCAAGGTTGGTGGTTCAAGCTCACCAGTCGCTCCTTGGAAACCCTATACAGGGTCACTATGGGTTGGAATTGACTTGACAGCACTTAACAACAACAACAACAACAAAGAATTTGTATAAGGATGGGAGGCAGGAAAGGAGAATGGAGAGAGAGAAAAGGAAAGAGTTGGCCCAAACTTAGTAGTTTGATTTATCACCAGTAAACATGACTGTTAACAACATTTGAGACCCCAAACCTAGCAATAAGGGGTACTGTGGAACATGAGTCAGGGAGCTTCTCAGAGCTCCTGAGATGGTGTATGCTTTTCCCTCCTTTTCTGTTTCCTCCTTGATCCATGGGATAAATCGAGCCACAGACACAAACATACCAGGCCTTCCCTTGGAGCCAGATCTTATGCCCCAGCTGAAGACACCCACTTGGAAGAGCCTCTTGGTTCCATGTGTAGTACAGACCATAGGTGCCCCACTGTCTCCCTGGGAATGAAAAGATTAAAAAAAAAAGGATTCATCTGAAAATGATCAAAAATACCCTCAGTGATTACATTAGAAGGTTCCGGATAGAGTAGGAGAAAATGTGATACAAAACTCAAGGTTATAAAAAAGACCAGGCTTACAGGTCACAAAGAGACAAGAGGAACCTGAGTCTATAGCATTTGACCACCCTTCAGGCCTGGAACAGAATTCATAGTCGTAGGCCAATGTTCAACCAAACATGGATAGGTATATTAACGGAGACAATAGTGAAGTAGGTTCATCATGGAATGATCAACAATTGATGATCAAAAGAGTGACATTTACTTGGTGACAAGGTACAGAGGGATTGGAAAGAAGGTTGGAATGGAAATAGGAAGCACAGGGAGGAAGTGTGATAACTGTTGTTGCATGGAGGGGATTGCAATCATTGAGATGAGACAAAGTGTGTGATTTGTTGGATACAAAGCTGATGAGCTATGCTTGATGATATAAACTTCACAATAAAATTTCAAAAATTTAAAAATCACCCTCAGCAAAAGGATAGTGAGAGGAGGGTAGTGATGTGAACCAGGGGTTTCCTTACTGGGCAATCTCTTAGGAATCTAGAAAGTGGTTGTGGTAGTGAAGGCAGGTGTGAGGGAGGAACTAGGGCAAGGGCTGAGTACCTGGCAATTTCCCTTGGTGCCTGGTTGTTTCCAGGCACAAAGCATGTTCCTGGAGAGCTGGTCCACCCTCTTGCTGCATTCTCTCCGGTTAATCTGCACCACTCTCAGCTTTTGCAGGTATATGTCTAAATCACCATATTTGTTTGGCAAAATAGGGAAGCCAATGTGAGAATGAATACTGTGTCAGACACTGAGAGTGATGAACCCACAAATAATCAAGGTTGAAGCCCTGGAAGACTTCAAAAGCAAATCACAAACTCAAAGGGAAATCTACTAGAGAAGAGATTGGAAAGGCACTCAATCTCATCTCTAGTATCTTCAATAAGTGTTTACTTCATCTCTGCTTTTATATGTCTCCATTTGGGAAGCTCACTCTTTCAGGAAGTAGCCTATCAAGCCCCAACCCTCAGCCTATTTCAGGGGAACCATCACAAACTGTCTCCATGGTTCCTCCATGGCCATGCTTTGTCCTTTTTGTAAAGAGAACCTGACCTCTGAGCAGTGGCATCCTGTGTCTCAGCCAGTCCGTATGGAATAAAACAGGAAAATTACACACTTGGAAGTGACATCTTGTAGAAAGAAAATCACCATGATGATAGAGGACCTTCTCCCCACTCTACTTTCCACCCACCCTGTTGTTCTCATTGACTGATGAGTAACGATTGTTGGTGAGGAATGAGTGGCTTAGAGCCATCTCAAGATGGGAGTCTACATCTTCAGGTACAAACAGCAGGATAGTCAAAATTGACTTCCTATTGATCTTCTTAGACCCTTAAAAATTAGCATTGCTGTCATGTTTTGAGATTCTACTATGTTCCAGGCATTTAATGGAGACCTTGCTTATGTTATTTAGTTGTGGGAGATATTGCTGTCATTTTATAGATAAGAAAACCAAATCTCAAGAAGGCTAATAGGCTCATCTGAGATCACAAAGCTAGAGCCAATACTAGACCCAAGCATTCTTGTAGTAAAAGCATTATGCTGTCTAGTCCAGGGAAACCTAAACAGGGAACTTCTATGGGTTACAAAGGGAAGGTACATACCATATTCGTGAGCTGTTACCCACTCTAACATCCAACACCGGTCCCAGGCCCACTCCTTCTCTTGCAGGCAGATAGGCATTTTGAAGTGAGTGAATTGTATTGGTGTGGCAAGAAGGAGCAGCGAGAGATCACTGTCAAGGTGGGGTGGTTTATAGTCTTTGTGAATAACTATCTTCTGCACTCCCTTTCTCTCCAAGCTGACATCATTTGGCTTTCTGGCTCCCATGACTACAGTCACATTCTCTACTTGCATTTCTAATCTAAAAGATTAAATATATAATAACACCAGTGCTAATGATAGTTATACTGTATTTCACATTTGTAAACACATTTGCAAACATTTGAATTTACTACTGAATACTGAGATGTTCAAAGTAGTGGTAGTATGGTGGCCTGGAGAGTGACTAGAGAGATAAGATAGGCAGGAGTTAGGGAACAGGACTCAGGAAAGTCTCCGATCCTGTCAATTCCAGGCCAAACGAAGTGTAATGAACCCATCAAAGGGAACAACATGCAAATTTTGATGACATGGAACTTGGCTGTCTTGTCTACTGCTCTATCCCCAAGTTAAACAGCTCTTGGTATTCAATGAGTGTGTGTAGAATGAATGGATATAATGTACTGTCTGCATATACAAACGACAAGCAGGAACTGTTATACTGATTTTCCAAAGCTGGTGGACATTAGGCTATGGATAACAAAGTAAAGGGGAGATACTGATTGTATAGCAGAGACTTGGAACAGAATGGCTGCAGAGCCCATGATTTCTTAAGTCTTTTGTGCCAACCAATTAAGCTAACCAACCCAGACAATACATTGGAGAGACATATTGTAATGTAAGACAATGTCTCAGAAACTTACAGGGTTCTTTGGAAGCAATGTGCAGCTGTCAGAACCCACCACTGATGTATAATTGAGCCTCCACAAAGGTGTTTCCGAGAGATCTGGATACTCACTTGCCATGGAAACTCACCTTTCTGGACTTCAAATAATTCATAAAATTGTAACCATGATGAGTTTGAAAAGCCAGGTCTGTAGCCACATTGAACTTTTTCTGAAAGAAAAAAAAAAAAAAGGTGCTATTTGTACGTGAGAAGATCGGAGAAAGCCTACTTATCCTGTATTCTCGGCTAAATCTACTGCTGCAGTTTGAATGAAGTAAAGTGAACAGAACTGGCAGGATAAACATAAGAAAACATAACAAAGCACACATCCTTTAGTGTCTAAGTCTCACCTTCAAAAAGTGGTCTGTGGAAATCAGTGAAGAGCTTCATCAGAAACATGTAGGAGTGTGGACAGCAGAGGAGAGGCACCAAAGATGTGCAGCATCAAACAGGAGACAGAAACCACACATTATTTGAACAGGGAATGTTTAATTTAAAGAATTGTATACTATAGCAAGTGGGGAACATACTAGGGGAGACTAATTAGAGAAGGAACATAGTAAGGGATAAGGAAGATATAATCGAGGAAAGCAATGAAAATGAATTTAAAATGAAGAATCAAAAGCATGAAAGGTTTTTGTGTGAACGTGTCTCCATTTATTTATGATAAATATATAGATTGGAACTAGTTCATATGGTTGTTGCTGATGTTAAGTGCTGTTAAGTCGGTTCTGACCCATAATGACCCTATACAGGGTTTCTGAGGAGCGACTGGTGAGCTTGAACCACTGGCCTTGAGTTCATATGGTTGGTGTGTGTTTATTTATGAAACTGTCAAATTGATTTCCAGTGAAGTTGCACAATTTGCAGTCCCACCAGCAATGTATGGTAATTCACATTGTTTCATATCTTTGCTAACACTTGGTTTTACCAGTATTTTTTACTTTAACCATTTTAGTATGAGTGTGTGTAGCAGAACTATTTATTTCCCCAAATTGGAAACTTCATTTCTCATACTTAGGCTATACAGTCATGAGGGACCAGTCCCTGGATAAGGACATCATGATTGATAAAGTGGAGGGTCAGCAAAAAAGAGGAAGAATCCTAACGAGATTGATTGGCACAGTGGCAGGAACAACAGGTTAAAGCATAGGACTGGGCAGTGTTTAGTTCTGCTGTGCATAAGGTCACTATGAGTCGGAACCAACTCAACAAACGGGAAGCAGCTCAAATGCTCTCCACTAGGTACATAGGCAAAGAAACTGCAATACATCCATACAATAGAATACTACTCTGCAGTAAAGAGGAGCTAACTATTGACAGTCCGTGAGAGAGGTGAAGAGGTGTGGTCTGGGCCAGAGACACTGGAGATGAAGAGATGAAGATGGATATTTTTTTTAATTATCCATGACTGGCTGTATCTGGAAGACAATGGGCGGGAAGAGACTAGAATGACTCCCAGGTGTCTGACTTGAGCATCTAAGTAGATGGGGGTACCATTCAATAACAGAGAGAATATAGTAGAAGGAAGTTAGCACCTAACAATATTATCTGCTAACTGAAACTTATAGCCTCTTGTTTTGATTTCAACACTTAATCTATATTAAAGCTATTTGAAGCTTGTAACCATTAATTTATATAACATCATTATGCTAATTACCATCAAACTGATACTTCTCTCTGCCTACTTCCTGTCCTGGTGTGGTGCTGTGGGCTAATGTGTCAGACTGCAAAATCGTTTGAACTACAAGGCCGGTGGTTCAATCTCACCAGCTTCTCCTTGGAAACCCTATAGGGTTGCTATGGGTCAGAATTGACTTAACGGCACTTAACAACAACAACAACAACATTGTTAGGTTCTATTGAGTCAATTCTGATTGACAACGATCCCATGCAATGAGTAACATGGTGGTTTTTTTAGGCTGTAACCTTTACAGGGATGGATTGCCAAGTCTTTCTCCTACAGAGCCTCTGGGTAGGTTCAAACTGCCAAGTGCTTAAACATTACATCACCTGAGTTCCTACTAATTAATAACAGACCATTAATAAAAATCTCTAAGGAGTCCTGGTGTGGCACTGTAGGATTAGCACTGGACTGCTAACTGCCAGGTCAGTGGTTCAAACCCACCTTGGAAACCCTATATAGGTTCACTATGAGTCAGAACTGACTCAACAGCATTTAATAACAACAAGGCAAAGTAACTATTGGTACCAGTAATTTGAGGAGATAAGATAGTTATATGTATTTATGAATGACACATGTCTCATTAACCTGAATTTCTGATGAAATCTTTTTACTAAGAGAATCATGGTACTTCCTATATTATTTTGCCATAATTTCAAGGGCCATTGATTGGAGTGCTGAAATGGAATGTTGGCTAAAATGATCTATATATGTTAGAGTGCTATAGAAAATTGTGATACCTTACTCAAAGCTATTGAATTCTGTATATATGTGCAGGTTGTACATTTGCAACCTTGTGATAATTAAGCTACTGACCATGCTTATTTCTAATGGCCTCAATGAAGAACTGATGTAAGGCATTCCTCCTGAAGATTTTTCAACTAAAACAAGTGATTCAAAATAGTGAAGATATTACTGATGAAAGCCATGGAATCGGCAAACTTTTCTAGGTGAACTGTGTAAAGCAAGGTCATAAACTTAAAGTCCTACCATAGTTGGACATGGCAGAACTAAAGTCAATTCTATAGCACAACTCTTGATTTCTCCTGTCTGGAGGAAAGAAGAGTGAAGAAAATCAAAGATGCATGGAAACAATTAGTCCAATGGATTAATGGATCATGACTGGAAAATCCAATTTCATTAAAATATCACTACACCTTTACATCCACCACTCATCTGTCAGTTTGTCATACTGTGGCAGCTTCCATGTTACTGAAGCTATGCCACAGGTATTTTAAATACTAGAAGGGCCACCCATGATGGACAGGTTTCAGCTAGCTCCCAGACTAAGACAGACTAAGAAGAAGATGAGGCTGATTGCTTCTGAATGTTCCACTGAAAACCTGATGAATAGCAGCGGAACATTGTCAGATATATTGCCAGAGGATGAATTCCCCTGTTGGAAGGCACTACTGAGAAAGAGCTGCCTCCTCAAAGTAGAGTTGACAGTGATTATGGGAATGGAGTAAAGTTTTGCGGACTTTCATTTGCAGATGGGCCACAACTCAAAATGAGGAGAAACTGCTGCAAACATCATAATAATCTGAACATGTAGGAAACATGAATCTAGGATAATTGAAAATTATCCAAAAATAACATGGAATGCATAAAGACCCATGTCCTCGGCATTAGTGAGCCAAAATGCACTTGTACTGGCTATTATGAATTAGACAATTGTACGGTTTGCCATGCCAGGAAAGACAAAGTCAAGAGAAATAGTATTTCATTCATTATCAAAAAGAGTATTTTAACTATCTTGAAGTACAGTTCTGGCTGTGATAAGATAATATCCATACGCTTACAAGGAAGACCAATTAATATCGCTATTGTTCAAATTTACACACCAACCACTAAAGCCAGTGATCAAAAAATTGAAGAATTCTACTAACTTCTTTAGTCTGAAATTGACCACACATGTAAACAGTATGTACTGATAATTACAGGTGATTCAAATGAGAAGGTTGGAAACAAAGAGTAAGGATCAGTAATTAAAAAATATGGCCTTGATGATAGAAATGGTGCTAGAAATCACATGATAGAATTTTGCAAGACCAATGACTTCTTTGTTGCCAATATTTTTTTAAACAACATAAAAATGACTATCCTCATGGACTTCACAAGATGAAATATACAAGAATCAAGTTGACTACATCTGTGGAGTGGAAAATCTCAATATCAACAAACAAAACATGATCAGTCACCGACTGTGGAAGACACCATCAATTGCTCATATGCAAGTTCGGGCTGAAGAGGAAAAAAATTAAAACAAGTTCACAAGAACCAACTTATGACCTTGAACATATCCTACCTGAATTTAGAGATCATCTCAAGAATAGATTTAATGCATTAGACACTAGTGACTGAAAATCAGAGGTGGTGTGAGATAATATCGAGAATATCATACTTGAAGAAAGCAAAATGTCATTAAAAGACAGGAAGGAAAAACAGACTAAAATGGATGTCAGAAAAGACTTTGAAAATTACTTTTGACTGTAAGAAGCTAAAGTGAATGGAAGAAATGAGGAAGTCAAAGAGCCGAAGAGAAAAATTTTAAAGGGTAGTTTGAAAAGACAAAAAGTATTATAGTGAAATGTGCAAAGGCCTGGAATTATAAAACCAAAAGGGAAGAACATGCTCAGCATATCTCAAACTGAAAGTGCTGAAGAAAAAAGTCAAGCCTTGACTTGCAATATAGAAGGATAATATGGACAAAATATAGAATGATGCAGAATGCATCAAAAGAAGATGGAAGGGTACGATAAAAACTACACAAACCAATGGGACAGAATTGAGAATCCAGAAATTAACTCATCCACATACAACCAACTGATCTTTGACAAAGGGCCAAAATGCATTGAATGGGAAGAAGATGGTGTCTTCAACAGATGGTGCTGGCAAAACTGGAAATTGATATGCAAAAGAATGAAGCAAGATCTTTACCTCATGCCGTGTACAAAAACCAACTCAGCATGGATTAAAGACCTAAATGTGAATACAAGAATTATAAAGGTCATCAATGAAAAAATAGGGCCAATTTTAAGGGCACTAACACAGGTCACACATAGACTATCAAAAATAGTGAGAATTGCACAAACAAAACAAAATAGATAATTGGGACATACTAAAAATTAAAAGCTTATGTGCATCAAAAGACCACCAAAAGAGTAAAAAGGGAGCTCACAGAATGGGAAAAAAATCTTTTGCAACAACGTATCAGACAAGGGACTAATATCTGAATTCTATAGGAAACTACAACACCCCTACAAGAAAAAGACAAATAACCCAATGAAAAAATGGGCACAGGGACATGAACAGCCACATCATCAAGGAAGACATTCAGGCAGCCAACAAACATATAAAGAAATGTTCACAATTATTGGCCATTAGAGAGATGCAATAAGCAAATTTCAAAAAAGCAGAGGACAATAAATGCTGGAGAGGATGTGGAGAGATTGGGACTCTCCTACATTTCTAGTGGTAATGCAAAATGGTCCAATCACTCTGGAAAACAGTATGACACTTCCTCAGTATGTCCTAATGTAAAAAAATAAAAAAGCCTCACGACTGGACCAACAAATAACGTTGTGAAAAATGGAGAAAAGACTGAAGTTGGCAACAACTTAATTTTGCTTGGATCCACAATCAACACTCGTGGAAGCAGCAGTCAAGAAATCAAATGACTCATTGCATTAGGATAACTGTCACACAAGTCACCTTTAAAGTGTTCAAGAGCAATGATAGCAGTTTGAGGACCAAGGTATGCCTGACCCAAGTCATGGTATTTTCAATAGCCTCATATGCATGTTGGGCAATGAATAGGGAGATCATGGAATAATTGATGTAGTTGAGTTATGATGTTCGAGAAGAATATTAAAAGTACCATGGACTGTCAGAAAAACAACCAAATCTGTGTTGAACTGTGTACAACCAGAATGTTTCTTAGAAACCAGAATGGTGAGACTTCATCTCTCATACTTCAGACATGTTTTCCTGGAGGGACCATTATGCTTGGTAATATGGAGGATCAGTAAATCAGAGGAATGCCCCCAACAAGATGCAATGGCACAGTGGCAGCATCAGTGATCTCAAGCGTGGAAACAGTTGTGTGGATGACACAGGACCAGACAATGTTTCATTTTGTTGTGCATAGGGTCGCTATTAGTTGGAACTGTCTTGATGGCAATCAACAATTACACTTCTTTCCCATGGATACATAGAATTAAAAAACCGAAATCAAAATCCCAACCCTTATTATTAACTTTTCGTGAAACTGGAAAAAATATTTTATAATAGGTAAATAGGAAAGGGTCAAGAAGAGATAAAACATTCTTGAAAAAAAATGAGGAGATTGGCAGATATCAAGAAAAGTTATGAAGAATTGTTATTAAAACAATATGCTATCGATGAAGAGATAGACAAGTTGACCATTATAATACAATAGAGACTCCAGAAAAAGAGCCTCACATCTATGGAAATTCATTTTATGACAGGTCTTCCATTGCCCATCAGTCACGAAAGAATGGAGCTTTCCATCAATGTTATTGGAATAATTGGTTACCTAAATTTATAAAAGAATAAAGAACTGGATCTCTACCTTACACCACACATAAAATCAATTCCAGCTGATTTAATGACATAAATGTGAAGGCAAATCTATAAAACTTTGAGTAGAAAATGAACTTTGATTAAGGAAAGATTTATTTGTGAAAAGCTCTGATACCTCTCTGTATCCCACGTCCCTCCTTCCACCTCCCACATGACTGTCTTGGCTACCTTCCCAACATGTCAACATGATCTTGTTAAATTTTTCTCAAAACACTCCTTCTGACCTCAAATAGGACAAAGTTAAAGTTCTCAACATGACATTGGATACTCTATGTTAGCTATTTCCTGCCTATCTTTCTAGCCACAATTCCTTTTTTGTTGTTGTTGTTGGGTGCCATGAAATCAATTCTGACTCATAGCGACCCTATATGATTCACACTGATACAAACCATCCCTAATTATTTTTTCCCTGGAAACCCTCTACCTTTCTCCTTTGCCTCCATAACTTTGCATTTTGTTCTCTCCCTGCCTTAGATAGTGTGTCCACCTGTGAACTACATAGCTTTCAAGAACTCTTGCTTTCTAGAATAATGATGGATCTGTGAAACACCTCATACAATAGTGAACCTGAGTGAAATTAGTCAGTCACAAAAGGGCAAATATTGTATGAGACCATTGTTGTAAAATATCAAGAAAAGGTTTTCACAGTAAAAGAAACATTCTTTTATGACCTGTAGGATAAGCACTGAACCACGAGGTCGGTTTAAACTGCAAGGTCAGTAGTTCAAACTCACCAGTCGCTCCTTGGAAACACTATACAGGATTATTATGAATCATAACCAACTAGACAACATTTAGTTGGCAAAACAATGATGACCACATGGGAAGACACTGGGAGGAGTGCAAAAGTTAAAGGCAATAGAAGTAAATACTGTTAGCTGTGAATAGATGCATGGATAAACCCACAAGTTGAATGGGTATAAAATGGAGAGTGGGAATATATAAAGGTTTGACAGAGGACATTTGTAGAAAAATACTTATATTGCTTAAAAATATTAATATTGCTTAAAATATATCCATGAATGTGGTAGAACATACAGTGGGTAAAGTTATGAAAACTTCTTAGGCATAACCAAACACCTTGAGGGAATGAGTCATTAGGCCTGGGAAGTCAGGACCATAATTTCAGGGGACTCCATGGTCAGTTGACATAATATAGTACACAAACACAATGTTCTACATCCTACTTTAGTGAACAGTGAATAGGGTCTTAAAAACTCGTGAGTGGCCATCTAAGACGTAACTATTGGTCTCTCCTTATCCAGAGGAAAGAAAGATTTGAATACCTAAGACATGTAGAAACAATTAATTAATCCAACATCAATCTCCACAATGCTGAGACCAAAAGAACTAGATGGTATCTGGCTAACACTGCACCAAGTACTCTGAAAGAGATCACATTAGAAAGTCCTGGATAGGGTGGAAAATGTGGAACAAAACTCAAAATCATAAAAAAGACCTGGCTTTCTGGTCAAATAGAGACTGATGGAACCTAGAGACTATGACTTTTAGTTACCCTTTATGTCTGGAACTGAATTCAATCCTGTGGCTCAAATTTCAGCCAAGCAGTAGAAAGGTATATAGGGGGATAACAACACTAGTGAGGTTATCCACATAGCAGTATAATAAACCATTTGAGATCAAAATGGCAGCATTACCCAAGGACAAAGTTCAGAAGGATTAGAGAAGAAGGACAAATGGAAATGGGAAACTCAGGGAGGAAACTGGATAAGTGATGTTACATTAAGGGGATTACAATTAATAAGATGCAGCAAAATTTGTACCAACTGCTGAATGTAAACCTTCACTCAAGTCACAGTAAAAAGTTAAAAAGAAAAAGAACTACCCTTTTCTGTGACTCCCTTCTGAAAGACCCAAGGCAACTATTTCCTGCTCTGTGGTCCCTCTTGGTTGTTGTTAAGTGCCTTTGCATCTATTTTGACTCATGGCAATCCTGATTAGATTTGAACTGCCAGCCTTGTGGTTATCAGTCAGTGCTTATCCTACAGTGCCACCTTGACTCAGTTCACAATAAAAAGTAAAAAAAAAAAAAAAATTCCCTTTTCTGTGACTCCCTCCTGGATGACTCAACGCAATTATTTCCTGCTATGTGGCCCAATGGTAGCGGTGGTGGTGGTGGTGGTGGTTATGTGCCATGGTGTCGGTTCTGACTCATAGAGACCCTTTACAGGGTTTCCAAGGCTGTAAATCTTTACGGGAGCAGAAAGCCTCGTCTTTCTCCCATGGAACAGCTGGTAGTTTCGAACTGCTGATCTTGCAATTCACAGGCCAATTCAAAACCACTGTGCTATGTAGTAGCATTTCACTGAGCTCAATATACCTACTTTGATGACTCAATACTAATCGCCTCAGATTCCTGTATATTCTTTTCCTGAGTCATTAGCGCTAACTCAGCACCCTTCCAGCCTCTAAGTCTGTTCTGCAGGAGCCAAGTGAAAGATTTCAGGCATGTCCCTAACACTGCCCTGAGCTAGCCTGGCACAGACCTGGATCTTCTTGGACATATCCCTTGAGTACCATGAGCAGTGGAATTAGAAGCTGAAACATGCTCTCTTCACTCCAGTCCAGAATGATCCAACCTTTCCCTCCGCCCAAAGCTATAAAATACCAGCTGCAGCTGCTTCAGGTAGGGCCATCACAAATGCATGGCAGAGCTGGTCCCGGTGACATCACAGTAAACCTTGGGGGGTAATGGGGAAGCAGGGGGTGCATGTCACCCTGGCTTAGCTGAGTTTGCACAGCCCACCCTTAACTGTCTTGTGTTAATTCTGTGGCTTCTGTTGTGAGTGGCTGTCTAGACCTTTCTGACTCTTGGGAGCTTTGATACAACACACACAGTGTTACCTGGCCCTAGGTCATCTTCATAAATATTGGTATGCTTGAGTCCACTGTTACAGTCACTGTGGATTTTGAGTGCCTTCCAGTGTTGTTGTTAAGTACCATGATATTGGTTCTGACTCATAGTGACCCTATAAAGGGTTTCCGAGGCTGAAAATCTTTATGGGAGCAGAAAGCCTCATCTTTCTCCCATGGAAGAGCTAGTAGTTTCGAACTGCCGACCTTGAGGTTAGCAGCCCGATTCGTAACCTCTATGCTACCAGAGCTCCCTTGCCTCCCAACGTAGGGGGCTCGTATTCTAGCACCATATTAGACACTATTCTTCTTGTGATCCATAGGGTTTGCACTGACTAGTTTTTAGAAGTAAATTGCCAGGCTTTTCTTTCCAGTCTAGCTTAGGGAAGATCCTCTAAAACCTGTCCATCATAGTGACCCTGCTGATATTTAAAATACCAGTGGCATAGCTTCCAGCATCACAGCTCAACAAACTGACAGGCAGGTGAAGGGTTAAGTTTGCAGTGATTATTAAAGGAGCCCCCACCTCCTCCCTAAGGATTATATTTATGTCAGGTTTCTTTAGTAGTGATGAACATTTTAGCCAAAACATTTGTTTGAATAGTCACCCCCACACTGGACTCTGAGCAACTCAGAGAGCCATGTATTTTAGTGTCTGTTTGGCATTAAAGAGATCCGGGTTTTTATACTCTCAGGAACCACATTGTAAAAGCCTGATATGCTTTGTTAGGAGATTTGGACATTATCATGAGGTTATTTGTGGGGAGAGGAAAGCAGAATAGAATTAAAGGGGTCACATGCTCACATTTGCACTAAAAGATAACTCTGAGTGAAGTTTGGAGTTTATTTTTGGGAGGATGAAACCAGACAAAAGAAAAATAACTTAGAAAGTGGCTGACACAACACAGATGAAAGGTGATAATGGTCTAATATTGGAAACCAGTGTGGGGTACAGAGAAATAGAGGGAAGTCAGGGATACTAAAAGAAGTTGAATGGAGTCTGGGTGGTTCAAACAGTTAACGTGTTTGGCTACTAACTGAAAGGTTGGAGGTTCAAGTTCATGCAGAGATACCTTGGAAGAAAGTCCTGGTGATTTACTTAAAAAATATTGGCCATTAAAGACCCTATGGAACACAATTCTCTAAGAACTGACATACATAGTTCATAATGAGTCAGAATTGATTTGGTGGCAACTGGTTTCCTGAAAAGACGTCAAATATAGAGATATTGGTGGTTAACTGTATCTTTGGAGTGAGTAGGAGGTACAGACACAAACCTGAAATTCGAGGAAAATTTTTGGAGTATAAATATCAGATGGTCAGTCATGAGTATATTGAAGTCCCGTGGATGTATAAGATTTCCCAGGAAGAAAAAGGTGGAGAGAGAAGCAAAGAGGGCCCTGGAGAACTCCCAGCAGCACTTACAGTTTATACTGAGGATGTACAGATTCTAAAGGAGTCTGACATGTGCCAGAGAAGTGGGAGGAAAAAAATGTGTCATAGGAAACAGGACATGAGTATTCCAAGGAGGAGAGCTGCTTCCTGTTCAAGCCTAAGTCTTCCATGTGTGTTCTGAGTCTGACCCATCCTACTTCCTCCGAAATCTGATACTTTAACATGAACCCCTCTCTTTCTCTCAGCTTCACCCTCCCTTCCTCTTGCACACCTTCCTCATTAGTGTACTCACCTTAATACCTTCATCTGAAGACAATAAGCTTTTAAATGCCCTCCGTCTTTTCTGTATTACCCTCAGGTACCACTAGGACTCCTGGTGTGGTACTGTAAGATCAGCACTGGACTGTGAACTACAAGATCAGTGATTCAACCCCACCAGCTGCTCCTTGGAAACCCTAAACAGGGTCGCTATGAGTTGGAACTGACTCAAATGCACTTAACAATAAGCATCCTATTTCCTTTCAATCACAGCCACAATGTGCTCAAGTCAATTCTGATTCATAGTGACCCTAAAAAACAGAGCAGAGCTGACCCGTAGGATCTCACAGGCTGCATTCTTTAAGGAAACACATTGTCACATCTTTCTACCATGAAGCAGCTGGTTGCTTTTCACTGCCAAGTTTTTAGCAACTGAACTCTTTTGCCACTGCACCACCGGGACTCCTTTTGGAACACATTCAAACAACAGCAACAACAAAAAATACACAAAAACTTCGCTGCCACTGAGTCAATTCCAAGTCATAGTGACCCTAATGGCACTTGTTAGTTGTTGAATGAATGAAACATGCCACTGATAAGAAGCAGCTTATCTCACACTCAGGTTGGTGGTGGGGGAGCTGTGAATGCTCCCGAGGGGAAGCACACGTGTGTTCTGGTCTTGGCTCCACTCCAGACAAGTTATATCATCTTGAGCAAGTCATTTAAATCCTATGAGTTCCCTCTCCTCTCATAAATTTTTGGAACCCTGGTGTGGTGATTAGCACTGGACTGTTAACCACCAGGCTGGTGGTTCAGACCCCCAGCCACTCCTTGGAAACCCTATACAGGGTCTCTATGAGTCAGAACTGACTCTACGGCACTTAACAACACCAACATGGGCTTATTGAGAGGATTAACTAAACTAACATAAGGGATCAACTTTATATGATCTTAAAGCATATTGCAGGAACCAGGCTGACTGGGACTGAATCCTAGCATGAATCATCAGCAACTGTGTGATCTTGGGCCATTTTTTTTTTTTTTTGTCTAAAATGGAATGTGGGGCATAGTTGTTTTAGCTCACAGGGTTATATTGAAGACTAAATGTGATGACTCCTCCTTAGTGTCCCTGCTGTCTCATTTGGAATCCAAGAAAGTTAGATGGTGTTACAGATTGAATGTGTTCTCAATGAATATGTGGCAGCTTGAGTCTCAGTATTATATATTTGCCTTCCATTTTGTGATCTGATGTAATTATTCTAAGAGTTGTAAATCCTAGCCTCTAGGATGCAGTAGGATAAGCACTGGATGGCTAAGCACAAGGTTGGTGGTTCAAACTCACTAGTAACTCTTTGGAAACCACATACAGGGGTGCTATGAGTTGGAGCTGACTTGATGACACTTAACAACAACAACATCAATGATGCTAATCAGGCAGAATTAGTAGCAATTATATTAAGGAATCAGGATACAATCTACAGGATTAGATTGTACTTGCAATAGGGGACTACCTTACAGTGGACTTGTCGATGCTTGAGTCAATCTCTTTTGAGATATAAAAGAGATTAAACAAGTGAGCAGAGATCAGAGGGACCTCCTACCATGAAGAAAGAAGATTCAGGACTGGAGTGTGTACTATGGACTGGGAGTCCCTGTGCTGAGAAGCTCCTAGGCCTAGAGAAAGACTGTTGTCAAGACACATGATGCTAGGCCTCCAGATACTGAAAAGAGACAACAAAACCCCCTGCCATCAAGTCCATTCTGACCCTGTATAGCAGGGGTAGGGAGCGCCCAATCCTTAGGCCATATAAGGCCAATGAAATAATTTCATCTGGCCCTACCACAACAATCACAGTTCCAGCCATCACATTTGTTGTGTTAAGTTCTGTTGAGTGGATTCCAACTCATAGCGACCCTTTATAGGGTTTCCAAGGAGCAGCTGGTGAGCTTGAACCGCCGACCTTATAGTTCAAACGGCTTTGCAGTCTGGTGCATTAACTCACAGTGCCACACCAGGACTCCAGCCATCACATTAAGGGTGAGTTAATGAAATGTTTGTCCAAATATAGCATGCTAATTTTTAAGCTGATAATTTTGTATGGCTCACAAATGATGTTGTAAATATCCAAATGGCCATTGGCAAAGTAGAGGTTCTTCACCCCTGCTGTTGGTGGTGCTGTGGGTTAATGAGCTGGACTGCAAAATCAGTTTGAATCACAAAGTTGGTGGTTCAAGCTCACCAGCTTCTCCTTAGAAACTCTATAGAGGGTCACTATGGGTCGGAATCGACTCAGCGGCACTTAACAATAACAACAACCCCTGCGGTATAGGGTTTCAAAGACTGTAAATCTCTACAGGAGCTGAAAGCTTTATCTTTCTCTGGATGTTTGAACTGCTGACCTTCCAGTTACCAATCCTGGGCTTATCCTATAGTACCACCAGACTCTTAAACTGTGAGCCAACAGAGAGAAATCCTTCACTTAGAGCTGGTGCCCTGAATTTGAACTTCTAGCTTCCTTAACTGTGAGAGAATGAATTTCTGTTATATTTCCACTAGATGACCAAGACAGATGGGAAGATGACCTCCAAGATCCCGTATGCCTGAGATAAGTCTGTGACTGTGAACTGTTACTGACTGAAGATGCACACTTGATGGTAAAAAATGGTAAACTGGGCAACACATCATATAGCGCCACGTTATCACAGCACATGTGGTGTGGATTACCTACTGTGTCACAGTCACTTGGTCACAGCTGATCCTCATAGCAACTCTAGGAAATAGAGTTAGTAACCCCCTTTGAAAGGAAAGTGAAGATCTAAGAAATCAAATAGCCTGTGCAATGCCCTAAATGGGAAGCCCTAGGGCCAGGATTTGAAGGAGTCCTGGTGTGGCATTGTAGGAGAAGCCCTGGACAGCAGGGTCGGCTTGAACCACAAAGTCAACAGTTCAAACTCACAAGCCATTCTGCAGAAACCCTATACAGGGTCACTGTGTGTCGGAACTGACTCCATGCACTTAGCTACAACATATCTGACTCCAGAACACATGTTCTGGAGTGCAACATGCAAACTACCTCCTAAATAATGCATACCATGTAAACAGAGTGACAATGTTTATGAGTAGCAAGGCTCTGGGTGAACATCATAGAAAAGATCAAATGTATTACAAAGTCAGGTCTTTTATCCTTCCTGGATTTTGGTCAGACCCCTGTACAAATAAGGACATAGTCTAGTGATGACAATTGACTTTCATTTGATCAGTTGGTGTTGGCTGCCTAAATTGCTATGTGGAAAAGGATAAAAGATTCTGAGGTCAATTCTTGGTTCATCAGGAAGGAGTTATTATTAATTAGCCACATCTGTCATAAGAACTAGGGGAGGGAAGTCAAGACAATTATAACAGATGTTGCCACCTGCAAGGTGACTGCCTTATAGAGGACTTGTCTGTGCTTGTAAGATTTAATAAAATTTCCACAGGTGTTGTTTAGCAAAATGTTGTCAATGTAGAAATCTTGGAGTTTCAGCTACGCCTTTCCCACTGGTCTTAAAGAGAAACTCTGCAGGAAAGGCAATGAAAGATAGAATGCATAATGCAAGTGTTATGTTTAAACAAGTCCATTGCATGGACTGTGATCAAAACAGCTGTATGCCTGTCTTCTACTGTCCTTTAAATTCCATTCAGTGAACATGATTTTTCTTGCCTAGATAACCTATTCAAAGGGGACTGTGACTTTCTCTGATTATTTTTAACTAAGAATCCAATAAATCACTTAAGTCACAAACTCAGTTTTAATTTCCCAGTTACTATTGAGTCAATTATAACTCAGGGATTCCTCTTGTATGTCAGAGTAGAACTGTGTTACATAGTGTTTTCAATGACTGATTTTTCACAAGTAGATAACCAAGCCTTTCTTCCAAGGTGCCTCCAAAATTTCAGATAGCAGTCAAGGCATGTTGACCTACCCAGTAACTCCAGTTTCAATTAGGCATTAGAATCTCAAAACCCTTGTAATCCTCCAAACTCTGAATTTCACTCACTGTGAAATCTCATTCCCTCAGTCTGGGCCCAGCACTGAAGGGGTGTGATTTTTTTTTTTTTCCCACTCTGGCTATGCTCATCCTCCTCCAACTCTATCTTCTATTTTTGCTATGGACAGGGATCAAAACTGGAGGAAAAACATGAGTAGAGATGAATGTCTTTGTCTGAGTTCCCAAGAGGAGCAAAACCAGTGAAGTGTGGTTGGTTGGTTGTGTGATGTGGAGTCTGTTCTGATTCATAGTAATTCTGTATAGGGTTTCCAAGGCTATAAATCTTTATGGGAGCAGAAAGCCTCATCTTTCTCCCATGGAGTAGCCAATAGTTTGGAATTACTGACCTTCCAGTTAACAGTCCAATTCTTAGCTCACTACACTACCAGGGTTCCTTCCAGTGACGTGTATATATACAATATAGAGAGATTTGCTTCAAGGAAACAGTTCACATCATTATGAAGGTTAGTAAGTCTCAAATCCTTGGGTCAGGCTGAAGGCATCTGCTGGCTCATGTGGGTGCAGGGGTTGATGAACTGAAAATCTACAAGTCAGATGACAGACTGAAGACTTCTGGAGGCTCATGTCCCCAGAACGAGAGATCAGATAATGAGTGCAGGGTTGAAGAGAACAAGCCTTGCTAGAACATCAACTTATATACTAGAGATAGGTCATACTAAGGAACCTAAGGAACTTCTCTTGCAGTGGATTCAGCCCATTATGGAATTGATTACTATTATATTACATTGTGGAAGACAATCAGTCCAATGGCTGCAAAAGCAAAGAGAATCATAGGCTAGCCAAATTGACACACACCATTTATCATCACAGTGAGATAGACCCAAATTCAATGCACTGCTAAGTCTCTTTCTTTCTGCTGCAGTTTCCTGAGTCAGGTGGTGTTATCTCTATCTGAGAGGTCACTTCCTGCTCTTTCTCAATCTGCGCGTCTGGTGGTATATCTCCATTCTCTTTCTTTGGAAGTCTCTTTGCCCCTTCCAGGAATTCCTATGGAATAGATCTTAAGACCACCCCATGATGCCCCTCTCCCCCGGGGCAACCTACATTGTATCCAAGGACAATCCCAGGAAGTTCTGATTAGTCCCTCAACAGCAGCATCCCTAGAACCAAAGAGATTGGTAAGCCATTTTCTTGCTTTCTAGATTGCCCAGGTGTGAGTCAGACTTCATTCCACAGCTTCCAAGTGATACATACCAGGGATGCTGTCTATGCTGGGCCTGGAGGGTATTTCTCAAAGTGGTCCAGAGAAGATATGCATTGGAATCATCTTGGAGAAGTTGTTAAAAGTGCTGAGATCCAGGTCCCATCCCATGTACTGGACTGCTAACCACAAGACCAGCAGTTCAAACCCACCTTGGAAACCTTATATAGGGACACTATGACTCAGAACCTATTCAAGAACATGTAATCATAACAAGAAGTTTGGAAGTCTGCACTAAGGTTGCCAGATAAGATAGAGAATGCCCAGTTAACTTTGAATATCAGATAAAAGAATAATTTTTTAATATAAGTATGTCTGAAGGTTTGCATGAAGCATAATTATACTAGAACATTATTCATCATTTATCTGAAATTCAAATTTAATGGGTGTCTTTTATTTTCATTTGCTTACTATGACAGCTCTAATCTGTACTGAATAAGCTTCCCAGGCTTACCAAAGCTAGAAAACTACTGGTCAGGTCTGTGGTAAGCCACCAAGTTAATGGCATCCCAGAAAGCCTACTGAGAAGTAGCTAGTTAATAGACCCTGGGCAAGTAGGACCATTCCTACATCATCATGTGCCTTGGTTCCTCTTTGAATTTCTACATGTTCATTATATAGAGCAGGGTGTGTTAAAAATTATCTCTCTACCTCAGGTCTCCATGTTTGCCCTGTCTGAGGGTAACCATTCCTTCTGGAGTTGTGCTATGTGTATTCTCTGTCCCCACTTTGTCCATCCTTGTACCACTTTGGGCATGGTGCAACCCTTTGTTATTGTGAAGAAGCATTGCAGACATGCTGGGCAGTGGATGAGTATTTAACAAGAAATGTTAGTAGGAGGGATAGACTCCAGAGGATGATCTTCAGGAGGAAATGAGTGATTTATGTTGTTGCTTAGATCTCTTCATCATAAATCAGCAGCAATTTATGGTAAATGATTCCTTCATCCTGTTTCCCCATCAGTGAGACTGTTTATCGTTCATCATTCCCCCAATTCCCAATTCCTGGAGTAACCAGGCCCAGAGCCTCCCTCTTCCTCCCCTCTACATCCTCACCCCAGAACAAACAGAGCAGAGCAAAGAAGAAAACCATCGACATTCAGCAGGTGGGTGAGAGGGACAATAGGTCTAGGGGAGGGCAGTCTTAGGGACACCTGATGGGAAATATTTAAAAAGAAGAGGACTGAATAAAAAGGAGGGGACAGAGGGAATGACAGGAACTTCTCAACAAGGCAACCCTGAAGAGCAAGGCAGAGAGAGCTGGGCCGTGATGACTCTGTGTGGTTTGGAACATTTACATGAATAGCAGTAAAGAAATGCTTCAGCTTTCATCAGAACTGAGGTATCTTTTGTTTGAACAGGGAGATGATACATGATTCAGACACTGGTGGAGACAGGGCTGTCTACTCAATGGACACATGGGCAGTGAGTAGCATCTGCCTCAGGAAGCCACTTGGCTAGATAAAAAATAAGGCAAATTGTCAGGGAGTTGAGATGAAACAGTTAAACTGAACTTCTAGGTGTCAGAGTAACTGACTAAGACAACAAGCCCAAATGAAAATAGCAGCCAAGCCTGGTAGTATTTCCTGTTATAGAACAAGAGAAAGTTGGAGTAGGCACCAACTCCCCTGTTTCCTTATTTCCCCAGGAACACCACCAGTATGAGGCAGGAACAATGCAAACATGGGGAGCCATCTCATTACTCACAGACCTTAAACAAAACAATAAAAAGCTCTTGTAGGGTTGAAAGGGGGATATGGGGTGGTCTAAGAGTGGAAACACACTGAGTACTGAATCAGAGTGAGGAAAGCATCTTCCGGGTTGTTGTTCCTGTCCCTTCCTCATGATAAGGAGGCTTCAGCAGAGGAAGGGACCTACAGAAGGCTTCTGATAAAGAACCTTTGCATGGGGTACCTGGGCTAGGAATGCAAACATATGAAAGAGCATGGTTGTGGGGCTGAAGTCCTTGACAGCAACTCCCTTCAGAGACTTCAGTGCATTGTCTATGCAGCCTCTGGACCTGCCACGTAAAATAAAGCCATTGTAGTTGCCTATGGTCAGGCCTGGAAAATCACATATAGGTTTTTAACCAGGAGCAGGATTCTTCACAGATGTCCAGAATTTCTTCTGCCCAGTAAGTACTTGAAGACACACCCTTAGTGCAAAGAAAAGTCTACCTCTGGAGTCATAATGAACTCATTTTGAGTTTCATAACAGCCTTTACTGAAGTCAACATTATTATCTCTGTTCTGCAGATGAGAAAACTGGGGGATCAAGATTGGTCAAGGCACACACTGCTGTCTGAAAAATTACCCGAGGTGGCATTAGGAAAGGAAATTAGTACATAATTCACTTCCAACCACTTGTCCTGGCCAATGGGTGTTTGGGCAAAGTCCACCTAAGTCAGTGCACTGGGAGGTTAAAATAAAAAGGAAGGTACAAATCCCATGACTGAGTCCCTGACATATGGTACAGTCATGGGCTGAGCATTTCCATTTCTGAATCAGATCCTTTCATCTTTAGGAATGGATCGGGGACTATCTGGTGATTTGGAGACCATGAGAAATTAACCAAGGAAGTGGTAGAAGCAGGAATTGTTACCTGCTGATCAGGAGTGATGGGGGCAGGATGTTAGTGCCCAGAGAGGCTTCGGGCCTCCTAGTGCTCTTCCTCCCCACCCTCACCCCCAAATCTCTCTATCAGACTTTACATACACATTCACAGACATGGAGCAACTCACGGAAGGCAAAAGGACAAATGAGACACAAGTGCTGCCCTCTGTGAGTGCTTTTTCTAATGAGAGGGTGGGACCTGTAGGCAAATAACACAAAGTGACCAACCTAGACCTGAACAACTGAGCAACATAAAACCAAACCCAAACCCAAACCACTACCACTGACTTGATTCCAACTCACAGCAAGCCTATGTAGGGTTCCCAAGACTGTCAATCTGTATGGGAGCAGATAGTCTCTTCTTTCTCCTATGGAGCAGCAAGGGGAGAAAGACGCAGACCAATTCTTCTCAAAGGCATCCTCCCCTCCTTTCAGGGTCATGAAGGAGGACCAGTGCTTATCAAACAAGAAGGTGCTAGAGCAGGAAGAACACTTCAGACAGAGGGAGCAGCACATACAAACTCTAGGTGGCAGGTGTGGAAGAGCTTGATGTGTTGAGGCAGAGTGAGAGTTTCAGGTGGCTGTAACATAAACCATGCTGGTGAGAACAAGAAGGAAGAACAGTGTAGAAAATAACAGCTGAGCCAGCCATGAAGGTATTTCATTTACTTATTATATTTCTTGATCACTGCTAGGTGTCAGGAGCTGTTCCGTGGACTCTGGAGAATACAAAGATAAAAGGATTTCCCTGCTAACAGACCTTTCCTGCCCAGAGAGATCAATCAATGAAGTATACTGGTTCCTGTCGCTGCCATAACAAATTATCCAGTGGGATGGCTGAAACAGTTAGAAATATTGTTCTAGAGGCCCTAAGTCCAAAATTAAGGCGTCATGTTGGCCACACTCTTTATACAGGTTCTAGGGAGAATCTGTCCATTCCTTGACTTTTCTAGCTTCTGGTGGCTGTTGGCTTTTCAGTTTGTGGCCAATCTTTGCTTACGTCTTCATGTCGCCTTCTCCTCTGTGTGGCTGTCTTCTCCTTTCTTGTCTGTCTCAAATCTCCTTCTGCATTTCTCTCATAAGGACACCTGTCATTGGATTTAGAACCCACCCTTATAAGCCAGGATGATCTTTGCTCTCAAGAGCCTTAACTTAATTACATCTACAAAGACATTTTCCAAACAAGTGATTGTTCACAGGTTCCAGGAATTAGGATATCGACATATGTTACGGGGCGCCATATATCCCGATAACCCACCTACAACAGGTCTCATCATAATAGTCAGAACACACTGAGTACTCATTGTGTACCAGGCAGTCTTCTAAGGACTTCATAAGTATTAGGTCATTTAATCATTTAATCCTGACTCCAATCCTGTGATGTGGATACTTGGCATTGGGCAAATATGCTGCAAAAAACAAACAAACAAAAAACTTCTAAAATCTTAAAAAGAAAAGATATCACTTTGAAAGACTTAGGTGAGCCTGACCCAACTCACGGTGTTTTCAATGGCCTCATACTCATGTAAAAGCTGAACAGTGAAAAAGGATGAACAAAGAACTGACATGTTTGCATTATAGTGTTGGTGACAAATATGGACTATATCTGGTGTGGAGCTGTAGGATAAGCACTGAATCACAAAGTCAGTTTAAACCACAAGTTGGCAGTTCAAACACACCAGCCACTCCTTGGAAACCCTACACAGGGTGGCTAAGAGTTGAAACCAACTTGACAGCACTAAACAACAACAACAACAACAACTAGTGGAATGAGCATATTTATCCCGTAGGCAGTACAGCCAGAATATCCCTTAGAAGTGAGGCTGGCCAGACTTTGTCTCACTCCCTTTGGACCTGTTATCAGAAGGGACCAGTCCCTGGAAAAGGACATCATGCTTAGTAAAGTAGAATCCAAGAAAAAGAGGAAGACCCTCAACAAGATGGACTGACAAAGTGACGGCAACAATGGGCTCAAACCTACTATTCATAAAGGAGCTCTGGTAGTGTAGTGGTTACGAATTGGGCTGCTAACCTCAGGGTCAGCAGCTCAAAACTACCAGCTGTTCCGTGGGAGAAAGGTGGGGTTTTCTGCTCCTGTATAGATTAATAGCCTCAGAAACTCTGTAGAAGGTCGCTATGAGTCAGACTGACTCCACGGCACATCACCACCACAACAACTATTGTGAACATGGTTCAGGACTGGGCATCATTACATTATACATTACGTTGCTATGAGTCAGAGACTGAATGGTACCTAACCATTAGTGATGAAGATGAGATGATGGGAAAGTATGTGTTTGGCTCCAAAGCCTCTAAGTAGTGGAAAGAGAAAGGGGAAGAGGGAGAAGAGGAAGGGAAGGGAAAGAGAACACAGGGAAGGGAAGTAACAAGGAAGATATGTATCTACAGGAATATTATTTAGATCTAAAGACCCAGAAAACTTGAGGTATGTAATTGTATTTAAAATTTTCCTCACACCTCCCAATTCTCTACATTTTAAAGTACCCCAATATCAGAGAATTGCTGAGGGTTCTATCCTCTCAAGCTCCTGGGTCTCTACCTTTGTCTTCCATAGGCTATCTGGATTCCAAACATAAAAATTCAGTGTTTTACACCATTTTCTGTTTTTTTGCCCCTTCACTGTTTTACACCATTTTTTCTCTCATGACAAATAGCAGAAACAAACCTTCACCATAGCATTAGAACTTCAGTGTCAGTTCTGAGGATTGACCCTATTTCTTGTCAAATGCTTTAAACACTCCCTGGAACAGTCCCATCCTCCCTGTCAAAGACTCTTTTCCTTGATCCTCTGTTCTTCCAGACAGAGAATCAGCCTCTCATCTTCTAGCTGTTCCTCTCTCCACTCACACTCCACACCCCACCCTTGCTGCCCCTTCCATTCATCCGAGTATCTAGTGCTAATACTATTGTTGTTAAGTGCCATTGAGTTGGTTCTGACTGATAGCAACCTGTACAGGGTTCCCAAGATGTGGCTAGTGAGTTTGAATTGCTGATCTTGTGGTTCAAACCAACCTTATGGTCTAGTCCTTTATCCCACAGTGCTACACCAGGACTAGAATTGGTGGCTTTAATAAACAGAAATTCATTTCCTCAGAGTTTAGGAGACTAGGAGTCAGAATTCAGAGCACTGTCTATAGGGGAAGATTTTCTATCTCAGTTGGCTGTGGAGAAAGATCTTCGTCTCTTTTCAACTTCTGTTGCTCAGTTCCTTGGTGATCTTCATGTGGCATTTATCTTTCTCTCTGTCCTTCCTTCTATGTACCTGTTGCTGTTGTTATTAAGTGCCATCAAGTTGGTTCCAACCCATAGTGACCCTGTACAGGGTTTCTGAGGGCGTAAATCTGTACGGGAGTAGAAAGCCTAATCTTTCTTCCGTGGAGCGGCTGGTAGTTTTGAACTGCTGACCTTAAGGTTCTCAGCCCGATTCGTAACCACTACACTGCCAGAGCTCCTTCTGTGTACCTAATCTGCTCCTTTTATTTCTCACAGGCTATTGATTCAAGACATGCCTTATACTGATAGGATCACAGTAACATAAAAATGAAAATGCTATTCCCAAATGGAATTACATCCAGAAGTACAGGGGTTTAAGATTTACAACACATATTTTGGGAGGACACAATTTAATCCTCCACAAGACAACACCACCCTACATGTAAATTCTTTTTAGGGACTCATGTATAACAGGTGAAAAAGTACTCTTCCTCATGCCTCATGACCAGCAGCCAAAACCAAGCCATGGACACTTTATCTTGGTGGTGGTAGTGTGCCGTAGAGTTGGTTCCGACTCATAGCGACCCTGTACAGGGTTTCTGAGGTTGTAAATCTTTACGGGAGCAGAAAGCCTCATCTTTCTCCCACAGTACAGTTGGTAGTTTCAAACTGCTGACCTTAAGGTTCGCAGCCTGATTGATAACCATAGGTGGATTCAAACAATCAACTTTTAGGTTAGCAGCTGACTCAACAGCACCTAACAACTATAACAATAGCTGATTACAAACCATAGGTGACAATATTTCCTGGGGAATAAGCTGGGAGCAAGATCAGAGAGAGGTTTAGGGGAGCCAGAAAGGCTCATTGGAAGAGAAGGCATTTGAGTCTTAAGAAGGAACACCATAAACACTGAATGTGACAGAGGTCAAAACAAGGTGTCCACAGAAGGGCGAGTCCCTCCTAGGCTAGTGAGAAGGGAAGTTCTGACAAGAAAGACTTCACAGGAAGTCCCTTTGTACAACCATGTTAGAAACAAAGTGGCAGGAAAGCTAATCTACATGCCTTCAGTCTGTATTCTCCAGCCCACAGCCCATTGTGACATCACCAGGATCTGGTTATAAGAAGAGAGACTTTGTCAGTATCAGTCCCTCCAGCCTGGCCTCCATAACCTCCTAGCAAGTCCATAAGCAAAATCAAGGGCCATGTTCCTGTTAGCAGTTTTTTTGCTCATGTCAGGAGCCAAGAGCAAGCATCTTGGTATGTGGACTCCTCTCTTGGTGGGGACTGAGCATGACAATCACCCTCCTCCCTCCCGTCCATCCAGTCAGTGGTCAGCATTAACACCAAAAGTAGAAGGAGAGTTGATTAGCTGGCTCATTCATTTAATTAGCTAGTTTATTAGATAACTCACAAGAAAATGTACAGTAGCTTTATGTTCTTCCACATACTTCTTGAAATCGCTTCTCTTCTCCTCTATTCCCCAATACAAAGTTTGACCTGTATAACCTTGAATTTTTATTTTGAAACCTGAGACTTTATTTCTGAATGACTAACAGAGCTCCCAGAAACATGTGTTCAGAATTAGTTGATTATTATAGCTGATGGGCGTCATGACCAAGCTTCTCATGAATTGGAGACACAGAGTGTAAGTGTAGCTCAGAACATTTAAGAGTACCCATAGGAAGAAGAATGGGGTTTCTGTTCTTAACCGTTAGCTCCTTAAAGCTCCCTGATGGGTCATGTCTCTTTCCAAGGGGGAGCAAGTGGCTGGAAGGAAACTGGGAGGTTTAGCAGTTATTATGGGCCAGGTACTTTCCTACCTTTAATGTCCAAAACAACATTGTAGGGGTTTTGCTCTTAGTCCCAGATTATGAGTGAAGAATTCTGAGCCTTACAGTGTGGCTGAGGACTTTTTAAAAGACACACAAGAATTTGTAGCAGATCTGACTCAAAAGTCCATGTTTTACTGTTCAACTGTCATTCTTCAATGTGCCCTTGGGTTGGTGTGTTTGGGGAAGAGAGGTTAGTGTGTAGTGTGGGGAGAGAATATGGAGAACAACAAGTGCCCCACTGCAAGTGTCCAATACAAGGAGACTGAAAACAAATGATTGCTCAAATCCCTTCTCCTCGATTTCTAAACTGCCTGAATGATGTCCAAATTCCATTGGGTTGCCTTGCTTTGGAGTGTGCACAAGTATGGATCTTCCAATCAGTTGGCCAGGTAGCTGTCTTCCAAATTTCTAGTCATAGATGAGTGAGCACCTCCAGTACTTCGTCAGTTTGTTGAAACATTTCAATTTGTATTCCTTCAATTCCCGCAGCCTTAATTTTCACCAACGTCTTTAGAACAAATTGGACTTCTTTCAGTACCATCAGTTATTGGTCACATGCTACCTCTTCAAATGACTGAATATTAACCATTTCTTTGTGGCACAGTGACTCTGTATATTCCTTCCATCTTCTTTTGGTGATTTCTGCATCATTCAATATTTTGCCCATATTGAATTTTGGCCAATATTTTGCCAATATGTCAAATCAAGGCTTGAATTTTCTTTTAGTTCTTTCAGCTTGAGAAATGCTGATTGTGTTCTTCCCTTTTGTTTTTCTAACTCCATTTTTGGAGTCTTTGCATATTTCATTTTAATACTTCACTTTGTCTTCTCAAGGTGCCCTTTGAAATTTTCTGTTCAGCTCCTTTACTTGCTCATTTCTTCCATTTACTTTAGCATATTGTGTTGGAGAACAAGTTTCAGAGTCTCTTCTGACATCCATTTTGGTCTTTTCTTTCTTTCCTGTCTTTTCACTGACCTTTTACTTTCTTCTTGTATGATAATTCTTGATGTCATCCCACAGTTCTTCTGGTCTTTGATTATTAGTTTCTAGTGCATTGAATCTGTTCTTGAGATGGTCTCTAAATTTAGTTGAAATGTGCTCAAGGTCAACTTTTGTCTCTCATGAAGTTGTTTAATTTTCTTCAGCTTCAGCTTGAATTTGCTTATGAGCAATTGGTCTATTCCACAGCCTGGCCTTGTTTGGGCTGATGATATGGAGCGTCTTCATCATCTTTTCCCACGGATGTAGTCAGTTTGATTCCTGTGGATTCCATCTGGTGAGGTCCTTGTGTACAATCACCTTTTATGTTGTTTAAAAGGTATTTGCAATGAATAAGTTGTTGGTATTGCAAAATTCTGTCATGCTATCTCCAGCATCATTTCTATCACCGAGACATAGCTTCCAACTACTGATCCTTCTTCTTTGTTTCCAACCTTCACATTCCAATCACCAGTAATTATCAATGCATCTTGATTACATGTTTGATCAATTTCAGATTAAAGAAGTTGGTTGTTGTTTTTGTTATTGTTAAGTACTGTCAAGATGGTTCCAACTTGCAGCAATCCTGTATCGGATTTCCAAAGTCTGATTGGTGGATTTGAACCCCCAACCTTGTAGTTAGTAGTCCAGTGCTTATCCTATAGTGCCACAATAGGACTATGAAGAAGTTGGTAGAATTCTTCAATTTTGTTATCACTGAGTTTAGTGGTTGTTCTTCCTTGTAGGTATATGGATAGTTTCCTATCATAGACAGCATTGTACTTCAAGACAGATCTTGATTTTTTTTGACAAGGAGTGTGATGCAATTCCTCTTCAATCTATAATTCTCAGCATAGTAAACCATATGATTGATTCAAAATGGCCAATGTCAGTCCATTTCATTTCACTAATGGATATCAATCTTTATATGTTCCATTTCATTTTTGACAACTTCCAATTTTCTTAGATTCATACTTCACACATTCTGTGTTCTAGTTATTAATGGATATTTGCAACTGTTTCTTCTCTCCTTAATCAGCAAATTAAGGTCCAGAAAAGCTATGCTTCATTCACATCATTATATTCAACTCTACTTTGAGGATACAACTCTTCCCCAATCATATTTTGAATGTCTTCCAACCTGAGGAACTCATCTTACAACACTATATTTGACAGTTGTTGTTGTTAAGTGCCGTCGAGTCGGTTCCGACCCATAGCGACCCTGTACAGGGTTTCCGAGGGTGTAAATCCTTATGGGAGTAGAAAGCCTCATCTTTCTCCTGCGGAGCAGCTGGTAGTTTCGAACCGCTGACCTTAAGGTTCGCAGCCCGATTCGTAAACACTACGCTACCAGAGCTCCTTAGTAGTTGTTGTTAAGTGCCATCAAGTCAGTTCCGACCCATAGAGACCCTGTATAGGGGTTCCGAAGAGCAGCTGGTGACGTTGAACTGCTGACCTTGCAGTTCAAATGGCTTTACAGTCTGGTGCATTAACCCACAGCGCCACACCAGGGCTCCATATTTGACAATGGTCCTCTGCTATTCATAAGGTTTTTAGGGGCTAAACATTCAGAAGTAGTCTGCCTCACCTTCCTAGTCTGTCTTAGTCTGGAAGCTTCGCTGAATATTGTTCACCATGGGTGATCTTGCTGGTATTTAAAATACCAGTGGCATAGCTTCTACCATCACAGCAATACATAAGCTTCCATAGTGTAATAAACTAATAGACAAGAGGTGGATCCTCATCTGTAGAATAGTTACAATGGTATCTATTTACAAGCCTCCTTTTCCCAATGCTGATAGTAGTAGTAGGTAGTAAGTGATAGTAGTAATAGATATTAACAAAATATTGAATCCTTTACCTTCCACCACACTGAAGAGTTCAGAGGCAGTTGTCTGCCAACCGTTGACAAGGTCTAGGAATGATACCTTCCATTTCCTTTTCTGACAGGATGCGGTGAGAGACCTATTTTTGAGGGAGGAGCTCAGCATTCCAGAATCATAGAGGGGGTGGAGGCTGGGTTTGGTGAGTTTCCATGGATGGTGAGTATTCAGTTGGGAAATGAACATTTCTGTGGTGGTACAATCCTGAACAAGTGGTGGATTCTAACTGCTGCTCATTGCTTTCATTATGAGCAATTATCGTAAGTACCCAAGCACACATCCTTATTTACTTCTATTGTTGTCTACTCCCATGCCACCCTGAGACTCTCCAAAGGACTTAGTTAATAAGCCTCTCATAGGACCTACACATTCTTCTAGGAGAAAATGATCCTGATTCTGGAAGTCTGGTTTCCTGGGACACCTGACTTTATTGCCCTGCTTCTTGTAGAGTATTCTCAGGATAATCTAGCTTTTACTGATTACTAATTATGTGTCAATGACTCTGTTAAGAATATCTACTTAGACTTTATTCATTTAAGTAATCTTACAATGAACCCTCCATGACCAGTAGAACTAAAAAACCCATTTTATAAATAAGACAACTGAGGTCCCAAAAGGTTGAGTAACTCACCTGAAGCACACAACTAGTAGAAAGAGATAGAACTTAAATTCTGGCTCCCAGCCTTGTGCTTTTCACTGTAACATCACCAGAAAGGGTTTAAAGACTTCCAAGAGTTCATCAAAAAGTCCTGGGAGTGTTTTGTAATGACATAACCAGGGAACATTGTATGATCTCTTCCCATAGAATATTTAAAAATTGGCAAATGGAAAATTCATAGCCATTCAGCCGCAGCTGGGGTGGGGCCTGGATGCTGACCTCTTACTGAAGATCTTTTCTGCTCAGTCAGTGGTAGATCTAGGTTAAATGGTGCTCCTGGGTTCACTAAATTGTTGGTAAACACGTTGGTATAAAACAGATATACTAATATCTATTTTTAAAGCTAGTTTGGTCTTTTGAAGACTCTTCCAATTGCTCAAAGTTTAAAAGGCAGCCTTATTTTACTAGGAAGGTGTATTTCATGCATATCTCTGAAACCTGTGATGGAACAGAGGCGTAGCTGTGGTTTCCAGTACTGATTATTATGCCATCCTCAAATTCTTCCAAATTCTCACATCTTCTGAGTGATAAACCCAATAGGTTCCATTCTCAATACCCCTAGAATTATATAGGATTTAGGTATTCCTGGAATAACAAATTCTTCCCACTTGTGAATTTCCCTTTTTCTCCTCTCTGTTCACGTCTATGCCACCAGTCCAGCAGACCTGAATATTGTGGCCGGAACCAATGACTTAATCAGTCCACATAAAGAAATCAAGGAGGTCACCAAAATAATTCTTCACAAGGATTTTGAAAAAGTCAACATGAACAATGATGTTGCTTTGCTCCTATTAGGCTCACCTATCACCTTCACTGATGAGAAACTCCCCATCTGTTTGCCCAGGCAACCCATCCCCTCCACCTGGCATGAATGCTGGGTGGCAGGGTGGGGACAGACCAGCAGTGGTATGTGACTCCTCAGCATCTTCTGAGAACCTCTGGGCTGGGGGAGGGGGAGAGTCATGAGTAATGTGTGGCTGAGAGTGGGCCTTTATATCTGACGGAGAAGGGGGAGGAGGATGAAAGGGAGAGAGAAGTGAAGAAGAAGGAAGGAGAGAAAGACTTTGCATTGGATCAAATCCCTGCATGGTAGAGGCCTAATCTCAGCTTCTTCCAAGTGCCAAGGAAGCATCTTCCAAAAGCTGTAAACTGAGATGTCAGGTCAGATACAGTTCCCAGGTGTGGTTTTCTTCAGTTAGTACAGAGTAGTTTTGTTTATATAATTGAATTCAAATATCTGTAGGCAGTCTACACACTCTCCAATTTGTTTTGCCAGAGGCCCCTTCTAATCTTAATTCTCTAGCATCCCCCTTGATTCACACACTGAAGTTTCATACCTAGTTCCTACAGGCCTAGGCTTTTGATGGTCTTGGAGCATAGCCCTGTAGTTCTTGTAGGAATGAATCCGTTGTTACTTGTTGCTTGTTACTTGGCCAAAATAGAAACAAAAGCATTTCAGAACAGAAAGATATGATGAAGTCCCACCTTAACTGTCCCAAAAGAAAACTTGACAAAAACCACAGCAAACAAGTTGTGGAGGATATGGGAATAGCATAGTAATGTCTCAAGTGTGAACAAGACTAAATCCATAAACATGCTTTTTAACAAGCTGGAGCATCCAAGATGGTAGGTGTCTCAAGTGCTCTGCAACCAGAGGAATTGGATGGAACATTGATTCTGGACTGTTAGCACCACTTAAAATTTAGAAGTAGATGGAGTGGACAAGAAAGGTGTTTACAAGAGTAAAAAGATTTAATAAGGATAATTGTGAAATTTCTGCATAGTCAGAGTAGATGAGATAGACAGAAGCCCAGAAGGACCTAGGACAAAGTCCTTCCAAAGACTTTTAGCCAACTTGCTCTTGCAAGGGATTCTGGACTTTTCTCATTGATTTCTCCCCCACCAGTAGTAAAATCCAACTTTCAGAAGCTCTGTGTAAGGGAAGTGCCATACTCACATCATAAAAAGTGAAAATAGGCAAATATAAGTGAAAATGTTGAATTATGTTCAGAAATGGTCTATAGCTAGTTCTAGGAAGATGTCAGATCAGTAGGACTGGTGTCAATCTGAATGTTTTCTTGATTTTGAATGAGGGAGATCGTTTAAGAAAGTGGAGATTGTTTGGAATAGTCTGGGGGTGGGTGAGTATAGAACTTGTGCATAGAAGAAGGTGGCTGTGAAGAAGGAAAGCCCAGGATTGGTGGCAGGTGGGACAAGAAGATGTGCAAGAGTGGTTTTAGAGGAGGGTTGGTTATATTATCAGTCCTGGATCCTGCTGGGTTAGAATAGACTCCACTAGCTGGCAGTGGGTGGCTTTGCTTGGTTTTAGTGTGGCAGGACCCGCTGAATGGTGACTTTTCTAATGTGCTTTCTCTGTGGGCCAGACAACAAATACTCTATGACAACGGATCTGATGAAAGTACCAATGATCATCTTGGATTGGGAAGAATGTTCAAAGAAGTTTTCAAAACTTACCGAAAATATGCTGTGTGCTGGATACAAGAATGAGAGCTATGATGCTTGTCAGGTAATTCGAGGGTGCCCCACCCTTACCTAACAGATCCTTATCCCATCCTGGCTGCCAATGTAAATGCATTTATTTCTGCTGGGATTAATTAAAAGTTTGGAAAATGTGTGAGAATCAGGGTCTTAGGTCACAGAAAAAGGATACAGACAGCAGAGTCTTTGGAGATTCGTCATGTGAACTGCACCCTTGGAGTGCAACTCTGATGGGAGTGAGCATGCAGCAACACTAAGCAAATATTTCTGATCTTCTCCAGGCCCACTAGGTAAATAGGGCCCCAAGGTTTTTCCTATTTCTTGGAATTCTAAAAGAACAAAAAAGCCAAGGATTTGAGATCCCTATAATGAATTGTTTTAATTCATTCATCTAGTAACCTTTGCTGAATAGGTACTGCATACTAGGACTTGGGAATGCAGCCGTGAATGAGATAAGGCTCATCCTTTATAGGAACCCACAGTTTTATGGGTTGGCAGTAGACAAGTAAACTACTTGGTGCAATTGTTTACAAGTTGGGCAGCTAACCACAACATGGACTGTTCAAACTCACCCACCAGCTGCTCTGAGGGAGCACAATAAGACTGTCTGCTCCTGTAAAGATATTCAGTCTTGGAACCCCTTATAAGGAGCAGTTGTGCTCTATCCTATAGGGTCACAATGAGTTGGAATCAACTCCATGGCAGTCCTGGTATGGATAGGCACTGGGTTGCTAACTATAAGGTTGGTGGTTCAAATCCACCAGTCCCTCCTTGGAAGCCCTATATATAGTGTAGCTATCAGTTGGAACTGACTTGATGGCACTTAGCAACAACAACATAGGACAGAGTAGAACTGCCCCATAGGGTTTCCAACCAAGTGCATAACCACTGCACCTCTGGTGGTTGTGTGCTGTTGAATCAGTTCCAACTCACAGCTACCCCATACAGGGTTTCTGAGGCTTCAGATCCTTATGGGAGCAGAAAACTTCATCTCTCTCTCAAAGAATGACTGGTAAATTTGAACTGCTGACCTTGCAGTTAGCAGCCCAGCTCATAATCCACTACGCTACCAGGACCCCTGTTGTTAAGTACCATGGAGTCGGTTCTGACTCATAGAGACCTGCACAGGGTTTCCAAGGCTGCAAATCTTTATGGGAGCAGAAAGCCCTATCTTTCTCCCATGGAACAGCTGGTAGTTTCAAACTGCTGACCTTGAGGTTAGCAGCCTGATTTGTAACCACTACGCTACCAGAGCTCCTTTCATATATTGATAAGAAAGCTAAGACTCCTTGAGCTTCACAGTCTTATATTTTAGCTTCTGTCTAATAAAATGAATACAAACAATTTAAGAAGAAAAACTTTTTTGATTGGTTGTTAGGAGAATAGAAAAAACTCAGAAATTATTTTCATCTAGCTTTAATGATGCATGAGGAGATTGACTTTTAAAGCTCAAAAACTCTGTCTTAGGAGGTGCCATTTTGATGAGCCCACTTAATACCAGCTGAAAGTTAAGTCTCTACTCTTGTGTGGGAACTGAGTCGGTCTTCTCCTTGGAGGAAAACTACAAATGTAAATGCACCATTCACTGAGAGGTTAAACAATTAAAAGTCTGTCTAAGGGGATGAGAAGGTATTTATCTACCATATTCTTTATTACTCTTTAATGTGAGGATATTGCTAGTTTTCCCTGGTAGGCTTTCAGATAGTGGGGCCTTGTATATGGGGAGCTTTTGTATAGGAGCTGGGGGTAATGAAATAGAAGAGAATGGAGAACTATGAAGTAAGATGTGAACTACAGCCACATGGCTACCGGCCTACAAACAGTCATTAATCTGGAGAACAAAGTGAGGACCAAACAGAGAAAATCAATGTCATGTGAACCTTGTGTTTTCTTCACATTCTTAATAAAATAAAAATAAAAAAGAGAGTTGGACCTTCTGATTTCCAGGCAAGATGGAATAGGACCATCTCCCTATTCCTTCCACTAAGTATAGCTAAAAACTTTGGACATGATAGCATAAAACAAACAGAAAGTTGGGGCTAAAATGATGGATTGACTGAATACCCTGAAACTTGAGGAACAACACAGTGGTGAGTTTTGAGGTTTTCTTTTTGCCTCCTATATATCCCAGACAGGATGTTGGAGAAGCCCACCACCCAGAAATGCCAATGGATATATACAAAACAAACAAAAACAACTCTGCTTTCTTTTGCCAAAAAACTAGGAAGAAGGTAATATAGAAAGACATGAAATGTTGCAGAAAAACACCACTAAAGAACCCACATGGTGCTGTGGGTTAATGCACCAGGCTGCAAAGCCATTTGAACTGCAAGGTTGGTTCAAGTTCACCAGCTGCTCCTTGAAAACACTATACAAGGTCACTATGGGTCAGAACTGACTTGATGGCACTTAACAACACAACAATAAAGAACCCACAGTCCCCTCTTCCCCTCAGCAAAAGCCAAGTGGAGAGTCTAGATTTCCATCCTTGACCAGTGATGAAGAGACACCCTTCCTTCCTATTCCCTGGCAGGATGAGGTCAGAGGAGGTCAAGAAGGAAGCGAGTATTTTATATATTTATTTATTACCATTTCCATAGGAAAAAGATGAGGCTTCACAGCTTGGGAAACCCTGTGCAGGGTTGCTATGAGTTGGAACCAACTCCACAACACACCACCACCACACTGTAATAAAGAACCATTCCCTTCCACCCTAGCATCAGTGGAAGTAGGAAATTCTATGCCTATCTAGCAATAAAGAGTTAGTATCCCATCACCTTGTTCTAGTTTCAGACAGAAGGTCCCTTAAAACAAAAATTTAAACAAGATCTAGAATCTCATAATAGTCCAAATGCCTAGAGGCATATCATACTTAGAATAGAGTTGTACTAGGGTACATGCATTCAATTTAGTTATAAACATGGAATAAGAAAAAAAATCTAAATTAAGAGTACAGAGTTATTTTTTTTAATTGAATGCCTAAGGTAAACAATCTAATTAAATTGTAATGCTAAATGAATCATGCACTTAATTATAAATACAAAATGCAAAACTTTTAGGAAAAAAATAAAATGCAAAACTTTTAAGAAAAAAATAAAATGCAAAACTTTTAGGAAAAATACCTAGAAAATATTTGGAACGTAGAGCTAGGTGAAAAGTTCTTAGAGTTTATACTAAAGCATGATCCATACAGAGAAATATGGGAAAACTGGACCTTAGTTAAACTAAAAACGTTTGCCCTGTGAAAATCCCTTGTTAAGATAATGATGAGGCAAGCACCAGAGTGGGAGAAAATATCCACCAAAGATTGTATCTATAATCTATAAGGAACTCTAAAAATTCAACGTATAAAAATAAATAAACAATCCAGTTAGAAAATGGGCAAAAGACACAAAGAGACATTTCGGTGATGAGTATTTATGAACGGCAACTAAGCACATTAAAGATAGGCAATATCATTAAAAATTAGGGAAAGGCAAATTGAAACCACAGTGAGATATCACTACATATCTATTGGAATGAGTAAAATAAAAACATAATAACTGATAAGAAAACCACATGAAGATTGCTAACAGAGAAAGGCTTACCCTATAGCTTGTTGTTGTTGCTGTTAGGTGCAATCCTGTACAGGGCTTCCAAGGAGCAGCTGCTAAATTTTAACTGCCGACCTTGTGTTGCTTATCCTTACAGTGCCACACCAGGACTCCCTACCCTATAGCTAGCACCCTGAAATCCAACTTCTATCTCCTAACTGTGAGAGGATAAATTTGCTTGTTAAAGTCAATACAATAACAATAACAAAACAAATTACAGCAAGGATGTGGAGAAACTGGATCATTGACACATTACTGGTGGGAATTTAAGATGGTACAACCACTCTGGAGAACAGTTTGGGAGTTTCTTCATATGCCTTGCCTTATAGACCAGCAATTGAGCACTTGGGCAGTTAGTTCAGATAAATTAATGCTTATGCTCATATACTTATTCAATCTGTATTTTGAGCACATAATCCAAGAAGCTGAATTATATGAAAAAGAACATGGCATCAGGATTGGAGGAAGACTCATTAACAACCTGCGATATGCAGATGATGCAACCTTGCTTGCTGAAAGTGAAGAGGACTTGAAATACTTATTGATAAAGATCAAAGACCACAGCCTTTGATATGGGTTGAATCTCAATGTAAATAAAACAAAAAAATCCTTACCACAGGACCAATAAATAATGTCCATATAAATGGAGAAAAGATTGAAGTTGTCAAAGACTTCATTTTGCTGGATCCTCCATAAATACTTATGGAAGCATCAGTCAAAAAATCAAATGAGTATCTGCTGCACAAGACCTCTTTAGAGTGTTCAAGAGTAAAGATATCAGTTTCAGGACTAAGTTTAGCCTGACCCAAGTCATGATATTTTCCATTACCTCATATGCATATGAAAAGTGAGCAATGAATAAAGAAGACCGTAGAAGAATTGATGAATTTGAGTTATGGTGTTGGAGAAGAATATTGAAAGTGCCATGGACTGCCAGAAGAAGAAACAAATCTGTATTGGAAAAAGTACAGCAAGAATGCTCCTTAGAAACCAGGATGGCAATACTTCATCTCTCATATTTCAGATATATTATCAAGAGGGACCAGTCCTTGGTGAAGGACATCATTTTTGGTAAAGTGGAAGGTCAGTGAAAAAGAAGACAACCCCCAATGAGATGGATTGGCACAGTAGCAGCAACCAAGGACTTAGTGTAACAACAGTTGTGAGGATGATGTGGGATCAGGCAGTGTTTCACTCTTTTATGCAACCGACTAAGTCAGAACCAACTGCATGGCTCCTAACAACAACCACATTATAAATGTTGCTGTGTAAGGGTAAGTTGAAAATTATTGCTACAAAACGATGGAAATGTTTATTACACAGAAATGTCAAAGTGTGAAGTTGTTGTTTCTCAACATACTCGTATCCTCCATCTAGGTCTATATATTTCTGAAGATGACAATTCCATCTCCCTAATCCTTTTCCTAAGGAGCTCTGGTAGCATAGTGGTTACAAATCGGGCTGCGAGCCACAAGGTCAGCAGTTTGAAACTACCAGCTGCTCTGTGGGAGAAAGATGAGGCTTTCTGCCCTCGTAAAAATTTACAGCTTTGGAAACCCTGTATAGGGTTGCTGAGTTGGAACCAACTCTAAGAATTCTGTGCTCTTTGATTTACTCTACATTTTGGCATCATTGAAGGACTCAAATCATAATTCTTTTAATTGTTCTTTGAGTTTGGAAAGCAAAAATAAGTCTTTGTGTTGTTGTTAAGTGCCGTCGAGTCGGTTCCGACCCATAGCGACCCTGTACAGGGTTTCCGAGGGTGTAAATCTTTACGGGAGTAGAAAGCCTCATCTTTCTCCCGCGGAGCAGCTGGTAGTTTCGAACCGCTGACCTTAAGGTTCGCAGCCCGATTCGTAACCACTACGCTACCAGAGTCTAAAGGGCATTTAATCAAGGCTATAGGGTAGATAGGGAAAGTTTCCTCACAAAATTCTTGTTGCTACCTTTGACAATTGAGCAGGTACATTGTCATGATGGAAAAAAATTTCCCAGAGCAACTTTTCTGGCCTTTTTCTCATGAATGCAGTTTTCAATTTTCTTCAGATTTCTTCATAATAAGATTTACACAGTTTTGTAAATGATGTATAAAAACTGTAATTCTACTCTGACCTAAGGAGTAATTCTACTCTGACCTACAGGGTCGCTTGAATTTGGTTTTTAGTTTTGGAAAGAAAGCAAGGACTGCCTCTAAGGAGGCTCTGGCCACAGACAACAAGGAACTTGGCATTAATGACCTTTGAGGGGCTTTGTCCTAATGGCTAATGCTGATAACCAAAGACTTGTCTTGTGAGAATTATACAGTTCATAAGAGTCTCCCCAATTCCTCACTGTGAGATAACAGTACCAGATGAGCACTCTTATCTGTTTTGTGGGTGAAGAAACAGAACTTGACTTCCAGGTCTGATCCCATCACTGCCTAGTATTTGACTTTGGACAAATCACTCGAATTCTGAATTCCTGCTACTTCATCTGCTAAATGGCTATGTGAGACCTGCCCAACCCACTTTACAGGGTAGTGAATAGGATGAAAATATTTAACACGCATGAACTAGTTATAAACATTCTTATACTGTTTCAGATCCATTCATATACTAAAGGGAATGATTGATTAAAGTAACTAAATAAGTTATGAGTATGTTTTTTCATTTATAAAACAGTTTTAATGAAGTGTTTTTACACATCATTTTATGGATCGAAAAGTCTATGATTCTAGGATTTTGTGGAGTGAAATAAAATTTCCCTGAAGCTGTTTGAGTGATGAGTTCAGAATATTTAAAAATCCAGTTAAAAATCTGATTTATGGTGACCCTAAGGACTCCTCGTGTGGTACTGTAGGATAAGCACTGGGCTATGAACCAAAAAAAAAGGTCAGCAAATCAAACCTACCAGCTGCTCCTCAGATACCCTGTGCAGAGTCGCTTAATAACAACATAACATATATAATAGAGTAGAACTGTGCTTCAAACTGTGTTCAATTACACGAATCCCCCATTATTGCTCTTTTTAAACCACACACATCCCTTCCACAACAACCCACTCCTTTACTGGCAACCAAATAATTTTTTTCTTTATTGGCAATCAAACAACTTCCTTTGTTTCCCATTTCTATAATTCAGTCATTTCAAGAATAGTATGTAAAAGGAATCATATAATATTTAATTTTTTTTAGATTCATTTGTTTCACTCAGCATAAGATTATAGAGCGTCATCCAAATTGTTGAGTGTATTTGTTCCTGGGTAATATTTCATTCTGTTAGGTCCCCATGAGTTGAAGTTGACTCAATGGCAGCAACACCAGTATTATATGATTTGATATTTCATATTTTGAGCTATTATGAATAAAACTGCTATAAACATTAGTGTATATGTTTTTGCATGAGCATTATTTTTGTTAGGTGCCATCAAGTGGGTACCGACTCATAGTGACCCTATGTACAACAGAACAGAATACTGCCCAGTTCTGAGACAACCTCATAATCATTGCTACGTTTGAGCTCATTGCTGCTGCCACATGTCAATTCATCTAGTTGGGGGTCTTCCTCTTTTTCTCCGACCCTCGACTTTACCAAATATGATATTCTTCTCCAGTGACTGTTCCCTCCTGACAATATGCCTGAAGTATGCAAGATGAAGTCTGGCCATCCTGGCTTCTGTTGTATTTCTTCCAATACAGATTGACTTGTTCTTTTGGCAGTCCATGGTGCTTTTAATATTCTCCTCCAACACCATAACTCAAATGCATCAATTCTTCTACAGTCTTCCTTATTCACTATCCAACTTCTACATGCCTTATTGAAAATACTATGACTGGGTCAGGCACACCTTAGTCCTCAAACTGACATGTTTGCTCTTGAACACTGTAAAGAGCTCAGTGTACAGACTGAATAACTATGGTGAAAGAATACAACATTGGTACCATTATCCCCTTGTTCTGTTAGAATGTCTGCCTTTTGTTCTATTTATAGGTTCCTCATGTTGTTAATTGTTGTCGAGTCAATTCCAACTCATAGCAACCTTGTGTAGGATATCTTAGGGTATAAACCTTTGCTGGAGCATAGAGTCTCATCTTCCTCACAGCAGCTGGTGAGATCAAATCACTGACCTTGTGGTTTTCAATCTAGGGCTTATCCTATGGAGCAACCAATGAAGCGTTCTTAAATACCCATTCTTCCCAATGGTATCCATAGCTTGTGATGATCTATATAGTCAAAAGCCTTTGCATAGGCGATAAAGCATAAGTAAACATATTTCTGGAATTCTCTGCTTTCAGCCACATCCATCTGATCAACATTAGCAATGATACCACTAGTTCCACATTCTCTTCTGAATCTGACTTGAATAACTGACAGTTCTGTTAACATACTGTTGCAGCCATTTTTGAATTATCTTAAGCAAAATTTTACCTACATATGATATTAATGATATTGATTATTTGTGCATTCCAAAGGGCACCTTCTCTTTGGAAAGGGCACAAATATGTATCTCTTTGAACTGATTGGCTAGGTAGATAGCTGTCTTCCAAGTTTCTTGCAATAGATGAATGAGCGCCTCTAGTGCTCCAATGCTGCATCAGTTTGTTGAAATACTTCAATTTGTATGCTGTCAATTCCTGGAGCTTTGTTTCCCCCCAATGCCTTCAGTGCTGTTTGCACTTCCTTCTGGTTCTTGTTCATATACTACCAATTGAAATGGTTGAACATTGACCATTTCATTTTGGTATAGTGACTCTGTGTATACCTTCCATCTTCTTTTGATTCTGCATCATTCAATACTTTTCCCATGTTACTTGTGTTGTGTGCCATCAAGTCAGCTCTTACTCATCACAACCCTAAATAGGGTTTCCAAGGAGTGGAACCACTGACCTTGAGGTTAGCAGTCTAGTGTTTACCCTACAGTGCCACACTAGGACTCCCATAGAATCTTTCAATATTGCAAGTCAAGTCTTGAATCTTTTCTTCAGTTCTTTCAGCTTGAGAAATACTGAGAGTATTCTTCCCTTTTGGTTTTCTAACTCCAGATTTTATACATTTCATCATTAACACTTGACTTTATCTTCTTGAGTTGCTCTTTGAAATTTCCTGTTCAATCCTTTGATTTCCTCATTTTCTCCACCTGTTTTAACATCTCTATGCTGGAAAGCAAGTTTCAGAGTCTCTTCTGACATCCATTTTGATTCCTTCTTTTTTTCCTGTCTTTCAATACCTCTTGCTTTCTTCCTCTATGACGTTCTTGATGTCATCTCACAGCTCTTCTGGTCTTCAGTCATTAGTGTATTGTTGTTGTTAAGTGTCATTTAGTCACTTCCAAATCATAGTGACCCTGTATAGGGTTTCTGAGGAGTAGCTGGTGAGTTTGAATCACCAACCTTGTGATTCAAACAATCTTGCAGTCCAGTGCTTATCCTACAGTGCTACATCAGGACATTTTAGTATCTAATGCATCAAATCTATTCTTGAGATGGTCTCTAAATTCAGGTGGGATATGTTCAAGGTCATATTTTGGCTCCTGTGGACTTGTTTTAATTTTCTTCATCTTTTTCCTGAACTTCCATGTAAGCAATAGATGGTCTGTTTAACAGCCTTAAGCTGATGATATTGATGATATTGAACTTTTCCACTGTCTCTTCCCACAGATGTAGTAATTTGATTCTTGTGTATTCCACATGGTGATGTCCATGTGTATAATTATCTTTTATGTTGTTTAAAAAAGGTATTTGTAACGAAGAAGTCATTGGTCTTGCAAAATTATATCATGCGATCTCCATCATCATTTCTATCATGAAAGCCATATTTTCCAACTACTGATCCTTTCTCTTTGGTTCCAACCTTTACATTCCAAAACCAGTAATTATCAATATATCTTGATTGCACATTTTATCAATTTCAGATTGAAGAAACTGGTAGAATTCTGCAATTCCATCATCACTGACTTTAGTGGTTGGTGCATAAATTTGAATAATAGTGGAATTAACTGGTCTTACTTGTAATTATATGGATATTATTCTATCACAGACAATATTTTACTTCAAGAAAGATTTTGAAATGTTCTTTTTGATGATGACTATGAAGCCATTCCTCTTTGTCATTTCCAGTCTAGTAAATTATATGATTGTGTGATTCAAAATGGCCAATGCCAGTCCATTTCAGCTAACAAGGATATTGATCTTTATGTGTGCCGTTTCATTTTTGACAACTTCTTATTTTCCTAGATCAGACTTCTTATATTCCATGTTCTGATTATTAATGAATGTTTGCAGCTGTTTCTACTCATTTTGAGTTGTGCCCCATCAGTAAAGAAGGTCCCATAAGCTTCACTCCATTCACATCATTATGGTCAACTCTACTTTGAGGAGGCAGCAATTTTCCAATTATATTTTGAGTGCCTTCCAACCTGAGAGGCTCATCTTCTGACACTATATCTGACAATTTTCTAGTGCTATTCAAATGTTTTCATCTATGACACTGTATCTGACAATGGTCTGCTGCTATTCATAAAGTTTTCATTGGGTAAACATTCAGAAGTTATACGTCTCTCCTCCTTCCTAGTATGTCTGAATCTGGAAGCTCCTCTGAAACCTGTTCATGATTGGTGACTCTGCTGGTATTTAAAATACGGGTGACATGGATTTCAGCATCACAAGCATGAAAACTACCACAATACAACAAAGTGACAGACAAGTAGTGGGTTATTGTTGTTAGGTGCCATGAAATCAGCTCTGATTCATAGTCACCCTTGTACAACAGAACAAAATATTGCCCAGTCCTGCACCATCCTATTAATTTTTCCGATGCTAGAGCCCACTGTTGCAGTCATTGTGTTAATCCATTTCACTGAGGGTTTTCTTTTTCATTCACCCTCTACTTTACCAAGCATGATATCCTTCTCACAGACTGGCACCTCCATATAATATGACCTAAGTATGTGGAACATCCTGGCTTTATATCTTCTAAGATAGATTTGTTCATTCTTCTGATTGTCCATGGTATATTAAATATTCTTTATTGACACCATAATTCAAAGGCATGAATTCTTCTTCAGTCTTTCTTATTTGTCCAGCTTTTATGTACATATGAGGTGATTGCAAATATAGTGTTTTAAGTCAGGCTTATCATAGTTCTCCAAGAGACATTTTAGCTCTTTAATACTTTAAAGGGAACTTCTGCTGAAAATTTGCCCAGTACAATGCATCATTTAATTTTTTGACTGTTACTTCTATGGACATTTATTGTGAATCCAAGCAAAATTAAATTCTTGACAACTTCAATCTTTTCTCCATTAATCATTGGTCCAGTTGCTAGAATTTATATACTTATTTATTTAGGTGAAACCCGTACTGAAGGCTGTATTCTTTAATCTTCATCAATAAGTGCTTCATGTCCTCTTTGTTTCAGCAAGCAAAGTTGTGTCATTTGCACATTACAGGTTGTTCATGAGTCTTCCTCCAACCCTGATGCTGTGTTGTTTATCATATAGCCCAGTTTCTTGGATTATTTGCTCAGCATATAGGTTGAATAAGTATGGTGAAAGCATACAACATTGAACTCACCTTTCCTGATTTTAAACTACGCGGTATCACCTTGTTATATTTGAACAATTGCCTCTTGGTTTATATACACGTTCAGCATGTGCACAAATAAGTGTTATGGAATTCCCATTCTTTGCAAAGTCATTCGTAATTTGTTATGGTCCACACAGATGAATGTCTTTGCAGAGTCAATAAGACACAGGTAAACATCTTTCTGTTATTGTCTGCTTTCAGCCAAGATTCATCAGATATTAACAGTGATAATGTTCACTCCCTGTCCCCTTCTGAACTTAGTTTATTTCTGGAAGTTCTATATTCTCTGTGGATGTACTGCTGCAACTGTGTTTGAATTATCTTCAGCAAAATTTTACTTGTATGTGACATTAATTATACTGTTCAACAATTTTCTGATTCTGTTGGGGCACCTTTCTTTGGAATGGGCACAACTATGATTTATTTTCCAGTTGATTGGCCAGATATCTGTCTTCTGAATTTCTTAGCATAGATAAGCAAGTCAATTGTTGCATCCATTTGTTTGAAATATCCAAATTGGTGTTCCACCAATACCTGGAGTCTTGTTTTTGCCAAAGCTTTCAGAGCATCTTTGTCTTCTTCCTTGAATACCATTGGTACTTGATCATATACTAATGTTTGAAATGGGTGAGTGTTGACCAGTTCTTTTTGGTAGAGTGACTCGATGCATTCCTTCCATTTTTACAAAATTTGTTTTATTTTAAAAGCAAAGTTTCATTTATTGGGCATCTTTTAAATTTTATTAATGCAAAGGGAAATATTGGAATATTTTGAGTCATTTGGATGAACAGTTTGCCTTTTTAAGTTGTCTTGATTTTACATTTGTGTTTATAATTGAATTGGTGCCAAATAATACTATAGAGTTAGAATATTTAACTTTTAAAGCAGTCTTGTCCAGATGAAACCCATTGCTGTAGAGTTTATTTTGACTTTTATCAAGCCTATAGGACATAGTAGAAGTGTATTATAGGGTTTCCAAGGCTGTAATCTTTACAGAAGCAGACTGCCATATCTTTCTCCAATGGAGCAGCTGGTAGATCTACCACTGACCTTTCTTTTCAATTAATAGTCAAGTACTTAACCGCTGTGTCACCAGGGGTTCTATGTTGTCCAGATTAGAGTCTTTGAGTACTCTAGGGATCTGAAGATATATGCCTCAGGGTTTCATAACATCTATTATTTGAATAATACTGCTTAAACCACCTCCTCTTTTCTCTTTTCTTTCATGAGAGGCAATACTGTTGGTGGCTGGTGGTTGTGTAAACCAAGTCAGTTTTGACACATGGCAACCCTGTATAGGGTTTCTGAGGCTATAAATCTTTATGGAAACAAAAATCTCATCTTCCTCCTGTGGAAGGAGGAAGTGCAGCCAGAATGCTCCTTAGAATCCAGGAAGGTCAGACTTCATCTCTCATAATTCAGACATACTGTCAGAAGGGACCAATCCCTGGAGAAGAACATCATGCTTTGTAAAATGGAGGGTCAGTGAAAAAGAGGAAGACCCTCAATGAGATAGATTGGCATAGTGACAGCAGCAATGAGCTCAAATGTAGCAATGATTGTGAGGATGATGCAGTGCTGGGCAATGTTTCGTTCTGTTGTGTATAGGGTCATAATGAATCACAACCAACTCAATGGCACCTAACAACAACTATAACAATATCAAGCTAAAGGAGGAATATTAATTAATAGTTAATCCATAATAAATTTTAGGTCCTTGTTAGTTCTAAAATGTCATGTCACATTTCCATTTCCTTTGTAACCCAATTTCAAGATCATGGAGCTTCAAAATAACCATGACCCAAATTAGATAATAATTTTTATCTTATTTTATTTTAGACCCGATCATCTGGCCTAAAATCTATCTGGTCTAAAAATGTCAAGAAAGTTTGAGGCAAATCCTGTGTAGTGTTAAAGGGAATGGTCCAATGGGTATGTTGCTTTTCTGATAGAGAATTTATTAGAGTAAAAATGTATTACAAAAGCTGGAACCTGAGTAAGGTGGAAAGCTGTCAGAGATGGAAAATGAAAATATTTTCACTAACAGTGATAGAAAAGTGGTAAGACTGTGCCTTGTCAAAAGTGGAGAACTTGCCAGATCCCAAAAAACAAGGCAGTCCCATCAAGACAGCTCTTATAGCTGTCACTGTTCAAGACTAGCACCTTTTTTGTTCAAGAATGGGGAGGGTCATAATAGTGGAATCAAACAATGCAGATCCAAAATCTCACAGTTTACAGAATTCAAAAGACCAAGTTCATAATGGAAAATTTAACAGTGGATATTGGTGATGGTTGTAATAATGTGATTGGTATCATTTAATGGCACTTGTGAAAAATGTTATATAGCCAAATGTTATTATATGTTTTTACAACAAAAGATCATATTCACTAGATGTTTGGTCTATTTCGATTTCTCAATGTTTTATTGACTATGGCACTTCCAGTGTTTGATTTCTGTATCAAAGAGTCTTAGTTAACATTTCATTACTAGATTGAAAGGAAAAGAAGCAACTTTAAATAAATTTGGAAGCACAATGAAGCTAACAGCTACACCTTGACTCTCCTTTGCCGTTGTTAGAATGGAAGCTGAACTGTCTGCTGAAAGGATAGAAGCAGACTTCCAAAGCCAGAGAGCTAACGCTGTGCCTTGTACCTCCTATCCAGGCAATGCTAACCTTCCTCCTCCTCTGTTAGACTTTATTACACTATTCTGTTCATTTTAGTCATTGTTGATATAAAATGTTCCTCATTTTACATTTGTGTGTTGTTTCTGCATGGTTGGATTTCAACTAGGTATTCCTATCAGTATCTGATATAGGTGATCCCAGACCTTTCTTAGGATAAATATCCAGTAGCATACTTTTTATAATCTTGGAGAGAGATACCATCTCTCCACTGAAGAAATTCCCCTTGGAAGATCACAGTTGTTCAGTTCCTTGAATGGGAGACATTGTAGCAGATAGAAAGAGTATGCACTTAGACACTAAGAAATCTTGGGTTCCAGCTCTGACCCAGTTACTAAATAAACTTGAGCAAGTCTTTATCTTCCATGAGCCTCCTTTCCCTTATATTAAAATGGATAAAAAGAAACCAATATGTGTGTGTTACCTAGTAGGAACATAACACAGATTCTCTATATAAACATATAACATTATTGATGTCATAGCCCACAGGGTTCCATCTTGGAGGGATTTCACATCCAGAAAAGCTTAACTCACTTGCCCCTCTGAAAATACATATGAAAATCAAAAAGGAACTTAATCCTTCCCATGTCTCTGGACCAACATCAGAGGAGAGCCCATTCATAACATTAGCAACACTTCTTATATCCCATTTCCTTTCTTCAATTCTTTCACAACCCATTCTAGAGCTTACCATTTGTGATAACTATAAACTAGTCTCCAGTCTTCCTTCAACCTGAGCAATACTATGCTGTCTTCCTGTTCCCTGCTCTCCATTTTGCGAATGGATTTATCTTTTCCCACCCAGTCCTTCCCTCCTTCTCCCTCTCTCTGGGTCCTGTCCTACCCACTGCCCATGTTCAAACTCTATTCCCCCACAACTCCTAAAGCCTGCCTGACAGAAGTAGACTTCTCTCAGAGAGTCTAGATCCTGGTGGAAATAGTCTGGGGTTGGGATTAGCTAAAATAGAGATGGGGATTGACTTGGATAAGGGGTCACTTTGGCTTGGATAGAATGTAGATTGACTGGGATAGGAAAAGGGATCTGCTAAGGTAGGTGTGTGTTGGGTTGGGATAGAGATGCGAACTGGCTAGCATACAAGTGGGAAGTGGTCTATAATTACAATATTTCCTTTGGCAGCCTGGAGTTGGATAAGTCCATGAATTATCTCCTACTCAAATGGAGAATTTAGATTGTGACTCCCTACTGAACTGTGTTCTCTGCCCACAGGGTGACAGTGGGGGGCCTCTAGTCTGCACCCCAGGGCCTGGCAAGAAGTGGTACCAGGTTGGCATCATCAGCTGGGGAAAGAGCTGTGGACTTAAGAATGTTCCAGGAATTTATACTTTGTTAGCTAACTACGACCTCTGGATCAAGAATGTGACTGAGGTGGAAGGAAGGCCCTTTAATGCTGAGGAAATGAGAGCCCCTCCCAAACAGAAACAAATGCGCTCCCAGGCTGCAGAATTCCCAGAGTCAAGAAGTCCCACATTCTGGTTCCTGCTCTGCCTTCTGCTCCACATGATATTGTAGTCCATTTTCAACTGTTAATAAAACAGAAGTGTGCTCCTTAACCAAAGGAGGTGTATGAGAATGTGCCACCAGCAGAGAGACTGGCTTGAGACAAAGGCTAAATGCTAGTCACAGAGGTAGATAACAGAAAGAAACCAAGATGGCACCAGATGTGATCCTATTTTAGAACTCTTTCCTCTGCAAGTTACAGTAACCTAACACAAACTGGCTAAAGCCAAAAACAAACAAACAAACAAAAATGTGTTTATATATTTATAAATAGGAAGTACATACACCTTAGAATAATCAACCATTTGAGATGAAAACAGCAGCATTTACCCAACAAAAAAGTTCCAGAAGGGTTAAGAAAAAAGGAGGAATGAAAACAGGAAGCACAGGGAAGAAGTGGGCTAAGTGATACTCTATTGTGGGGATTGCAATTAATGAGCTGAAACAAAACGTGTTTGAATTGTAGGATGGAAAACTGATTTTCTCTGTAAACCTTCACCTAATTTACAATTAAAAAAAAAAAAAATTCCATGGGCTAGTTCTCATGACCCTTCATCCTACAAACCCAACACTTCACCAATCACCATGACCGGATGTGGGCCAGGATCCAGTAAAGAGTAGGCCATCTAGAACCATGAACACTAAGAGTAATTAAAAGGTGGTGTCCCAACCAGAAACCAGGTATTATAAATAGAAAAGAGGGAATGGTTACTGGAGATGTATTTTTAATTGTGGAAATTCTGGTTGAAAAACATACACAGAGCATGCCTAGCTAGTTTGGGGGAGTTTCTGAGGAAATCACTATCAGGAATTGCTGCTTTGGGACCGCTGAAGAACAGGGATAGAGTAGGAAAAGGGGAATTGGAAGCATTTTCTCTTACAATCTCTGAAAAGCATCAACCATGCAATATGTCGGGAACAAGGCTCAAGTTTGTATTTAAAGTTTTGAATTTTCTAAATTTTCACTCTATCTTTAGTGGAGAGTCCTGGTGTGATGCTGCAGGATAATGCACTGGAACTGCAAGGTCAGCAGTTCAAATCCACCAACCACTCCTTAGAAGCCCTGTCTGTATAAGATCACTATGAGTAGGAGCTTTAGTGAGGAACCAGGGAATCCAACAGAGAACAAACCAAGAGGAAAGAGTCCCATGGTGGCACTACATCATTAGGTCTTCTACTGAGAATTCAGTCTGGCACTCTGGGAGATTGAACTGAAGCCAGGACATATGCCCTCAAGGAGCTTCTTGGCAAATGGTAATACATCCCTTATCCAACCTATCTGTGATGATGAATTTTATGGTATTAACTTCACCACACTATTGTGCCCTTCAGTCAAACAAAAAGGCATTGCCATACAAGTATTTTGTAAATGTGATTACCATGATAATCAATTGACTTTAAGTAAAAGAGATTACTCTTGATGATTTGATGGCCCTCTTTCAACCAGGTGAGGGCCTTAAGAACAAAAACTGAGATTTCTCAGAAAAGAAGGAATTCTGCTTCAAGACTATCCCATAGAAATCTTACCTGAGTTTCCAGGCTGATGTCCTGCCCTACAGATTTTAGACCTAAAACTGTAACATCAACTCTTTTCTGAATTCCCAGCTTCTTAGCCTGCCCTGCTGTGATGTTGTAGGATAAGCATTGAACTGCCATCCACAAGGTCAGTAGTTCAAACTCACCAGCTGCTCCTTGGAAACCCTATACAGGATTACTGTGATTTGGAACCAACACAATGTCACTTTAACAATAACCCTGCCCTACAGATTTTAGAAGGAGCTCTGGTAGCAGAGTGGTTACCAAACTGGGCTGTGAACCTTAAGGTTCAAAACTAATAGCTGTTACACAGGAGAAAGATGAGGCTTTTTGCTCCCGTAGAGATTTACAGTCTTGGAAACCCTGTACAGGATCACTATGAATTGGAACTGACTCCACGGCACATAACCAGCACAGATTTTAGACTTGCCAACCCCAGAAATCACGTGAGCCAATTCTCTCTCTTTCCATATAGTTATCTATATGGAAGTAGGCTGTTGTTGTTAGTGCCGTCAAGTCAATTCCAACCCATAGCGACCCTGTATAGGGTTTCCCAAGATCTGGTGAGCTTGAACCTTGGAGCTTGCAGTTCAAACGGCTTTGCAGTCTGATGCAATAGCCTACAGTGCCACACCAGTATAGATAAATACCTATTCCATATATTTATATTAAATATTTCCAAAATATTTATTTCAAAGAAGTTAATGGAAATATTCCATTATATATACATTGTTGTTGTTAAGTTCATTCAAGTTTGTTCTAACCCATAGAGACACTGTATAGGGTTTCCAAGGAGCTGTTGGTGAGCTTGAACTGCTGACCTGGTGGTTCAAATGACTTTGCAGTCCAATGCATTAATCTACAGTGCTACACCAGGACTCGTATATGTATATGTACACACACACACACACACACACATATATATACATATATAGTTGTTATGGAGCTCTGGTAGCGTAGTGGTTATGAATCGGGCTGCAAGCTACAAGGTCAGCAGTTCGAAACTACCAGCTGTTCCACAGGAGAAAGATCAGGCTTTCTGCTCCCGTAAAGATTTACAGTCTCTGAAACCCTGTTCAGGGTCACTATGAGTCAGAACCGACTCCATGCACATAACAACAACAACAACAATATAGTTGTTGTTAAGTGCCGTCGAATTAGTTCTGACTCATAGCAACCCTGTATAGGATTTAGGAGTGGCTGGTGAATTTGAACTGCTGACCTTGTGGTTCAAACTGACCTTGAGGTCCAGTGCATTATCCTGCAGCACCACACCATCACACCATGACTCTCTCTTTACGCATGATACTGAAGAAGGAAGTGCAAAGTGCATTGAAGGAATTGGCAAAGAACAAGGCAACAAGAATTGATGGAATAAAAATTGCAAGTTTTCAAGAAAGTTAAGTGGCACTGGAGGCACTTACTCATCTATGCCAAGAAATTTGGAAGACAACTATCTGGCCAACTGATTGGAAGAGATCGGTATTTGTGCCCATTCCAAAGAGAGGTGACCCAATGGAATGAGGAAATCATCGGTCAATCTCTTTGATATCCCATGAGAGTAAAGTTTTACTAAAGGTAATACAGAATTACAGGCTGCAAGCATACATTGACAGAGAACTTCCAGAGGTTCAAGCCAATTCAGAAGAGGCCATGGAACAAAAGATAAAATTGTTGATGTCTGATGACTCTTGACTGAAAGCAGAGGATATCAGAAAGATGTTTACCTATGCTTTATTGATTATGCAAAGGCTTTCGATTGTATGGATCAT
>NW_006408582.1:3471443-3483904 GCF_000296735.1 Chrysochloris asiatica | reverse complement strand
ATCTATACATATCTATATGTAGATATGTATAGATATAGATAGATATAGATATATAGATATATATATCCTGCAATGTCATACCAGAACTCCTTATGTATGTATATATATATATATAGTGCTGGAGAGTCAGTTCTGACCCATAGCAACCCAGTATAGGATTTCCAAGGATCAATTGATGAGTTTGAACCACTAACCTTGTGGGTCAAACTGATCTTTCAGTCCTACACTTATCCTACAACGCCACACCAGGACTCCCTGTATATATACTGTTTGGTTGGCTATGTGCCATGGTGTCGGTTCTGACTCATAACAACCCTGTATAGGGTTTCCAAGACTGTAAATCTTTACAGGCACCTAATGACTTATCGTTCTCCTGTGAAACAGCTGGTAGTTTCAAACTGCTGACCTTGAGGTTAGCAGCCCAACTCATAACCACTATGCATCCACCACACCAACCACTCACTATGCCACATTAGTTCAAATCCACCAGTCTTCAAGATTTACAACCAACCATTCATAGACTCGCTATGAGTCAGAATAGACTTGATGTCCATGGTTTTGTTTTTGCAGTTCAAACTCGGCAGCCACATTGCAGGAGAAAGATGAGTCTTTCTGCTTCTGTATAGATTTACAGCCTAGTCCTGATGTGGCACTATAGGATAAGCACTCCACAAGGTCAGTTTTAAACCACAAGGTCAACTTGAACTGCAAGGTTGATGGTTCAAACTCACCAGCCACTCCTCAGAAGCCCTATATAGCATCACTATAAGTCAGAATTGACCTGACGGCACTTAAGATCAACAATAAACCCTGTACAGGATATCTTTGGGTCAGAATTGACTCCATAGCAGTAGGGTCAAGCCTGGACTGCTAACTGCAAGGTTGACAACTCAAACCCACCAGCTGCTCCTCGGAAGCACTGCACAGGGTCATTTTGAGTCGAAATCAACTCACGGTGACCCTGAATCGGGTTTTTGAGTCGGTAGACCTTTGAAGGAGCAGAAAGCCTGATCTTTCTCCTTCAGAGCAACTTGTGGTTTCTAATCCTCGACCTTGTGGTTTTTAGTCCATTGCTTGACTCAGTTTCTCTTTAGAACCCTGGCTGAAATACCATCCAATTGAGTGCTAGAGAGTGTATGACCACCTGGGATTCCTGTATAGTTTATAGGGGCTATCCAATGGACTAGCAGGACCCAGAACTCTCAGAGAAGCAGAACCTTGGAGGATCATGAGCTGGAGTCTTAAGTGAGGAATTCCCAAGCATAGAGAAGAAATGAGTTTAGTCAATGTGACTCAAGGATATACCAGAAAAGAAAACTGGTAAGAAGCTGAAGACTGTGGGTAAAGAGAAAAGACTCTCTGCCCCAAAGATTACAACTCCCAAAGTGAGGAATGAAAAGAAAATGATAAAACATGGGATCCTGAGAAAACAATTAAGTTGCTCAGTAGAAGAATGAAAAGAGAAGGCTGAGTAAATCATCATTCTCAAGGTAATTGTAATCATGAACTCATTCTTAATATTAAAGTGTGATTGCATAACTGGAAATACCATGTGGAGGATACCTGAGTGGAGGGATATCTGAAGTTTAGTAAGTATCTTAAGTTTAGTGAAGAGGCTGCTAAGGTATGAGGTGGAAGTAATGTCACCTCTACACATGTAATCAACCATGTAGTGCTCTATCTTAATATGGAAATTATAAGTTTAAACATCAACCTGTCAATTGATTTGTGATTAGACTTGCCAGCCCCCACAATCATGTGAGCTAGTTCGCTCTTTTTCCATATGCGAGGGTGCTTAAAAAAGTATCATGTATTATTATGTATGACACATCTAAACTTTAATGTTGGGATCTGTAATTCCTAAACTGTTCACTGAGATGTCCCAGGGCACCACAACACACTCATAGGAATACTATGGAAACATAGAGGCATCTGTTGGACATCAAGAAAACAACATCTGTTGGACATTGAGGAAAACTACTACCATTAAGTTCTTTTGGCCTAGGAAAATTGTGAAAAAAAATATTACTGAGTCACTAGGGGCCTCTGAGGAAGACCTTCAATGTGATGGATTGGCACAACAAATTAGGGTCCCATTTAACAATCCCCATATACATCTTTCAATGACATAGGTAACATTTTCCATATTGTGTCAACATTCTTATTATTTCTGTTCTGGTTGTTTCAGTTCCATTCATTATGCCTGCCCACAATATAGCTTCTACAACACGGGGTTGGGAGGTATGAGAGATGCTGGTGACCTGGGAGTTAGATGGAGAGGGAGCACCATGTTCTTACCTACATATTCTGAAAGCACAGCTTTTGTTGCTGATCTGGTGGGGTGGTGAAAATGTTAGGATTCAAAGACCACAGACATCAAGGTTTTTAATCAAGATTTAGTAGGTTTTCTTAAATAAATCTTTCGTCGTTTGTGGCATTCCATTAGGATAATTTTTAGAGATTTTAAAAGGCTGAGTTTTTTCTTTGATCATTTTCAAAAGTTAAATGCTTGCTTTGTTTTTGTGCAGGAAGGGTTCACTGTGTTATTCACATTGCCATTCTGATCATCTTAATTTTTTTCGGCAAATGTAGATCAGATGATGTTAATCCCCAGCTCAAAACCTAATGATTCCAAATGCACTCAGCATATAATCCAATTTTTTTTTCTATGGCTGTTCATCCCTACATCAGTTCAACTCTCCATTTCACTCTTTGACTCTAACCACATTGACTTTCTTTTCATTTCTTGAGTCTAACTCAGCTCTTTCTCATCGCTGAATATTTTAAAATGCTGCAACTTCTGCTTCTGCTCATAACATCCTCCACACACCTCTCACCACAACTTGCATTACTTGCTTACTTCTCCTTACCCATGAGTTCTAAGATACCACCTACTCTGAGAAAACTTCCCTAACCCCTATGTAATCTGACCTCCTTGTTACTCTTAATTTCAGCACCCAGCTTTTGGGTGCTGTAGCACTACATCTTTCTCCACCTCTAGATTATAGGCTCCATTAGGGCAAAGACTGTATTTTGTTCACCACTGAATTCCTAAAGTCCATCCCAATACTTAAAATAATAAGCACTAGTTAAAGATTTGTGAGACTGGCTCAGGACTGGATAGTGTTTCCTTCATGTGCATAAGGTACTGACTTGACAGCACCTAACACCAGCAAATATTTGTTGAGTAAATGATTTAAAAAACAAACAGACAGAGACACTGGTGGGTAGTAGAGAGTGAAAACCAGAAGGAAAAGTAGAAAGTGAGGAAGGAAAGAAGGACACTGAATTGATCCAGAGGTGGGGTTTTTCCTGGGAAGGTAAAATGCAAAGATAATGGGACAAGGGAATTGTGGATCTTAGTAACAGTGCAATGGGGGAAAGGTGCTGTGAAAGGAATCGACAAAGTCTCTGAATGGCAAGAGAACAGACAGGCTGCCTCAGGATGCAAGGGTCAAGGAAGACTTGGAGGTGAGGCTATCGATTTAGCAGGCTGCCATTTGAGCAGAATCTTGAGGGGTGGCATCAAGGACCAATGCAGGAGCTGAGCTTCCGTGACTGTGTCAATTAAGATAGAATTATCAAAGAGACACAGAGCCTGAAAAATCAGTATAAAAACACACAAGGGCGTATTCGTTCATGCAAGTCGACATAGGCAGTCAAGAGGTAGGTGGTATGGTAGCTCCACAAACTTCCCTCCAGAAACCCAGATTCCTTCTCTCTTCCTGCACCTTCATCTTAACTACAAGAAAGGGGCTTCTGGCTTCGCTTGACTTGTAAGACTAAGGACTCCCAAGAGAATTCCCTCCATCCCTACATGCCTCATTTTCTCCACCATGGCAGAAAGCTGCAAGGGCACAAGCTTTACTTGGCACCAGGAGCTGACAAACAGCAGGCTGAGGTGCTGCGTGGGCCTCACCTCTCAAATGCCTCTCACATGCCAATCGGCCAGGATGGGGAGTCAGCAGTAGCAGCAAGGACCAACACATAAACTCAGATACTTAGCAGGAATCCAAGACCAGTTATGACTAGAATTACTTAAGGACACTCCGTCTCTGTGCCTAAGTTAACCAGAATTGAAATTTCTCTCCATGAACTTTAATGGTGGATCTTCTCAATTCAAAAACATCAGTTAATAACAAGAAGAACAAAATAAAACCATGAAATGTAGCCAGCCTAACCCATTGTTGGATGGATATAACCATATGTTGTGGAGTCCAGTGCCAAGTCGTCTTTTCTGGTAAGCTGAGACTATATTGTCCAGTGCCAAATCGCTCTCTATTTTGCTTCCTACCCACCTACAGAACTAAGGTCAACAGAAATCTCAGAATCGTCCTTTGTAGAATCAGATTTCTTGAGTAAATGCCAAAGGCCTAGCCCAAATTTTCACTGTTCCACTGGGAATAACTTCCAGATAGAAACCTGTAGATCAGTGGTTTTCAGTCAGGAATGATTTCACACTATCTGGACACATTTTTGGTTGTCACAACTGTGGTGGAAGGTGCTGTTGGTATTTAGCAAGTAGAGATCAGGGCTGCTACTAAAAATCCTGCAATGCTTAAAATAGTCCCCCACAACAAAAAATTATTTGGTCCAAAATTTAAAAATTGTCAATGTTAGGAGACCCTAGTACAGATTCTCACTTCCTCATCTGAAGACAAAATCTAAAGCTGGTATCCTTAGGGCGGGGTCTTTAGACTCTTGGTCTCCTACCACCTCATCCAGACTTGTTCTGGGACTGCTTACAGCCTCTGAGCTGAAGGCCTTCTTCCTACCTCTTTTACCATTCCTTCTCCTCCCCTCTCTTTCTCTGCCTTCCTTCTGTCTATGCTGCCTCTGACCCATTGAATGGTTACACCCACAGGGCTCCAAACCTTATATTTCCTTCCTTTCAGCAGTGAGTAGACAGTGGTGAGCTAGTGACCACCCTTCCCCACCTCTGTTCTTTTCCCCTCTTCACAACACTGGCCCTCCTGTGAAACCACACATCCCACCTCCACCTTGCCCATCCAGAGATGAGCATTGTTATTTTTGTTGTGTGCCTTGGAGTCAAGTCTGACAAAGTGATCCTACAGGACAGAGTAGAACTTCCCCCATAGGATTCCCTAGGCTGTAATCTTTATGAGCAGACCTCTGCCCACATGCTGGTGGGTTCCAACTGCCACCTTTTCAGTGAAAGCACTTACCCATTACTCTGCCAGGGCTCCTTGAGATTTGCATTCCATTAAAAGAAGATGAAAAAAAGAAAGAATCCTCCCCAAACAACTCCTTCCAATGCATGTAGTGTAATAATGAATTCAGGTAGCACCTTCCTTTAGGTCAGGGATGGAGATGAGAGAATAAAACCAGGATTGGGAAGTATAAGAAGGCAGCAGGGGAGCAGGGAAAGCATAAAGAGCCAGCCTGTGAGGGGTGAGGGGAGGCGATGAGAGATGGTGAGAGAGAAGGATGCAAACAGGTGTGGATGTTTTCCATTGCCTGCCCGCTCATCATCCCAGTGGGCCATTGGGGTTGGTGTCACCCAGTATGGTAACTGGGTGGATCCTGGTGTGGTGCTGTGGGTTAATGCGCTGGACTGCAAGGTTGGTCTGAACTGCAAGGTTGGCAGTTCATGCTCACCAGCCACTCCTAGGAAACCTTATACAGGGTCCCTATGAGTCAGAATTGACTCCATGGCCCTCAACAACAACAGTATGGTAGTTCATGGTGTCACATGCCCCCCACACACACACACCATGGACCTTCTACCCACCCAGACCACCACACAGAATCCCTAGCAATGTTTTTAAATGAATTTTAATCATAGGAAAATATGCGCTAGAAACTGCTTAAATGTAGTATTTCTTAGAATACTAACAACACTTTCATAAAATCTTTCTACATTGAGTTACAATATTATTAGTTACAGCATTATAAGTAACTGAAGAGAAGTCTTTTGTCTTCTCTTTCTTTTCCTTCAATGACTATTTCATTCTCAAAACAAGTCATTGCTATTGGTTCACAAATACTTCTTAGCACAACATTGTAACTAAAACCCCAGAAAATTTTACAAAGCCAGTGACTATAAAAACCCCTGGCAGAAAATAAAGACAACAACAGCACATGCTTGTAGCATGTATGAAGACATCCAGGTAATTCAAAGTGGTATTGTTATGGGGTAATAGTGGCAGGTCTGACTTTAGGACTTTGTAGAAAGTTCATAGAGGATTAAACTTGTAACTGTATTGATACTTGTGAGCTGGGTTTACAAAAAATGTTTTTACTGTTATAACTGACTACAGGGATTATATGGTTATGAATTGGGCTGCAAACCGCAAGGTCAGCAGTTAGAAACTACCAGCTGCTCCGCGGGAGAAAGATGAAGCTTTCTGCTCCCGTAAAGATTTACAGCCTCGGAAACCCTGTACAGGGTCGCTATGGGTCGGAACCTATTCGACAGCACTTAACAACAACAACAACAAATATATATATATTCAAGAAAATTCTGTTGAAACTTGTTTAACTTAACTAGTGAAAAAGGCCCACTGTGAGCATTGTACCCTTTAAGAACTATCTATATTACCTCAAAAGGAGTTCAGGTAGTGTAGTAGTTACGAGTCGGGCTGTGAACCTTAAGGCCAGCAGTTCGAAACTACCAGCCACTCTGCGGGAGAAAAATGAGGCTTTCTGCTCCCGTAAAGATTTACAGCCTCGGAAACCCTGTACAGGGTCGCTATGGGTCGGAACCAACTCGACGGCACTTAATAACAACAACATATGAGCTCAAACTGATAACAGCAACTCCAAAGATTACATAGGAATCTGAAGGGGCAGTGAGATTATGTTACTGAGAGAGGAAAACATTCAGAATGGAGGATAAGAATGACTAAGGATGACTAAGGATGTCATCGATGTCCCTGAATTACACATGTACAAACTGTAGAATTTCTGTATGTGTTACTATATATATGCTCAACAACAATTTTTTTCCCCTGAAATACTGCACAAAAATGCTTTAGGCTACTCATTTTTGGTATCACCCTCTCTGATAGTGTCACCCAATGAGGCCTCCCCCTACCCCCCCACACCTAGTAATGCCACTGTACCCTCTTATCCTAGAGGGGGAAATCAGTATTCTTCCCTCTTGATTTCTTCCCAAAGGTTCTGAATTTAGAAAAGAAATAGCCAAACTCTGACAAATGCATATTGTTTTCCATCTATAAATGCCGCATCCGTTTTCGCCCCCTCGCAGATGTCGCCCCCCTTTTCCCGGCTGCCCATGTCGCCTCAGACCGCGCTGGCCAAGCAGCAAGCCTGGGCGCCTTGCCACCCGCTGCTGGCAGCTCCCACGATGGCGCAGATGCAGCAAATTAAATGAACTGTTGGCTCGTCACTCAAGGTCACTTGATTTCTCAAAGGAGCAAATAGTCTCTGCAATTTCCATAGGAGAAATATTGCTGATTCACAACTCGGTCTTCATGCCCCTAAGGACTCACTTGTTTGGAAAATAACTGTGAGCCATATATTGCTCCAGGATGTTCCTGTGTAAAAGCACCTTCTCATCTAACCCTTCTTTAGTCTTCACAGATGCTTGGAGAGGTACTAAGGTCAACATTACTACTTGGCTTATGTTGTTGTGTTGTTAGCTGCCATGGAGTTTCCCAGACTCATGGCTTCACCATGCACAGCTGAACTAAATGATGCTCAGACCTGTGCCTTCTGTATGACTGGCTGTGGATCAGATCATTGTGATCCACATGATTTCCACTGGCTGATTTTTAGAAGTCAGCTGCGGGAACTTTCTTCCCAGTTTGTCTTGGTCTGTAAGTTCTGTGGGCACATGTGCTGCATCATAGCCACAGGAAAGCCTCCATTGACAGATGGGTGGTGGGTGTGCAACAACACCCCATACAGCAGATGAATATTTTACCACTGAACCAAAGAGATTCACTCAAGGTCTGTCGTCAATAAACAATGTAGAAACCAGGGTCCAGAGAAGGGCAGGCATGTGAGTCCTTATAGACTGAATTCTAATTCAGCCCCTTACTTGTTGTTAATGATAGAATTGATCCAGTCTCCTCTAACCACATGTTTGAGTGACTCCGGTCTTGTATCCGAACTCTTCTCTGAGGATGAACTTCCTTCCCCATCTCTATCCCTCTTTCACCAATTATCAACATGCCCTTTAGTATGCATATTGTTTTAGCTTCTGTCATTTTCTCCAAGTCTGCTTGCACATTCATTTCCCCAAATGTTCTGAATCAATGCTATAAAGCCTCCCTGCAGTCCTTCCATGTTTCCTCTTCTTCCTCTATCTGAGGGCATTTGTGTCTTCATTCTTTAGGCTTCAATCTCTTGTTCTTTTCATGTTCTCTATAGACTCTTACTTTGAGAACTCATTCTATCAGCCAGGTATCTCTCCCAACTCCAGAAACTCAAGTCCCATTTCTCTCAACAAGGTTAGCATGGTCTTCCTTCCTTGATGACTCTACCAAGTCCTTTTCCTTAGCTGTAGTTTCTCTGGATAGAAGGGAGAGACTGTGAGGATCTCATTCATCCATTTTATACTAAACCTTTCCTCTTATCTTTTCTGCCATCTTTTAAAACTCAGCTGGTCTGAAACTCTACACACTGTCTCACAAAAATGCTCTGACCCCAGGAGCCATTTCTGCCATTGTTACCATCATCATTATCATCATCATTATTTTTTTGGCCAAACCTAAATCCTTGGAGGAGATGATTTCACATAACATCCATGACTAAGTTGTTCATGGATACAGAGTGCCTGGAAACTCCTTAAACTTGTGTGCAATCACAAAACTGAAAGCTAAGTAGTGGGACTGGAAAAATATTTGCAGCACATCTATCAAGGAAGTATTTGCAGTACATACGTTACCCAGGTTACATAAAGAATTCCTGCAGTTCAATCCAATTTTTAAATGGGCAAAAAATTTAACAAATACTTAGTGAAGAAGATATAAGGATCATCAATATGCACATGAAAAGATACTCAACATCATTGGTCAACAGAGAAATGCAAATTAAAACCACAATGTGATACCACTACACATGATTTGTTGTTAAGTGCCATTGAGTTGTTTCCTTCCATAGCTACCCTGTATAGAGTTACTAAGGAGCAGTTTGTGGATTTGAACTGTCAACCTTGTAGCTAGAAGTCCAGTGCTTATCCTACAGTGCCACACCAAGATGACTATTAGATCCAATGAGTATGTGAGGCAACTGAGATACCATATGCTCCATCAATTCTACTTCTAAGAGTGAAATTCTAAAAGTGCATATTCCTACAAATATTTTGCATTAGTAAAATTAATAGTAGTAAAATTAATAGTAGTAGCCATAGCCAAAATTTGGAAACAGCCCAAATATTCATTAACTATTCTTGAATGCGATATATTCATAAGTAGAATGTTATTCAAAAATAAAAAAGGAACAAAGTATTGATACAGACAGCAATATGGATAAATCTCAAAATCATTATGTTGAGTAAAAAAATCCAGACAAAAGGAAAAGTGCATACAATATAATTCCATTAATATAAAATTCTTGAAAATGCAAAGTAGCCTGTAGTGACAGAAAGCAGATCAGTGGTTGCCTGAGGGCCAGAGTGAAAGGAAATTATTACCAAAGGGACAGAGAAAGCATTAGAAAGAGATAGAAATGTTTCATATTTTTTGAAATGATGGCTTTATGGATGAATGCATATATCAAAACTAATCACATTATCATATAATTCAAATATGTGCAACTTATTATATCAAATTCCACCACTTATCTGTCATTTTGTCATACTCTGGTTATCTTGCTTGTTGCTGTGATGCTGGAAGCTATAACACCAGTATTTTATACTAGCAGGGTCATGAATGGTAGACAGGTTTCAGCAGAGCTTCCAGACTAACACAGACTAGGAAGATGGAGAGACAGACTACTTCTGAATGTTTAGCCACTGAAAACCTTATGAATAGGAGTGGAACTTTGTCAGATATCGTGCCTTAGATAAAAACATTATGAGTAGCTGCAGAACATTGTCAGATATAGTATAAGAAGATGAGCCCCTCAGGCACTCAGATGCAACTGGGAAAAATCTGCCTTCTCAGAGTTGACCATGATGATGAGAATGGGGTAAAAACTTTCAGGACCTTCATTTACTGATGGAATACAACTCAAAATGAGGAGAAACAGCTGCAAACATCCATTAATCATCGCAACATGAAGGTATGAAATATGAATCTAGGAAGATTCAAAGTTGCCAAAATTGAAATGGAATACATAAAGATCAATATCTTAGGCATTCGTAACTGAAATGGACTGGCAATGGCCATTTTCAATCAGGCAATAACAGGCTTCACTATGCCAGGAATGAGAAATTTAAGTGAAATGGTGTCGAGTTCATTGTCAAAAAGGCATTTCAAGATCTTTTTTGAAGTACATGCTGACTGTGATAGGATAATATCTATATGTTTACTAGGAAGACCAGTTTAATACCACTATTATTCAAATTTACATGCCAATAATTAAAATCATAATGAAACTGAAGAATTCCGCCAACTTCTTCAATTTGAAATGGGTCAAACATGTAATCAAGATGCACTGATAATTACTGATGATTAAAATGTGAAGGTTGGAAACAAGGAGGAAGGATCAGTCACTGGCCTTGGTGATTGAAATAATAATGTGGTTTGCATGATAGAACTTTGCAAGGCCAATGACTTATTCATTGTAAATACCTTTTCCCAACAACACCAAGATGACTGTACATGTGTAGTCCACAGAGAACTCAAATTGACTACATCTGTGGAAAGAGACAGTTGAAAAGCTTAATATCATCAGCCAAAACAAGGTCAGGGGAAGACTGTGGAACAGGCCATCAATAGCTCAATGTAAGTTCAGACTGGAGCTGAAGAAATTTAAAACAAGTCCACAAGAGCTAAACTATGACCTTGAACATATCCCACCTGAATTCAGAGACTGTCTCAAGAACAAATTTTATGCTGTGGAATGATATCAAGAACATCATATAGGAATAAAGCAAAGGTCATTAAATAAAACAAGAAAGAAAGAAAAGACCAAATGGATTTCAGAAAAGACTCTGAAACTTGCTCTCCACTGTAGATGTAGAGATGCTAAAGCAAATGGAAGAAATGAGGAAGTAACACGGCTGAACAGAACATTTCAAATGGCAGCTCAAGAAGACAAAGTAAAGTATTATAATGAAATGTGCAAAGACCTGGAGTTAGAAAATCAAAAGAGAAGAACATGCTCAGCATTTCTCAAGCTGAAAGAACTGAAGAAAAAAGTCAAGCCTTGATTTGAAATATTGAAGGATTCTATGGGCAAAATTTTGAACGATGCACATAGCATCCAAAGAAGATGGAAGGAGTACCCAGAGCCACTGTACCAAAAAGAAATGGTCGGTGTTCAATGATTTCAAGAGGTAGCACAGGATTGAAAACTGATGGTACTGAGGGAAGAAGTACAAGGTGCATTGGTGAAAATAAGTCTCCAGAAATGGACAGAATACAAATTGAAATCTTTTGACAAACTGATGCAGCTCACTCTGCTATGCCAAGAAATTTGGAAGATAGCTACCTAGCTAACTGAAAGTGATCCAGATCTTTGCCTGTGTCAGAAAAAGGTGATCCAGTGGAATGTGAAAATTGTCTAACAATATCATTAACGTCACATGCAAGTAAAATTTTGCTTAGGATAATTCAAAACAGCCGCAACAGTACATCAACGGAACTGCCAGAAATTCAAGCCAGATTGGGAAGAGGGCATGGAATTAGAGATATCACTGCTGGATCTTGACTGAAAGCAGAGAAGGTTTTTGACCATATAGATCATGACAAACCATGAATAATATTGTGAAGAATGGGTATTCTAGAAGTTAATTGTGCTCACGAGGAACCTGCATGTAGACCAAGTGGCAGATGTCAGAACAGAACAAGGGGATACTAAATAGTTTAAAATCAGGAAAGGTGTGTGTCACAGTTTTATCCTTTGCCATACTTATTGAATCTGTAAATTAGCTGAGTAATTCATCAGAGAGGCTGGATTATACGAGGAAAAACATGGCATCAGGATTAGAGGGTGACTCATTAACAATCTGCAGTATGCCGATGATGCAACCTTGCTTTCTGGAAATAAAGAGAATTTTAAATACTTACTGATGAAGATAGTATGGATTGTATTTCAATGTAAAGAAAACAAAAATCCTCACGACTGGGCCATAAATAACATCAAGATAAATGGAGAAAATATGAAAGTTTTCAATGATTTCTTTTGACTGGATCCACAATCAATTCTCATAGAGACAGCAATCAAGAAATTAAAGTATTGTACTAGGTAAAACTGCAGCCCAAGACCTCTTTAAAGTGTTAAAGAGCAAAGATGACTAAGGTGCACCTGACACAAGCCATCCATCGTATTTTCAATAGCTTCATATGCATGTGAAAATTGGACAC
>NW_006408582.1:3464827-3470738 GCF_000296735.1 Chrysochloris asiatica | reverse complement strand
AGGGTGGAGGGTCAGAGAAAAAGAGGAAGACCCTCAACGAGATGGATCAGCCAGGTGGCATCATTTATGGACTCAAGTGTGGCAGCGGTAGTGAGGTTAGCCCAGGATCGAACATTGTTTCGTTCTGCTGTGCATGGGGTCGCTATGAGTCGGTTCCGACTTGATGGCACCTGACAACAACAACAATGGGCTGCCAGAAGAACAAATAAATCTGTGTTGGAAGAAGTGCAACCAGAGTGCTCTTTAGAAGTCAGGATGGTGAAACTTCATCCCTCATACTTTGGATATGTTATCAGAAGGGACCAGCACTTGGAGAAGGACATCCTATTTGGTAAAGTGGAGGGTCAGTGAAAAAGAGGAAGACTGTCAATGAGATAGATTGGAACAGTGGCAGCAGCAACTGGCTCAAACGTAAAAACCATTATTAGGATGGTGAAGGACTGGGCAGTGTTTCATTCTATTGTGCATAGAGTCACTATGAGTTGGAACTGATTCAGTGGCACCTAGCAACAACAACAAATTGTATCAATTTAAGCTTTAATAAAGTTATTTTAAAAATTGGATTTTGGACATGTGTAGCTTTTCTGTCTCCACTGTGCTCTGAGAATCGATTTTTTTTTTGTTTTAAAGTGGGCATCCCAGTGGGTACCAGATCCAATGCTACATTATAGAATGAACTATGTGCAAGAGCAATCTAGTCCAATCCTTTCCTTTTACAAATGATAAACCTGAACCTCGAAGGAAGAAGTCACATGTCTGTGGCCACCAAGCTTCATTCACAGTTTGAACTCAAATGTCCTGCCTTACTCACTGGTCTGCATGTTCCAGGAGAGCAGTGTAGCAATAGAAAGTTTAGCAGTGGTCACAAGCTAAGAGGCTGCACACTCAGAGCCCAGCATAGTGCCTAACATAGAACAGAGCACCTGAAGTGCAGGCAGTGAGCTTTCTTCATCCTCCCTTGTACCTCTGCCTGTTGCTTTTCAGTAACCAGGCAGTGAGCGTTAGAAAGCTGACCACAGGTTCTGTAGGCTCACTCAGTGAGTAGGAGGGACTGTTGACTGAGTGTCACTTCTCAAACCATCTGTGGGGAAGGACTTGTGCTTTTCCCCTCCAAAATTATTGCATACCTTCTGGTCCCTCTGTTCCTCTTAATTGATACCCACTCAGCTGATATTTCTTAAAACAAAATACAATAAACTGCTGGAAAATGATTTTTAAATGAAGATATAAAATGCAAATACACACTTTTATGATTAGATTCAGCCCATACAAACTAATTTGATCAAATTGTTATCGAGGCTTCTAAGTGCTTACTCTTGGCTTCTATGGTTACCTCTTCATGGACCTGTTACAGGTATTGTGGAGACATGTGGAGTCCATGTCCCATACACTGAGAAGTATCTCCCTAGAAGATCCAAACTTCAATCACCAAAAAATCCAGGTTCCTTGGCTGCTAAGCCCAGGCTTTATCAAGCACAGAAGCATCACATCAGAATATGGCTTGAGTTGGAATGAAGCCTTCAGTTTGACTCATTTATCAACATGTGAATTTAGATTGCACAGATTTATGTATTATTGTCTTTATCAATAAAAACTCACCAAATTCCTAAGTATTTGAGGCCCTATTGTCTATAAGTCAGTTCCAACTCATAGTGATCATGTAGGACAGAGTAGAACTGCCTCGTAGGATTTCCAAGGCTGCAAATCTTTTTTTTTTCAAAGTTTTTATTATGACTTGAGTGATAGTTTATATGGGAGAACATCAGCTTTACATTCATCTTATTGTATTTCATTTCATTGCAATTACAGTCCCCACCCAACCAAAGGGCACACCCCGCAAGCCTGCACCCCAGGCATCAGCACACAGCCCCTCTCCCTTCCTGAGTCCAGAGTTCTCAGCTGTTCCATCTCTCCACGTTATCATCTCTGCCTCCGTCTCTGGCGTCACTTCTTCTCTGGATAGAGTCCCGCACTCTGCTCTTCTCCCTTGATGATCCCAGGGTCCTCCACTCCTGGACTGAAAAATCAACCACTCCCCACTTTTTGTTACAAAATGTCTGCCTTTACATTTGCAACTCTCACAGTCAGTCCTGATAGCAATTATTCACTATTGAACCAACCACAAGACTCTTATCCCCATCTCCTTTCACCAGCCCTGTCCAGACAGGTTGAAAACCACTCAGTGGAGATTCTACCTTCCCCTGCATCCTCTGAAACTAGGCTCCCTCTTGAAAGCTTGTAAGCAAGTCACTTCTTGCCTTTGTAGCACCCCCATTTTGGGTTGTTGTTGTTGTTAGGTGCCATGGAGTCGGTACTGACTCATAGCGACCTTATGCACAGCAGAACGAAACACTGCCCAATCGTGGGCCAACTTAACTACTGTTGCCACACTTGAGTCCATCGAGGCTGGGTAGTCAATGTCTAAGTTGCCCATCCCTGTCAACCCTGTGTACAGAGGGGGTGGGAATGATCTTCACTTTAAAGATTCATTCCCTCTTTTGAGCTACTACATCTATAAGTGTAGGTTGAGTTCATCAGATTGTAGCAGAATACTCTCTTTCCTCAAGGCTGCAAATCTTTATGGAAGCAGAATGTCACATCTTTCTCCTGCACAGCGGCTGATGGGTTCAAACCCATAGAAGCTGAGTGCTACACCACTGTCCTACCAAGTCTCCTTCAGAGCAGCTTAATGGGTCAACTCTAGCTTGGCCAAGGAAAGTGTCTGCTTAATTCAGAATTCTGTATTTCTACATCAAAGCACAGATAATAGAGTGGATTATGAACCACAAGGCTAGCAGTTCAAATCTACCAGTCATTCAATGAGAGAACAATAAAGCTTTCTGCTCCCATAAAGATTTGCAGCCTCAGAAACCCTGTACAGGGTCACTATGAGTCGGGATCTACTCCATGGCACACAACCACCACCACCACCACAACAGAGCAGGCCCAGTAAGAGACCTTTTCTATCTTTAGTTCCTAGTTTCTGGCTCTGTGTTTGCTGTGTGAACGGTGTCTCCTCCCTGTGGAGCATTTTGCCAACATGCTGTCCCCAGATCACTCAGGAGCTCAGATGCTGTTGAGGAGCTGCTGGGCACAGACAGAGAGAGGAAAGGCCTCGGTGCCTCCCACAAGCAGGGAAGCTGGGTAAGGCCCAGGCTCCTTGTGCTGAGCCAGCCTTGAGATCAGGAGAGAGCAGTGGCCACCGCTAAAGCTCAGGTCCTGAATCAGGCTGGCCACTCTCCAGTGAATGAGCATCTCTGTCTCAGGTTCTTGCCTGTAAAATGAGGGTCATATGGCACTTAACAACAACAACAATAGCATGGACTGCGTAGACTATTATGAGACTGTAATGATGCAGATAAAGCGATGGGCTAAGCCTGTGTGGTGCTGTGGGCTAATGTATCAGACTGCAAAGTCATTTGAACTACAAGGTCGGTGGGTCAAGCTCACCAGCTGCTCCTTGGAAACCCTATACAGGGTCGCTATGGGTCAGAATCTACTCAATGGCACTTAACAACAACAACAACAAGTCTGCCCCATAGTAAACACTCACACCATAGAACTTAATGACTATCACAGGCAAAGCTGAATGACAAGATCACAGGGCCTGAAAGGATTCTGCACAAGAAAGGTCTTGTTTCTGCTTTCTGCCCTACCCCCATCTCTGGCTTGTGATTGAATCCCCTTGAAACTCTCAGCATCAACCCCATGACAACTAGTCATCTGACTTGAAAGCAAGTGACAGGGAACCTACCATCATCTCATCTTTGCACAGCTCCAACTGATAGAACAAAGACCTCATGCCAAGCTCCATCACATGCTCACTGAGGCTGCTCCAGGTCCATCCAGATGTGCTTGTTGGAAGACAACACTTTGGCTTCACTAAGCCTTCATTCTACAAACTGAACATCTCAGCTCCTTCAGTTCTTGTTTATAGTCTTAGGAGTTCACTCTCCTGGAAGCACAGCCTTCTAACAGGGGAGCTCGGTAGGGTGAGTGTGGTGATCCTGGCATGCTCTGGCCTGTGGACTCCGGAGCAAGGCAGTCACTGCTCACCAAAAGGCTGGATTTCTGACATTGAGGACTTCTTTGGACTTCTTGTGAATTAAGAATCAACACTGTTTTGTAGCGGGGTTTCTGGGTCTATCCCCATCCTGCTAATGTAGACTCCAAACTTCACCCTAAACCCATACCTCTAAGTGTTGGAATGTGCAAAACTTGTCTTTAGTACCCTCAACCTCTTTTCCCCCTCCTCTTGACACACCCCAGCTTCACCACAATTCCTGGGACCTTCTGGTACCTCGGTTCCTCCTACTGACACCCATTCAGAAGACATTTCCTCCACACTCAGACTGACAGTTTTCAGTAGGGCTTGTATTTCCCCATGGATCAAAGGCTTAAGCAAGCACCTTTTTTGTTTATAGTCCCTTCCCCTCCCACTTCCTCTCCTCCCCTCCATTAGTCTCTCTCCTTCCGTTTCCCTTCTTTTACCTTTCCTTCCCAAACAATTTAGTTCTAAAACCATTGTGTGGGTAAAGTAAGTGGAAGATGGGGGATCCATGTTATCCCAGACATGGGTATCAGAACCTGAGAGAGATGAGGAGGAACTCCACAAGGGAAGGCAGCCTGGTGTAGTGTTGGAGGGCATCTTTAAGAAGCATGATCCGGTATGAGGAGCAAGAAACAGAAGAGTGAGCAGGGCATCTGCATGGGGAAAGAAGAGGGCCCTTGCTTGACAAATGGGTTTGAACAGTCCAGGGACTACTGACAACCCCCATTTTCATAGTGGCTGCCACACCCAAATTGGGTCTCATCGGTGGAGCTCTGTGGCCCTCCCAGCAGTCATAGCTGTTGGACACTCTTGAGAGAGGCTGGTTCCACAGTCTCTACTCAGATCCTGAGAGTTGCTGGATGGTGTTTCCATTTCCATAAAGCTGAGATCACTTTGTGCTCTTCCCTTCCCTCTACTACCCTAGCAAGACAAGAATATAGCCTTGCAGATCACCCCCATGAAGTTCCTCCTCCTCAGATCAGAGGAAGGTGCTGTTGAAGGGAAAAGCCCTGGTTTTGGTAAAAAGAAGGGAGTCCAGAAGTCTGAACTCTCTTCACAGCATTGGAGTGTTAGACTTTGTTTCATAAGAAAAGCATAGTGTTCCATCCAGGTATTTTTCTAGTCTTACATTCACTGGAAAACATCTGGCCTAGCACCTATTATGGGTTGATGAAGGAGCTCAAGTGCTGCAGTGATTAAGCACTCAGCTGCTAACAAAAAGGTGGGATTTGAACTCTCCAGTCACTCCAGGGTAGAAATATGGAGTGCTCTACTTCCATGAAGCTATAGCTACAGCTTTGGAAATCCATGGAGCTAGTCTGCTTTATTCTGTAAGATTACTGTGAGGCAGAATTGACTCAATAGCAACAGCTTGGTTTGATTTCTATGTGCTGGCACTGTTAAGACAGCACTGAATTTCAAGGTTGGTTTGAACCATTAGGTCAAAGGTTCAAACTCTACATTGCACTTAAAAACAGCAAACACCTGTGCTGGGAACTGAGTGGCCAAGAAGACAGACCACTCACAGAGGTCAGGGCCTAGAGCAGTGCTCACTAAATGCAGCCTGCAGGTTAAATCAAGTCCACCACCTATTTTTGTAAATAAAGTTTTATTGGAACACGGCCATACCCATTTGTTTAAGTATTGTCTATGACTGCTTTGAGCTGGGTTATATGAAGAAAAACGTGGCATCAGGATTGGAGGAAGACTCATTAACAACCTGCGATGTACAGATAATACAATTTTGCTTGCTGAAAGTGAAAAAGACTTAAAATATTTACAGATGAAGATCAAAGAGCACAATCTTCGATATGGATTGCATCTCAATGTAAAGAAAACAAAAATCCTCACCACTGGACC
>NW_006408582.1:3457778-3462396 GCF_000296735.1 Chrysochloris asiatica | reverse complement strand
GACTAAGGTGTGCTTGACCCAAGCCATGGTGTGTTCAATAACCTCATATGCATGTGAAAGCTGGACAGTGAATAAGGAAGACCGTAGAAAAATTTATGCTTTTGAGTTATGGTGTTGGAGGAGGATATTGAAAGTGCCATGGGCTGCCAAAAGAACCAATAGATCTGTGTTGGAAGAAGCGCAGCCAGAGTGTTCCTTGGAGGCCAGAATGGTCAAATTTCGTCTCTCATACTTCAGACATATTGTCAGGAGAGACAAGAAAGATATCATGTTTGGTAAGGTGGAGGATCAGAGAAAAAGAGGAAGACCCCCAGCAAGATGGATTGGCAAAGTGGCAGTATCAATGAGATGGAGCTTGGCAACAATAGTGAGGTTGGCCCAGGATCGGGCAGTGTTTCATTCTGCGGTGCATAAGGTCGCTATGAGTCGGTACTGACTCAATGGCACCTAACAACAACAATGACTGCTTTTGTGCTGTAAGGGCCAAGTTGCATAGTGGTGACAGAGACCAGATGGCCCATAAAGTATACATTTATTACCTGGCCCTTTACAGAAAACGTTAGCTGACCTCTGAGTCAGAAGGGAAGACAGAAGTAAACAGACAATCACATCACCATAATAAATGCTATGATTGAGGTGATGCAGGGAGGGGGTGATGAAACTGGGAAGAGGGTAGAGGGAGGTCCTGAGGAGTCCTGTCTTTTAGGCCCCTGAAAGGCACATGAGACAGCTTCAGGAAGCCACTGGGGGGGGGGGGGGGGAGTTGAGCCAGAGTGACATCATCACATCCCACCAATGATTGTAGAGAATGTGGATGTGGGGAGGGGCTAACAGGTGAGCCTGACACCCAGTTAAGAATCTATTTCAATAGTCTGGGAGGGACGAGGGGAGCCCTGGTGTGGCTCTGTGGGTTAATTCACCGGACTTCAAAGCCATTTGAACTGCAAGGTCAGAGGTTCAAGTTCACCAGCTGCTCCTCAGAAACCCTATGCAGGGTTGGTATGGGTTGTAACCAACTCAATGGCACTTAATAACAACAGGAGGGAGAAGAGGAGGCTTGTGCTGGTCCAGTGCTGTGGGGACGGTGGAGGGGCTGACTACGGCAGGATTTTAGAGTGTGTGAAAGAGAGAGGGCCAGGGCTGAGACTCAGATCCCTGAGCTCCCTGAGTCCTTCCAAATGTGACAGCAGGGTGAGACCATGTAGATTGAGTAAAGGCCCTTGTGATAAGATGAAGAAACTAAGTTCCAAGGAGATCACTCACCAGGGCTCCTAAGCAGTTCAGTGACAAAGTTAGGAACGAAGGTAGAAGACTTCCTGACTTCATTGGTTTTTGCTCTGTGGCCCTACCTGGCTACTTCTTTCTCCCTAAGTCCCTGGTGTCTTCTACAAGTTGCCTAACCAGAAACTGAGGCATGAGCCTCTTAGGCCACTCCTGCTAGAGTATCCACACTGGCAAGAGCTTCAATGAACTCAGGGAGCCTCAAAAAACACAGCCCAGCTCAACCCAAGTCCATTCAACCCCCAAAAAGGAAAAGGCAGAGAACCTATGGCCTCCACGTGCACCAAGGTACCTCCTGTGGTACAGGGGAGGTTATGGATCAGCCCCTGGGTCTAGGAGCAACAGCTTCCACAATTGTCAAAGGGGTCTCTAAAGTCACATTTTCTTTAAAATGCAAGTATCTTTAGTATTCTATTCTATAGCCTATCTTTTGCGATTTAGCATAAAACGATTTTATAAAATTACTTATTGTTGGGTAAAGCTGATGCTCAAGGAAGAGGTTCCAGGGAGAATGTTTCATTTATCCTGTAGCTTCTTGTCACCCTGGCCCACCACCAAGTAAGTAAGTATCATTCTGAAAAAGCCTACATCCAGGGTGTGACCATGAGAATGTGGCGGGGTCCCCAGAGAGAAGAGTCTCACAAAGACAGCTGTTTGTGCTGATAAAACAGAAACAATGTAATGAGAAAGAGAGGGTTGATCACACTCCATGAGGGCAGGGACTTACTTTTTCATTTCCGAGTCGCTGGAAACCCCTGACTGTAAATATTTCTCAGTTCAGTAGAGAGGAGAAAGAGAATACCGAGAGCCACGAAACAGCCAGCTGCTCCCCTCTCTGTAATTACTCTAAGCTGCAATTTACCACCTGCCGGATGGAGGCTCTGGCTCCTTCTCAGCCTCCCTTTGCAGTGTGACTGAATTGACAGGATGCATTAGAAGGCACTTGATACAAGCGCGAGGCATTTTAAGGGCCCAGATGATCATCATGATCAAATAGAGACACATCATAGTAAAACCCCACCATAATGCCAAACTCGGCGGCTAAGAAATCCAATCTCCTAAAAAAGCAATGTTGGAATATTACAAAGTCAATGAAAGGAATAGGTAGAATCTGTGCAGCTAGCAGGCAGTGAGGTCCCCACAGGCCGAGCTGTGCCTATCTGGCCACTACTGGCACTGGTTTGGTGCCACCTGGTGGCAGTTAATTGTTCTGTGTTAAATTGGTGTGTCTGGGTCCTGCAACTTTGCTTAGGACTTTTAAGATAGATTAAAATTTCAGTACTCATATGGTTGGCACCATTTTCTTGGCTTTATTGGAGAAAGTAGAGGTGCATGGGCTCAGCCTCCACCTCTCCACTTCCTGAGTAAGTCAGGACTACCTATCAAAGCTGTCCCCCAATCAGCTTTGCCCTCTTCTCCCAGCCATCTCCCCACAAAAATATTTTACGTCAGCTGTGTTAGAGCCAAACTCCTGCTATCTTGGAGTAGGTTATCTTGAGGTTTTCTTTTATTAACCTCTTCTGAACAAGTATTTTTACATTGATACCTGTACCTACCACTGATTTATGCCAAAATATTTGGAAAACAGCTACCTGGCCAACCGACTGGAAGAGGTCCAAATTTGTGGCCATTCCAAAGACAGACAATCCAACAGACCATGGAAATCATTAAACAATATCATTACTATCACTTGGAAGTAAAATTTTGCTTGAGATAATTCAAAAACCATTGCAACAGTACATCTACAGGGAACTGCCAGAAATTCAAGTCCGATTCAGAAAAGGATGTGGAACTAGGGCTATCATTGCTGGTGTCAGAAATATCTTGGCTGAAAACAGAAAACGCCAGAAAGATGTTTACTTGTGCTTTATTGACTATGCAAAGGCTTTTGTTTGTGTGGAACATGACAAACTATGGATAACATTAATGAGAATAGGTTTTCCAAAACACTTAATTGTGCTCATTAGGAACCTGTACATAGACCAAGAGGCACTACAAAGACACTAAATGATTTAAAGTCAGGAAAGAAATGCACCAGGGTTGTATCCATTCACCATACTTATTCAGTCTGTATGCTGAGCAAACAGTAAGAAAAACTGGATTATATGAAGAACAATGTGGCATCAGGATTAGAGGAAAACTCATTAACAACCTGAGATATGCAGATGACACAACTTTCTTGCTAAAAGTGAAGAAAACTTGAAATACTTATGAAGATCAAAGACTATAGCCTTTAGTATGGATTGCACTTCGATATAAAGAAAACAGATATCCTCACCACTGGACCAATACATAGTACCATGATAAATGGAGAAACTATTAAAGATGCCAAAGACTTTATTTTTGCTTGGATCCATATTAATACTCATGGAAACAGCAGTCAAGAAATCAGGTGAAGTATTGCATTAGGCAAATCTGCTACAAAAGACCTCTTTAGAAGTGATAAATAGCAAAGGTATCAGTTTGAGGACTAAGGTTTGCCTGACCAAGCTATAGTATTTTCAGTAGTCTTATATGGATGAGGCGTGGGCAATGGATAAGGAAGAGTATAGAAACATTGATGCATTTGAGTTGTGGTGTTGGAGAAGAATATTGAAAGTGCCATGGATTTCCCAAGGAACAGATAAATCTGTGTTGAGGTAGCATAGCCAGAATGCTCCTTAGAAGCCAGCATGATGAGACTTGTCTCTCATACTTCAGACATGGAGGGACCAGTCCCCTGGAAGAACATCATTCTTGGTAAAGTAGAGATTCAATGAAAAAGAGGAAGACCCCCAACAAGATGATTGACACAGTGGCAGCAGCAATGGGCTCAAAGGAAACAACCATTGTGAGAATGGCACAGGACTGTGTTTTGTTCTATTGTGCATGGAGTCGATGTGAGTTGGAACCGATTTGATGGTACCTAACAACAACACCTCCACCACACATCTGTCAGTTTGTCGTACTGTGGTGGCTTGTGAGTTGTTGTGGTTCTGGAAGCTATGCCATGGGTGTTTTAAATATCAGCAGAGTCACCCATGGTGGACAGGTTTCAGATGAGCTTCCAGACGAAGACAGGCTAGGAAGAAGGAGAGATGAACTACTTCCAAATATTTAGTCACTGAAAACCTTATGAATAGTAGAGAAACACTGTCATATATAGTGCCAGAAAATGAGACCCTCAGGTTGGAAGGCACTCAAAATGTGACTGGGGAAGAGCTGCCTCCTCAAAGTAGAGTTGACCATGATGATGCAAATGGAGTAAAGCCCATGGGAATAAAGCCCTAAGGACCCTCATTCACTGATGAGGCACAACTCAAAATGAAGAGAAACAGCTTTAAACATCCATTAATAA
>NW_006408582.1:3438292-3456613 GCF_000296735.1 Chrysochloris asiatica | reverse complement strand
ACTTTCATTATTGTATGATTCTCTGGGCAAATTATTGAATGATGAAGAAAGCATGAAAAGAAGATGGAAGGAATACACAGAGGCACTATACCAAAAGGAAACGGTTGATGCTCAACTGTTTCAAGAGGTAGTATATGATCAAGAGCCAATGATACTGAAGGAAGAAGTCCAAAGTGCATTAAAGGAATTAGCAAAGAACAAGGCACCAGGAATTGATGGAATAAAAATTGAAATATTTCAAGAGAATGAGGCAGCACAAGAAGCACTCACTTATCTATTCCAAAAAATTTGGAAGACAATTATCTGGCTGACTGATTGGAAGAGATCCATATTTGTGCCCATTCCAAAAAGAGGTGACCCATCGGAATGCAGAATCACCGGACAGTATCTTTGATATCCCATGTTGTCGAGGTCCTATGTTGGGTTCCAGCCTCGACAAGGAAGTGTGGGTGTCACAAAGAAGGGAGATCTGGCAGTGAAAGAGATAGAGAAAGAGAGAGACGAAATATATACAAAAAAGACAGACACATAGATATGATGCAAGCTGACAGGTAGGCAGATCTGCAAACATTTTGCCTAGCATTGCACAGCATTGCACAGCAGATCTAACTCTACCTCAGTCTTTTATTCTCTTTTTTAGGGAGGGATTTGTTACAAAGGAAGGATGTAATTCACTCAGGGAGGATGTGATTAAGAAAGGATATGGAACTGAAATGTGATTAATCATTCAAAACAGGACATAATGATTCACAGGAACAACTTTTAAGATATTTCATAGTTTTTTCTTAACAATCTAACATTTGTATTTTTGCAGAAAAAAGGTTCAATCAAGCTGTTATATATTAATTTTTAGGCTTAAATGATCTAGAGCAGTGATGTGAGGTTTCTTAAGGATACATAACATAAAGCAAGGTTCCTGAAAGGAGCCAAGCTGTCTCTGTAAACTTTGCAAACTTTTGTTTGTGAGCAAGATCTCAGGCACCGGGCTTCGTTTGCCTATACCTAAAATGCTACATTGTTCTTAATTATCACATTCCTATATACTTTCAGGAGGAAGAAGAGCATCTGGGTTAAACTGATTATATTCAGAGGTGATTCAATGGGGCTGCCACTGATCAACCCAGGGTCTGCATATGCTGTCCCCAGCACCATGTGAGTAAAGTTTTACTAAAAGTAATACAGAGATGGCTACAAGCATACATTGACAGAGAACTTCCAGAGGTTCAAGCTAGATTCAGAAGAGGCTGTGGAATTAGGAATATCATAGCTGATGTCCAATGGATCTTGGCTGAAAGTAGAGAATCATAGAAAGATGTTTACTTGTGCTTTATTGACTATGCAAAGGATTTTGATTGTGTGGATCATGACAAGCTATGGACAACATTGCCAAGTATGAGTATTCCAGAACAAGAGGCAGTTGTTCGAACAGAATATGGGAACACTGAATGTTTTAAAATTAAGAAAGGTGTGTGACAAGGTTGTATTTTTTCACCATGCTTATTCAACCGTATACTAAACAAATAATCCGAGAAGCTGGCTTATATGAAGAAAAACGTGGCATCAGAATTGCAGGAAGACTCATTAACAACCTGTGCTATCCAGATTATACTACCTTGTTTGCTGAAAGTGAAGAAGACTTAAAATATTTACTGATGAAGATCAAAGAGCACAACCTTCGGTATGGATTGCATCTCCATGTAAAGAAAACAAAAATCCTCACCACTGGACCAATAAACAACATTCGTATCAATGGAGAAAAGATTGAAGTTGTCAAGGACTTCATTCAAGGATCAACTATCAACATTCACGGAAGCAGGAGTCAAGAACTCAAACAATGTATTGCATTTGGTGAATATGCGGCACAAAACCTTTTAAAAGTGTTGAAGAACAAAGATGTCAGCTTGAAAACTAAGGTGCACCTGACCCAAGCCATGGTGTTTTCAATAACCTCATATACATGCGCAAGCTGAACAGTGAATAAGGAAGACTATAGAAGAAGTGATGCTTTTAAGTTATGGTGTTGGAGGAGAATATTGAAAGTGCCATGGGCTCCCAAAAGAACCAACAGATCTGTGTTTGAAGAAATGCAGCCAGAGTGCTCCTTGGAGCCTAAGATGGTCAAACTTCATCTCTCATACTTTAGACATATTGTCAGAAGGGATCTGTCACTGGAGAAGGATATCATGTTTGGTAAGGTGGAGGGTCAGAGAAAAAGAGGAAGACCTCCAATGAGATGGATTGGCCAGGTGGCAGCATGAATGGGCTCAATTGGGGCAACAGTAGTGAGGTTGGCCCAGGATCGGGCCGTGTTTCGTTCTGCAATGCATAAGGTCGCTATGAGTCGGTACTGACTTGATGGCACCTAACAACAACAACAACACCTACCATGTGATTGTCTTTCCAAAGGAACTGTTGTGCATGTATAGGTATGTGATGGGAAGGGTGTTTGTTCAATTAGCTTGTCGTCTTTCATGGTCAGAGGACTGTCAATAAACCGACTACTCTCACTAATATTTTTATTTGCTCCACCAGCTAAAATGGTTTCAGACCTCCCTATATCACCGCTTTGAAAGTCTCTATTGCTGCCGCCTTCCTTTTGTTGTGTTACTGGGTGCCATTCACAATGACCCTGTAAGGACATAGTGTAACTGCACCATAGGTTTCCAGGATCCCTGGGATTGTGCTGTAAGATAAGCACTGGACTGCATTGCTAATTTGAACTGCTACTTTAGCAGTTCAAGTTCACTAGTTGCTCCTCAGAAACCCTATACAGGGTTAATATGAGTTAGAACCAACTCGACGGCACTAACAACAACAATAGACGTTTCCAAGACTATAATCTTTATGGAAGGAGCCCTGATGTGCTGGGTTACTAAACAAAAGGTTTACAGTTGGAACTCAGCAGCTGCTCCTTGGGAAGGCGATGTGGCCATCCGCTTCTGTAGAGATTCCAGACTATTGGAGAGTCCCACTATGTCCTATATATGATCACTATGAGTCCGAATGGACTAGAGGGCAGTAGTTTTATTTTAATCTTTTGTCCCAAGGAGCTACTGGTGGCTTTGAATTGCCAACCTTTCTGGGGAACACTTAACCTTTGTACCACCAGAGTTCCTTCTCCTCCCTTTGTTGTTATTAAGTGCCATTGAGCAGGTTCTGACAACGTTGTATAGTTTCCAAGGAGCAGCTGGTGGTTTGTGGTTTTTAACTGTCGACCTTGAGGTTAGTACTCCAGTGTTTATCCTACAGCACCACACTAGGACCCTTTTGTTGTTGTTGTTAAGTGGTGTGGAGTGCTCAAGTTGGTTCTGACTCATTGTTTCCAAGGAGTGGCTGGTGAGCTTGAACTCACGACCTAGCCGTTCAAACCGACTTTGCAGTCTACTGCATTAATCCACAGTGCCACACCAGGACTCCCTTTACTGCCTTGTTATTTCAGAGCAAGCTCAGGTCCTGAAAGTGCTAAACTCTGAGCATCATCCAATCCTCCCCTCTGAGAGGAGAGTGGAAGGATGTCCTTTAAAAGCAGTCTGTTCTCGACAAGCAATAGAGGTCATACTCTGGAGTTGAGGGTCAGACAAGCACAGGAAGCAATCTGTCACACAGTTTTCTAAGTGATCTCGTATCGTTTGCCTTCTTTCCTCACAAGACAGTAATCTTGTGAGGTTAGCTACAACCTTGGATTTCAAATGCATTCATAAATTCATATATATATTCACTTACTTTGCTATTGAATCAGAATGTGTTAAATTTCTTTCCTTATGCTAGAAAGACAAAGACAAACAGCTCACAATTGCTATCTTGGATGTGTTCACTATCTGTTGGGGGAGGCAGAATCATGACAGCACCACAGGCAGAGCACTGCATCGTAGGCAGAAGCCTCGTGAGAGCTGTGGTGCCCAGAGGAGTGGGAGCCAGCATCCCTGTGACTGAGCATTTGCCTTGGTCATCTAGTTCAAGATAGACTTCACTTCCTAACCCTGGCAATGCTGACCCACGTGTCAGTGAGAGGTACTGAAGGGAACAGCCCAGATTGATGGGAAAGTATTTCCTCATCCTGCAGTGGCCTAGAAGGGCCCTGGATGACTAGGGAGAAGTTCCCACCCATCCTTTTAGGGGCTAGACAAACAATTGCACCATTGATTTGTACTATGTGAAGTCCGGTACTATTCTCTCCCTAAAGCATTTCTTGATTCCCTTTGCTTTCCACACATCTATTTGATGGGAGCCAATAAGCCACTTCCCAAAGCAGAACCTTTGCAAAATCCCTGCCTTCAAATGTTCCCACCCAGAGGGACAGTTAAATGATGGAAGCATCACACATTTGGATAATAGCAGCACAGAGCGACAGAGTGGTGAGAAGCACGGCAGAAAATGGCTGGAGATTACTGTGGGAGGAAATGGCACGTTTTCCTGCCTTGCTTCAGTGAGCATTAATGGAATAGTGCAAAAGGGAATATCTTCATGCATTAGAAGACAAGGTATTAGGACCTACTGGTTATGAAGAATCTCCTCATCTCCCTTTTGGCATAATGACTGGAGATCATTTTAGAGAACCCATTTCTAAGTCACTAGTGCCGTTGAGGCTGAAGCTTTTGAGAAATCCCTTTCTTTGATCAATGCAGTCATGAAAGTGTTGATAATGGCAGAGCCGAGTTCCAGGGAATATCTTCTTACTCTAATCTAAGCATTTGGTTGAAAAAGCAAATCTATTTTCCCACTTTATAAGAAATGTACCCAGAAAGTTATTGAACAAGGACCACATAGGTCTCACGCCTTTCATCTAAAAAACCTGTGATTTTCTTTGTCTTCTACATGAGTCATTTTTCAGACAGAAAATGCATTCCTAAGGCATAGTTTTGAGTTAAAAATCTTTGAGGATGCTTTCTGTTCAAATAAATAGAAAAACCAAGTAGAGTCTCTCCATTTTAATAATAGCCATGCCTTGTGATAAAAGTAGCTTCAGATTACCTCTAAAGGGCTTCTTTTTCCTGACTAATAGTGAAAATTCAGGGTTTTACTAGCAAAAGGAACAAGTTGTCCTGATAAGGAGAATTAGGCCTCTTTGTGATTATGATTATTGGTTATTTTCCATGTCAAGAGAGGGAGCCAGAATTTTCCGTGAACAATAATACTGATATTTATTGAATACATGTGCACTGTTAAACACTATATGTAAAATATAACTTAATCCTCTTTATGGAGTCCTGGTGTGGCACTGTAGGATAATCACTGAACTGCTAACTACAAGGTCGATGGTTCAAGCACACCAATTGCTCTTTGGAAATCCTATAATTCATAGTGATAGGGTCACTGTGAGTCAGAACTGACTCGGAAACACTTCACAACAACAACAGCATGATTCTTGATATGGGAGCACTATGGTACTGTAGGGTAAGCATAGTACTGCTAACCACAAGGTTGGCAGTTCAAGCCCACCAGCTTCTCTGCAGGAGAAAGATGAGAATTTCTGTTCTTGTAAAAATTTACAGCCTTGGAAACCCTATACGGGGTCACTATGAGTCAGAATCGATGCCACAGCACTTAATCACCAGTGCTGTGGAATCCTAGTGTGGTGCTGTTGTATTAGCACTGAACTGCTAACCACAAGGTTGGCAATTCAAACCCACCCCATTCAAGCTCACCAGCTGCTCTGCAGGAGAAAAACGAGGTGTTCTGCTCCCGTAAAGATTTACAGCCTCAGGAACTCTATACTGCATCACTATGAGTCAGAACCATCAAGGCAGTGAGGTAGATTATGATCCAATGGGAGCTCGTTGGCAGTGTGAATTGTTATGCTCTGGGCTACTAACTGAAAGGTTGGTAGTTTTGAACCTGCCCAGAGATACCATGGATGAAAGATTGGCGATCTGCTTCTGAAAAGTTACAGCCACAAAGTGAAGTTCTACTCTGAAACACATAGGGTCTCCATGAGTTGGAATTGACTCAATAGTAACTGGTTAATGGTTATGATCCAATGAGTGCTTGGGTGACACAAATGATTAGTGGGCTCAGTTACTAGCCTAAAGGTTGGCAGCTCAAGTCTACTCAACAATGTCTCAGAAGAAAGTCCTGGTAATCTAGTTCTGAAAAATTAGTATTGAAAACCCTTAGGAACAAAATTTTACTCTGACATACATAGAGTCACCACAAGTTGAAGAAGACTTGATGGCACTTGGTACCAGTATTGTGTGACCCAGTGAAGAAGACACTACTATTTACTCCTATCTGACAGAGAAACTGAGACACAAAGGAGTTCAAATAATTTGACCAAGGTCACACAGTAGCAAATGATGAACTTTCCACCTCCTGGGCTATCTCCAACCCCATAAATTGGCTGAAAATTATCCTGGGAAATATGAGTCTGATAAAGCTAGCCAGATTGGTCTTAAATTGTATGTGACCTTCTACCCTAGCGAACAAAGCTTTAGGGCTGCTTTTAACCATTACTCCTTGTCTTTTCTCCTTTAACTGCCCAACAGGCTTGCATATACTCCAACTGAAGTAAATAATTTTCTATAATTAAATCACAGTACTATGTCATCCACCGCGGGAGAAAGATGAGGCTTTCTACTCCCGTAAGGATTTACACCCTCGGAAACCCTGTACAGGGTCGCTATGGGTCGGCTCCGACTCGAAGGCACTTAACAACAACAACAACAAATGTCATCTAAGAGAGAGACAAGTTATTATTACAATCCCTTTACTTTGTTCCCTAAAATTTTCACCACTGCCTACATTGCCCAAATTGTTTGTCCTTACAACCTTCATTTGACCTTTCATTTATTTAACAAATACTTGCTCAGAAAATTTCAGTAAACTATGAAGAGCAAAGATGGCAGCTTGAAGACTAAGGTGCACCTGACCCAAGCCATGGTATTTTCAATAACCTCATATGCATGCAAAAGCTGAACAGTGAATAAGGAAGATCATAGAAGAATTGATGCTTTTGTGTTATGATGTTAGAGGAGAATATTGAAAGTGTTATGGGCTGCCAAAAGAAACAACAGATCTATGCTGGAAGAAGTGCTCCTTGGAGACCAGGATGGCCAAACTTCATCTCTCATACTTTGGGCATATTATCAGGAGGGGCCAGTTTCTGGAGAAAGATATCATGTTTGGTAAGGTGGAGGGTCAGAGAAAAAGAGGAAGACGCCCAGCAAGACGGATTGACAAAGTGGCAGCATCAATGGGCTCAAGTGTGGCAACAATTGTGAGGTTGGCCCAGGATCCGGAAGTGTTTTGTTCTGCTGTGCATAAGGTTGCTATGAGTCGGTACCGACTTGATGGCACCTAACAACAACAAACAACAACAATGTACTGGGGAATACTGTGGAGGATACAAATAACTATGAAGTAATCTCTCAAATATATGTAAAGTTGCAGCTGTGATCAATGTGATGCTGGAAGGAAAACACGTGGCAAGAGTAGATCAGTGGAGGATCTGACCTGTGTGGAATATTTTGGAAGGCTTCCTGTGATACTTAAACTACAATTAGAAGGGGTAACTACAGAAGCCTGATAAGGAAAACAGTGAAGGAAACAACATTTCCTATAAAGTGTACAATATGTACGTAGGTCTCATCTCAAGGGGGAAGCTGGAAAATTCAGGGACTGAAAGGTCAAAGTGAGTTGGTGCAGAGAATAAACAAGTGTGTGCACAGTGAGAATATGGTTAAAGAACTGGCCAGGGCCTAGGAAGCCGTAGTACAGAATTTTGCCTTCCTCTTAAGAACCATGGAAAATTACTGAAAGGGTTAAGCAGAGATGGTGAGATCAAATTTGCATTTGGGAAAGGCAAAGATGGTTTTAAAGTGGAATAAGCCTGGATGTGTGAGGATGCGTCAGGAAATGTGGTGACATATGACAGAGACTTGGATGGGGAGTGGGAATACAACAGTCAAGGTAAGGGAGAAGAGTTAATAGGCTCAAGAGCTGATTAGGAAGTAAAATGAATGGGAATTGGTGGTGGACTGAAACAGTTGGCAAGGGTGATGGAAATGCCAAGGAAATAATCTACATGTTTGGCTTCTGTGTCTGGATGTGAGAGTGCTTTGAGACCAGGGGTAAAAAAGAAAGAGAAAGAGAGCTAGGCTGCTTCTGACTTTTTAATACAGGAGACCCATGGAAGCAAGAGGACATTTATTTGGACAACCTGTTCCCTCATTCTTGGAGGAGAATGAGTGGTAACCGGTAACCACACCTTCATATTATGAATGATTTCATCAATATTTAAAAAAGCAAAGCCTCCCATCCCAGAAAAGGTCCCAGACACTGCCAAGGTCTTTCACTGACTGGATTCCATCAATGGCTCTTCGGTCTACTGTCTTGATTTTAAGGTTATCCTCTTGCTCCTAGCCAACACAACCTCCACCACAACCAGCACACCTTTTCAACAGGTAAAGGGAGTGCTAAAAAATAAAATAGAACCCACTGCCACTAAGTTGATTCCAACTCATAGTGACCATTCACAGAGTTTCCAAGGTTGGAAATCTTTATAGGAACAGTAAGTCTCATCTTTCTTCCAAAAAGTAACTGATGGGTTTGAACTACAGACCTTGCAGTAAGCAGTCCAGTGCTGACCCTACAGCATCATAGGTGTCCTAATATATGCAAAATAAGCAGATATCATGTACTTAAAAACCTACATCTTTAAATAATAGCTGAAATCTTAGTTTTGCTACAACAGAAATACCACAGATGGATGGATTTAGCCAACAGAAATGTTTTCTGTCACAGATTTTTCTGTTGCTGTTGTTGTTGTTAGGTGCCATCGACTCGATACCAACTCATAGCGACCTTATGCACAGCAGAACAAAATACTGCCCAAACCTGGGCCAACATCACTGCTGTTGCCATGCTTGAGTCCATCGATGCTGTCACTTGATCAATCCATCTCTTTGGGGGGAGGGGGTCTTCCTCTTTTTCTCTGACTCTCCACCCTACCAAGCATGATATCCTTCTCCAGTGACTGGTCACTCCTGACAATATGTCTGAAGTATGAGAGGTGACGTATGGCCATCTTGGCCTCCAAGGAGCACTCTGGCTGCACTTCTTCCAACACAGATCTATTGGTTCTTTTGGCAGTCCATGGCACTTTCAATATTCTCCTCCAAAACCATAACTCAAAAGCATCAATTCTTGTACAGTCCTCCCTATTCACTGTCCAGTTTTCACATGCATATGAGGTTATTGGAAATACCATGACTTGGGTCAGGCACACCTTAGTCCTCAAGCTGACATCTTTGCTCTTCAACACTTTCAGCAGCAGATTTGCATAATGCAATACATCGTTTGATTTCTTGACTGCTGCTTCCTTGAGTGTTGATAGTTGATACAACAAGAATGAACTCCTTGACAACTTCAATCTTTTCTCTGTTGATAAGAATGTTGTTTATTGGTCCAGTGGTGAGGATTTTTGTTTTCTTGACATTGAGATGCAATCCTTACTGAAGGCTGTGCTCTTTGATCTTCATCAGTAAATGTTTTAAGTCCTCTTCACTTTCAACAAGCAAGATTGTATCATCTGCATATCACAGGTTGTTAATGAGTCTTCCTCCAATCCTGGTGCCACATTTTTCTTCATATAAGCCAGCTTCTCAGATTACTTGCTCAGCATACAGGTTGAATAAATATGGTGAAAGAATACAACCCTGTCACACACCTTTCTTAATTTTAAACCATTCAGTGTTCCCATGCTTTGTTCGAACAACTGTCTCTTGGTCCAGGTACAGATTCTTCATGAACACAATTAAGTGTTCCAGAATACTCATACTTCGCAATGTTGTCCATAGCTTGTCATGATCCACACAGTTGAAAGCCTTTGCGTAGTCAATAAAGCACAGGTAAACAACTTTCTGATATTCTCTGCTTTCAGTCAAGATCCATCGGACATCAGCAATGACATCCCTCATTCCATGGCCTCTTCTGAATCTGGCTTGAACCTCTGGACATTCTCTGGCAATGTATGATTGTAGCCATTTCTGTATTACCTTTAGCAAAACTTTACTCACATGGGATATCAAAGAGATTGTCTGTTGATTTCCGCATTCTGTTGGGTCACCTTTCTTTGGAATGGGCACAAATATGGATCTCTTCCAATCAGTCAACCAGATAGTTATCTTCCAAGTTTCTTGATGTAGATGAGTGCCTCCTGTGCCATCTCACTTTCTTGAAATATTTCAATTTTCATTCCATCAATTCCCGGTGCCTTGTTCTTTGCCAATTCCTTCAATGCACCTTGGACTTTCTCCTTCAGTATCATTGGCTCTTGATCATATGCTACCTCTTGAAACAGTTAGTTGCCATCAAGTCAGGTGCTACTCATAGTGACCATATGCACAATAGAACAAAACACTGCCTAGCCCTGTACCATCCTCACAGTGGTTGCTATATTTGAACTCATTGTTACAGCCACAGTGTCAATCCATCTTGTTGGGGATCTTCTTCTTTTTCATTGGCCCTATACTTTACCAAGCATGATGGCCTTTTCCAGAGACTGGTCCACATCCAAAGTACATGAGACATCCAAAGTATATGAGACCCAGTCTCCTCATCCTCCCTTCTGACTACTTCTTTCAATATAGATTTGTTTGTTCTCCTGGCAGTCCATGGTACTTTCAATATTCTTCCCAACACCATAACTCAAATACATCAGTTCTTTTTTTCAATCTTCCTTATTCACTGTCCAGCTTTCACATACATATGAGGCAAATGAAAATATGACTTGGACCAGGTACACCTTAGTCTTCAAACTGACATGTTTGCTCTTTAACACTCTAAAGAGGTCTTGCGCCCAATGCAATATGTTGTTTGATTTCTTGACTGCTGCTTCCATGAGTGTTGATTGTTGTTTTTGTTGTTGTTACGTGCTATCGAGTCCGTTCCGACGCATAGTGACCCTGTATATGGTTTCCGAGGCTATAAATCTTTACAGGAGCAGAAAGCCTCATCTTTCTCCTGCGGAACCACTGGTAGTTTTGAACAGCTGATTTTGAGGTTAGCAACCCAACTCATAACCACTATATTACCAGAGTTCCTTGAGTGTTGATTATAGATCCAAGTAAAATGAAATCCTTGACAACCTCAATCTTTTCTCCATTTATCATGGTGGTTTTTGATTCAGTGTGAGGATTTTTGTTTTTGTTATATTGAGTTGTAATCCACACTGAAAGTTGTATTCTCTAATCTTCAACAGTAAGTGTTCCAAGTCCTGCTTACTGTCAGCAAGCAAGGTTGTGTCATCTGCATATCGCAGGTATTTAACTAGCCTTCCTTCAATCCTGATGCCACATTCTTCTTCAGATAATCAAGCTTCTCGGATTATTTGCCCAATAAGTATGGTGAAAAGATGCAAGCCTAATGCATACCTTTCCTGATTTTAAACCACACGAGATTCCCTTGTTCTATTCAAACAACTGCCTCATGGTCCATGTACAGGTTCTGCATGAGCACAATTGAGTGTTCTAGAATTCCCATTATTCTTAATGTTATCCATAGTGTGTTAGGATCCACATAGTCCAATGTCTTTTCACAGTTAATAAAACACAAATAAATATATTTCTGGAGTCCTTGTGCACTCTGGGTTAATGCGCTGGACTGCAAATCTGTTTAAACTGCAAGGTCGGTGTTTCAAACTCATCAGCCGCTACTTGGAAAGCCTATACAGGGTCACTATTGGTTGGAACTGACTCGATGGCATACAACAACAACAACAAACAACTTTCTGGGATTCTCTGCTTTCAACCAAGATCCATCTTACATCAGCAATGATAGCCCTCATTTCATGTCCCTTTCTGAATCTGGTTTGAATTTCTGGAAGCTCCTTGTTGATGTACTGCTGTAACTATTTCTGATATTCTTCTATGAAATTTTGCTTGCATGTGATATTATATTGTAATTTCTGCATTCTGTAAGATGACCTGTCTTTGGAGTTGCCACAAATATGGAACTCTAGATAGTAAGCCAGACAGCTCTTTTACAAATTTCATGGCATAAACTAGTGAGGATGTCTAGTGCTACATCAGTTTATTGAACATTTTAGTTGGTATTCTCTTAATTCCTGGAGTCTTGTTTATATTGTCAACACCTTCAACTTGAACTTCTTCCTTCAATATTTCAGTTCTTTATCATATGCTATCTTGTGAAATGGCTGAGTGTTGACCAATTCATTTTGGTGCAGTGACTTTGTATTCTATCTTCTTTTGATGATTCTTGCATCATTCAATATGTTGTCATATAATCTTTCAATGTTACAACTTGAGGCTTGAATTTTTCTTCATTTCTTTCAGCTTGAAAAATGCTGAACGGGATCTCTTTTGGTTTTCTAACTCCAGGTAATTCCATATTTTATTACAATACTTTACTCTGTCTTCTTGAGTTGCCCCTTGAAATTTTCTATTCAGTTCCTTTACTTCATCAACTCTTCCAATTGTTTTACCTTCTCCATTTTCAAAAGCAAATTTCGTGTCTTTTTTTTACATCCACTTTTGTTTTTCTTTCATTTTTCTTGATGTCAACGCCCAACTCCTCTGTTCTTTGGTCATTAGTGTTCAGAGTCAACGCTATTCTGATGATCTCTAAATTCAAGTGGATATATTCATGGTTGTATTTTGGCTCCTATAGGCTTATTTTAATTTTCATCAACTTGGGCCTGAACTTGCATACAAGCAATTGATGTGATATTATATTGTCTGTTCCTCTGTCAGTCCTTGGCCGCCTTTTAACTGATGATATTGGGCGTCTCCATTGTCGTTTCCTAAAGATTTAGTCAGTATAATTCCTATGTATTCTATCTTGTGAGGTCCACATAAAAAGTTGTTGTTTATGGTGTTGAGAAAAGGCACTTGCAATGAGTAAGTCTTGCAAAATCCTATCATGTAATCTCCAGCATCATTTCTATCATCAAGGCCATATTTTTGAGCTATGATCCTTACTCTTTGTTTCCACTGTTTGCATTCCAATCACCAGTAATTATTATCACATCCTGATTGCATGTTTGGTCAATTTTAGACTAAGGAATTTGATAGAATTCTTCAAGTTCAACATCATTGGCTTTGGTGGTTGGTGTGTAAATTTGAATAATAGTTGTATTAACTAGTCTTCCTTGTAGATATATAGCTATCACCCTATCACAGACAGTGTTGTACTTCAAGACAGATCTTTAAATGTTCTTCTTAATGATGAATGCAGCACCATTCGTCTTGAGTTTGTCATTCCTGGTGTAGTAAACCATAGGATTGTTAAAGTTAAAATTGCCTGTGCCTGGTCATTTCAGATCACTAATGCCTAGAAAATGTATTTTTATGTGTTCTATTTCATTTTTGACAACTTCCAATTTTCCTAGATTCATACTTTGTACATTCCACATTCCAATTATTAATGGGTGTTTATAGTTCTTTTTTCTCATTTTTAGTTGTGCCCCATCAGCAAATTAAGGTCCCAAAAGCTTTGCTCCATTTGTGTCATTTACGTTGACTCTACTTTGAGGAAGCAGCTCTTTCCTAGTTGTATATTGAATGCTTTCCAACCTGAGGGGCTCATCTTCTGGCATTATATCAGACAATGTTCTGTCAACATTCATAAGGTTTTCAGTGGCTAATCTCTCAAAAGTGGACTGCCTGATCCTTCTTTCTAGTCTGTTCTTAGTCTGGAAGCTCTGCTGAAACCTGGTCACCATGGGTGACCCTACTGGTATTTGAAATACCGATGGCATAGCTTCAAGCTTTATAGCAACACACAAGCTACCACACCAATACACACTGACAGACAAGTGGGGTTAGGATGTTAGAAGTTCAAGCTCAAGTTCAAAGCACCAGCTCAAGGGGAAAGCTTTCTGTGTCAGCTCTGGAAAAAGCTTCCTTTCAACATCTGTGGGCCTGAAACTTCTTGGAGATCTACATGCATCTTGGCATCTATCTTCCCCTGGGTCTAGGCGGTTCTCAGTTCAGGGGCTCTAGATCCAAAAGACACACTCCACTTCTGGCTCTTCTTTCTTCATGATAGTCAGGTCCTCACTCTCTGCTGGATTCTTTCTCCCTTTATTTTTTTTTTTTACAAGAAAAAAGGCAATGTAGGACACACCCAAGGGAAACTCTCCTTCCATCAAATCAGGGTTATGACTTGAGTAAGGTAGTATAGCCAACCCTAAACCCCTTACAACTGATTGGATAATTATATCAGATTGTATTATAGGGGTTGATTATGTCATTACATAACTGTCAAATTACATAACTGTCAAACCAGTGAGAACCATGGCCCAACCAGGTTGACACATTTTGAGGGGATACAATTCAGTTCATGACACCAGAACTTGGAAAGCCCCTTTACTCTCCTGGACCTCTGTCTGTCCTCAACTGTACTGAATCATGGCATTGGGCCTCCAGCTGCTGGCTCAGTTTCCCCAGTCCCTCTCCTACCCATGGCCAAGCCCAATTCTCGAACTAGGATTCATCTCATCTCCCTTGTTCTGCTCTAAGGGATGGATTAACTCAACATCTCCCCACCTCAATATTAGAGTTAAAGAATGATCCCTGAGTGTCATCTAGGTACAAGGTATGATGCCAGGTCTTTAGAGAACAGAGCCTTCTTTAACTCTTATGGCAACTCAACGAAACAGACAGCATTACTACCCTACTGTGATAGGGAGAATAATGGACTGTAAAGATATCAGGTCCTAGCTCCAGAAACATGTAAATGGTACCTTAGCTTTCAAAATGGTCTTTGCATGTATGATTACATAGGCGACATCCAGTAAGTACCGACTCATAGCGATCTTATGCACAGCAGAACGAAACACTGCCTGATCCTGGGCCAACCTCACTACTGTTGCCACACTTGAGTCCATCGATGCTGCCACTTGGGCAATCCATCTCATTGGGGGGTCTTCCTCTTTTTCTCTGACCCTCCACCTTACCAAACATGATATCCTTCTCCAGCAACTGGTCCCTCCTGACAGTATGTCCAAAGTATGAGAGACAAAGTTTGGCCCTTTTGACCTCCAAGGAGCACTCTGGCTGCACTTCTTCCAAAATGGATCTATTGGTTCTTTTGGCATCCCATGGGACTTTCAATAGTCTCCTCCAACACCATAACTCAAAAGCATCAATTCTTCTATGGTCTCCTTATTCACTGTCCAGCTTTCACATGCATATAAGGTTATTGAAAATACCATGGCTTGGGTCAGGCACACCTTAGTCCTCAAGCTGACATCTTTGTTCTTCAACACTTTAAAAGGACTTGTGCAGCAGATTTGCCTAATGCAATACGTCGTTTGATTTCTTGACTGCTGTTTCCATGAGTGTTGATTGTTGATCCAAGAAGAATGAAGTCCTTGACAACTTCACTCTTTTCTCCATTGATAAGAATGTTGTTTATTGATGTCCAGTGGTGAGGATTTTTGTTTTCTTTACATTGAGATGCAATCCATACCGAAGGCTGTTCTCTTTGATCTTCATCAGTAAATGTTTTATGTCCTCTTTACTTTCAGCAAGTCAGGTTGTATCATCTGCATATCAATGAGTCTTCCTCCAATCCTGACACCACGTTTTTCTTCATAGAACCCAGCTTCTTGGATTATTTGCTCAGCATACAGGTTGAATAAGTATGGTGAAAGAATACAACCTTGTCGCACACCTTTCTTAATTTTAAACCATTTAGTGTTCCCATGTTCTGTTCGACCAACTGCCTCTTGGTCCAGATACAGATTCCTTATGAGCACAATTAAGTGTTCTGGAATACTCATACTTTACAATGTTGTCCATAGCTTGTCATGACCCACACAATCAAAAGCCTTTGCATAGTCAATAAAGCACAAGTAAACATCTTTCTGATATTTTCTGCTTTCAGCCAAGATCCATTGGACATCAACAATGATATCCCTCATTCCATGTCCTCTTCTGAATCCGGCTTGAACCTCTGGCATTTCTCTGTCAATGTATGTTTGCAGCCATTTCTATATTACCTTTAATAAAATTTTACTCGCATGGGATATCAAAGAGATTGTCTGATGATTTCCACATTCATTAAGGATGGTGAAATGAGGAAGTTGACGTGTATCTTCAGGATCGGCCCTAAATGTGATTATGTTTATCCTTCTAAAAGGGAGTCACAGGGAGTCAGAGGAATGCCTACACAGTCTAGAAGTGAAAGAGGCAAGGAATGGATTCTCCTCTACAGCCTCTTGGGAGAGCATAGCCTTGCTAAGTACTTGGTTTTTGCCCAGTAAAACAGATTTCTAGCCTCCAGAACTGTAAGAGGATAAATTTCTGTTGTTTTAAGACAACAAAATGTGGTGATTTGTTACAGCAGCCATAGGAAATGTATATGAAACATATACTGTTTCAAGGCCATGGACTCATTTACCCTCCACCCCCATTTTGCAACTCGTATCCTCATTATTATATAATAATTACACCTATTGGGAATCCTGGTATTGTGCTATAGGCTAAACACTGGATTGCTAATCACAAGATCTGCAGTTCAAACCCACCAGTTGCTGCTTGGAAACCCTACACAGGGTTGCTATGAGTTGAAACCAACTTGATGGCACTTAACAACAAGTGTACAGATTTAGAAACTAAGGTCTAAATTATCTCCAGATATTGTCTCCTGGAGCTGTCTTGAGACTTTACTCCAGCCACTTACCAATGGAGCCTTCTCATCACATCTTGGCAAACTGCTATAATGCTCACTGTCCCCTTAGTATTCAATAAGACACTTGTCTTATTGGCCTTTCTCTAACCATCTGGAACTGTACTACCATCCTATCTCTTCCACTTACCTTCAGGAAGTAGATCTGTTTTCAGGAACCCTCTTCCCAGGCTGACTTGGCCCTTGGCACTGAGCTTCCATGTCTGCCATGGATTGAGGCAAGACAGGTCCTCACTGTGCCACTCACTAGTCACACACAGAACCAGAGGGCTGGAATCAGAATGGGGCTGGGAATGGACTAACCAGCTGGGTCTCCTGAGGATGTTTTGTGGTCCCAGGGCCATGTTTAGTCCATAGGAAGACCAGAGACTGGCTGTCTGTACTCCAAGTTCGGGGTAGGGTGAGAGTAGTAGCCTTTCAGGGTACAATGCGTATATGTCAGTGAGATACCAGATTCTCAGCGGTAGTTCCTGAACAGACAGTCCCCAGAAGGCTGTCATCACCCTGTTCATTACAGAAAGTTCTTGGCAAGGAGAGAGATGTCAGAGACACTGTGCAGGAGGCAGCCTGAGTGTGACACACCCAGCACCCACCCTTCTGCTGTGCTGGGAAGGGGAAGAAAAGAAAGATTTTTCAGAGGAAAGAGCACACTCACTGATCAAAGGTTAATTTGTAATTATGGAATGTTCAGACTGGAAATTATATAGTCCAACTGTCATAGTCTATAGATGAGTAAATCAAGGCCTACAGAGGAAGAATTTGTTGAGCTTTAGAGGAGGAAGCTGCTATTATAGTGAAGATGGCAGACCCCAAAGCTTATGCTCTTCATACTCCCTCAGGCATGCATATGTTTCTCTGAAGGCATTTTTGGCCCGAGGACTGCATGTTTGGTCCATCCATCAATACTCATGCTCCTAAATCTCCCATCTATTATATTTCAGAAGTCCAATTTGTCTAGAGAATCCCTAAGTACCCTAACAAGCCCCAGAATATTCTTCTCAAGACACATGGTCAAATTTAAGGGAATCCTAAAGACCTTGGCCCATTCTGGTGGGGTCTCCAAACATCACTCAGACCTATCATGAGAGTTGTTTACAATTTCAAGGGGAACATAATGACTGCCACTCTAGTCTCTGGCTTCTCCATCCCAAGAGTTCAGGATCTCAAGTAAGCCATACTCTCTCTCAACTCTCCACCTTTGCAGGTTTTGACTGTCTGGAACACTCTTTTCCTAGCTCTTTTCATGTCAAGCTGCTCTCTTGTTTTTGTTTTTTAAAGGAAGAGCTGAATGTCACATCCTTTGGGAATCTTTTATAGCATTCGTGACTAGTTTCATACATTCCCTCTGAGCTCCTGTAGTTATGCATCCCTTTAGTATGGTTGCAATTGCAGGTGAATTGTTTGTGTTCACTACCAGATGGTCCTCCTTTAGTGATAACATTCTCTCTAGTGCCTAACACTGGATGAATGAATGTCATTGGCTAAAGCACAGTGTTAGAGACTTGGAATAGGAGGTAGTTCTCTCAAGCCCACTAAGCTAGGCGATGGGACAAGTCCTCCATCATTATCTATAGTTTCATGTTGTGTCCTTTCATCAGTGGCAAAAAAACAAAAGAAGAAACACTATTATCTTTTGGTGCGATGCTGTAGGATCAACACTGCACTGTGAAC
>NW_006408582.1:3385118-3437662 GCF_000296735.1 Chrysochloris asiatica | reverse complement strand
CTATAGGATGAATCACTGGACTGCTAACTGCAAGGTCTGCAGATCAAGCCTACCAGTCACTCCTCAGACATTCTATACAGGGTCTGTATGAGTCAGAACCCACTCGAGGGCACTTAACAACATTTATCCACCAAAAGGGCTTTAGATGACAAGAAGGACACTAGGCTCTTTAGTGGAGCCTGGGAGAGGGGAGAGGGCTTTGGTCCATGAACTCCTGGCCCAGAGACCACCTGAGGGATTTTTGGAATTCTGGTATGGCTCTGAGGGTTAATGCCCTGGACTGCAAGGTTGGTTTGAGCCACAGAGTCCGCGGTTCAACCTCACCAGTCGCTCCTTGGAAATCCCAGACAGAGCCATTATGAGTCAGAACTGACTTGTTATTGTTAAGTGCCATCCAGTCAGTTCCGACTCATAGCGACTCTGAATAGGGTTTCCTAGAGGGCACTTAATAAACAACAAAGCATGGCGCTGTAGGATAAGCAATGGATCACCAAGTCAGTTTGAATGTCAAGGTCAGCGGTTCAAACTCACCAGTCACTCATTGAAAACCCTATACAGGGTCACTATGAGTCGGAACCAACAACAACAACAAAGTACTAAACAAAGGTCATCGGTCCTGAAACAGGGAGTAGACACTGCTATTCCAAAAGTACTAATGTTGTGAGCTGTAACGGATCCAAGAGCTCGTTCCTAATTATGCAGCAGATGCTTTACACTAAATAAGATTAAATTAAACCGTATGGAATATATGAAAGTGTTCATTTGCTGTACTCTGTAAGATAAGCATTGTACTGCTAACCACAAGGTCCGCGGTTTGAGCCCACCAGCCGCTCCTTGGGAGAAAGATGAGGCTTTCTGCTCCCGAAAAAATTTAAAGCCTCAGAAACCGTACATATTATGCTCCTGTAAAGATTTACAGCCTCGGAAACCCTGTCCAGGGTCGCTATGAGTCGGAACCGACTCCACGGCACACAGCCAGCCAGCCAGCCAGCCAGGAGGAGCCCTGGTGTGGCTCTGAGGGTTAATGCGCCTGATTGCAAAACCCTTCGAACTGCAAGGTCGGTGATTCAAGCTCACTAGCCGCTCCTTGGAAACCCTACACATGGTCTATGGGTCAGAACCGACACAACGGCACTTAACAACAACAACAACGGGAGTCGGAAATTACTTAATACTTAACGGCACTTAATAACAACAAACAACACTGGTGGAGGTTGGAGCATTTGAGAAATCCTTTTCTTTGATAGTGAAATCATGCGAGGTAACATTGCTATTGACCACAAGGTGGCAGACTTTCATGATTTATTCTGATGACTGAGGTGATGTTTACCAGGAGAAGATTCTGCTTCAGATTGGTGCAGCAGGTCTCGTTCTGCCTGGGGCATGTATGAGTCTAGGAGATTCCTTATTTGCCGATGCCTCAGTTGTCACTACAGACCTTCTCCTCTCATCAGAATCTTTGTTTCTGAGAGATGAGACATCTGTACTTTTGTTCCCGTTCTCCTGTGTCTACCTTCAACCTAAGCCAGAAGGTCCTCCCAGGCGCATGGAGAAAAAAACAACATTCTCCTCTATAGTAGACAGACTGTGCCCCCCTGTCTCTTTCAGCTCTCTCCTGATCCGAAATCCTACAAAATATCTCACTAACTCCCCTTTCCTCCTTTACCAGTCCTTTGCCCTTCACCTGGATGCCTGAGACTCATTCTTGGCAAGTGTTTGGCCTCTCCTGGGGCCCAGAGAAGCAACCTTCGCAACAGTCGCTGGTTGTTGTTGTTATTAAGTGTTGTTGAGTCATTTCCAACTCACAGCAACCTGTATAGGGTTTCTCAGGAACGACTGGCTTCCGGGCTTGAGCCAGTGACCTTGCTATTAGCAGTCCAGTGCTTATCCTACAGTGCCACACCAAGTAGCATTGCTTAAAGAGGATCACAGATCCAATGAGATGCTCTGTGCTAAAATATATTTGGAAAACAGTTCACCTAGCTGCATTTCTGCTTTGAGGATTTACATTGAAAGTTTGTAGAACATTCTCTTGTTCAACTTGGTAGAATCCAACTTTCCAGAAACTTCTATGACACTGGAAGGCCACTATTTATGGACAGCTCGTCAAAGGTGTGGACAAATGCAGCATTTGGCACAGGCACTCAGAAAGGAGAATGTCGACCAAAGGTATACCTACTAGCCCTTTCCTTCAAAAATCTCGCAGGCCTAGTTCCCTGATTTCCTCTACCTAGCAATTAAGATCAAACAAACATGGATGCTTTCAGGAGGACCAGAGTTCGGGCATGAGCACGCAGTTTCTAGAGAGATGTGGAACGGTGACTAAGGCAGTGTCAGATGAGGCATCTCTTAACTGACTGTGGATTGCACAAATGAATGGTTGCACAAATGAACTAACTAAATGAATGGCTGAGAGCAAAAGCAAATGAATGAGGGTCTGGGACATTCAAACTTATTTCCATGTATATGTGAAAAGCATATGGTATTCTTCCATCAGATCTGTGTATATGCAAAAGATTCTTCCAGTCTTGCTCTAGAAATCTCCTTAAACCAGGACTTCTACCCCATTCTTCCCATTTCAGTCATAGCTGAACCAAATTTGTAAAGCGTGAGTAAACCAGAAGATAACCAGAATGGAAAAATTACAGATTGATGTCTAGCTAGAAATTTAACTTCCCTCTTAGAAAACAAGGGCAGTGTGTGCATTGTGTAGCAACCACATCTCTTGATCAGCACAGGCAGAAGGAAACAACAATGCCTCCTTCAAAGATGGTGGCCAACCATGTAGCTTTGAATATGTGTCTCTTTCCACATTCTGGCAATAGCTCAATCCTCTAGATCAGTCTCCTGAATGGGCTCACTATGCCTCTTCTGAGATTTCCATTCCAGCACCTTTACTCATAAGTTTTCTGGTTCCTGTTATCATCCTAGTATACCCACATTTAACAAATTTGATCTGTTCTAATTTCCCTGCATCTGCCATGACTGTACCAGATACAAATGGCTCAAAGCTCTACTCTAAATAGGTATAGAGCTATGGAGTATTTTAGCAGGTGTTGGTCTTTCACCAAAACTACCCACTTTTAATGGTTTTTCATTTTCCTGTGCATACATCCAGGAGAAAGTCTCATTAAGTTCCAAGGCCATTGAACGTGCCTTTTGTAAGTCCTGAGCACTGCTCTGTCAATAGCGGGGCTGTGAGACAGCTCAGGAAAGGTTTCTGATGTACTGGAGTGACTCAGGGAGCAAGTCCCAAATTCTAGGATCAGAGACTTTTCTTTTTTGGCTGTCCAACCCACATCTTTTACAGGTGAGAAAACTGAGGTCCAACCCACCCAGTTGCCACTGAGTTAATTCCAACTCATGGTGACCCTTTTTATGTCCGGGTAGAACTATGCTTCATTGGTTTTATATGTTTGGCTTTTCCAAAAGAGATCACCAGACCTTTCTTCCAAGGTGCCTCTGGGCGGGCTCAAACCACCGACTTTCAAGTTAGCAGGCAAATGTAAATGAGGAATCTAGAGGTTTCCATTCATGGTGGAAAACTAACTTAAATTCAGCAGGTTGGGCAGTCAGACTGGGCTTCACAGTGATGGGCAAGTGTCCCTCCAATTCCTGGTACCTTCTCTTGGGGACTTTAGGATTTTTCTAGAGGATAGACCTCTATAGTCACAGCTGAGCTTCACCCAGCATTCTTAGAACTACATCATAGAGATTTCCCAATTTATGTGGTAACTTTTCTGGGTTTTCTTGGTTATTGTGAGGGAAATTGAGTATGTCTGCTCCAGTGATCAGAAGCAGACAGTGCCGCATTTACAGCTGGGAAAGTTGGCTCTTGGACCTATTTCTTAGAACACAACCATGAAACCAAGGAATGAGTCACTAAGGTCTCCAAGCGGCTTGTAGATTTCCCTCCAGAGAGAACTGTGGCCTGCCATTCCATCACCCGCCCATCCAGACATGGACGGACACCTGTTGCTTGTGCTGCAATCTCTTAGGTTCTTAGATGTCTGGAGGAGAGCATCATGTTTCAAAGGCTATAGTCTGCTCCACATAAAGCATCTGGTGACAAAGTCCTAGTGTTTCACTCTCCTTGCCTCTCAAAACACCAAAAGCATTGCTTCACCAAGTTTTCTTTGCACAGAAATTGTCACTGTATACACACACACACACACACACACACACACACACACACACACATTGTTGTGCCAACAGTCTCCTGGCTACTTCAAAAAGTTCTCCAATCCTTCTCTGTTGGTACTGTCCTCTCCAGACTCCCTGAGCCTGGGGTTAGCCAAAGGCCAAACAACAACAACAAAAAAAGGGGAAACAAAAGCAAATACAAGAATTCCCCCGATCCCCCAATAAACACACACACACAAAAGAGCAGGCTTGTGGGAAGAGGAAGCTTCCCCAGCATCTGCCCTGCCGGAGGTGCTCAGAGGCACCTCGGGGAGCTGGGGGGGTCCCCTCATTGTTCTCCCTCCTCACGCCTTGTGATGACAATCCCAGCCCTGGGACGGGTTGCGGGCCCCCTCTCCTGCAGCCGGTACCCCTCCTCTTTTCCCACCTTGGGCCCCCTGAGAAAGACGCCTTGAAGCAGATGTTGATAGGTCCAGAAGTGGTTCCCACAGGAGGAGGAAGTAAGAGCTCACAAAAGGCTGGGCTTTTCCCTGAGGAAGTAGCAGTGGCTTTTCAGTGACAGACTACCGCAAGGATGAGGGACAGGGGAGGCCAGGGACCCAGGGGACCAGGGTCCGGAGAGGAGCTGACTCTTGGAGGAAAGGAGGGTATTGTGAGCCCTTGTTTACTGCCGCTGACTGTGCCCGTGACCTTGCTGCTTGTCAACATGCTGAATGGCTTCCCTCCCTGCCCCCTGCATCTTCATGTATTGTTGTGGATGAAGCCCATTCATAATTTTATTTGGGGTGCCTGTTGTTTGGCCTCCAGCCCCCTCCCCAACTGGCTCACTTTCAACATTGTAACATGGATAAAAAGGCAAGATATCCTTCCCTTTTCCCTGGAGCCAGCTTCCTATCCTGGCCTTGTTGGCTCCGGATTCTGTTAACCCTTGAGAGCAGCAGGAGGACCACACTCTTCTCCACCAACAGGCCTTCAGCCTGTCAGCAAAGCAGGCCCAAGGCACAGCCGCATCTTCTTGGTATTTGTCAGGGACAGAAACAAAGGAAGGTCTGAGTAAGAAGCAGTTTGGGAGCTCTGATGTAAACACTCAAATGTGAGATTGCAGGGATGTGGAGCAGAGCTGTAGGGTCAAGAAGATGGAATATTAGGGAGTGGTCTGTCCAATGAAAGAACTGACATCTCACTGAACACTAGACACTGCCAAGGTGAGAGGATGTGCATTTTTGAAAGAAGTGCAGAGGGAGCTATGAGTTGACCAAAGACTTGGACCTGCATCAAAAGCAGAGCAGTTAAGTGGGCTTGGGAGGGATGGCCTGCGAAAGACCAAGAAGGGAATGATAAGGCTTTATTGAAATGCTGAGGGCTCTCATGGCGCAGAGTCAGGCTTATTCTGACTAACTGAGAGGGCAGAAGTAAGGCTAGGGTAGAAATTACTGGGAGGCCTATTTCTGGTCAATAAAAAGATGTCCAATGTCAGCAGCGGGATGTGCAGCCCGAAGAAAGCAATGACTTCCATCACTGGAAGCAGAGTCTCAGCATATTGGGACTAGAGTGTGCATGGGTACTATTGAAGACAGCCATTAAAGGACTAGAACTCAGCCCATGACTAACTTAGAGCCATCCAATGAGTCCACAGCAGACCCAGGGCTAGAACTCAGAGTCTGCACTTCTGAGTTGTGCTCTACTCCCCATGTGTCCAAACAGAGTCTGGCTGGCTACCTGCAAGGTTGTTGTAGAAGAGGTGCTTGCAAGATGAAAGGAGAGTCCAGGGTATCTAAAGATCCTTTCTAATACTGAAGTTCAAGGATTTAAGGACTCTCTGGTTTCATGCTTATACTAGCCTCTTTCTTCCTCCTCATTTCCTTACTTTTCCTTCGTAACACCCTTGTTATTTTGATCCATTTCTCCCTTAGCCTGATCCTTTCATTCCTTCCTTCCTTGGATCCCTGGCCAGTAAATCCATGGACTACCTGGGGCCCCCAGCCAACATTTCCCCTTCTCTGAAACCACGTTTTTCCTGGAGTTTTCCATTTCCTACCTGCCTTGTCCCACTTCTACACCCCTACCACCATATGTCCACTTGTATAACTGTCTGACCAGGCCCACAACTCCTTTCTACTGAGGACTGTTCTCTGATGCATTCTAGAGGCTCTGAAGAGTTCTTTCCTCTATTCTATACAACAACCACAATCTATGTATTTTTCAGTATATATTTTCCCCTTACAGATGTCTTATTCCCTAGGTGTCTTTGGTATTTATGTTTGTTTGGAGTACAAGTTTTCAGGGGGGAGCACCCCACTTCCACTGCATTCTGGGAATATGACAGGATACAAGCTAGCTGGTGTCCATTCCCTCAGGGGACCCACAGTTAAACAGGCTCCTCCATGCCTCCTGCAGCAAATAACCCAGTGCTCAGCACATCCCTCAGCACCTCTGGCTTCTCATGTGCTCGACTGTACACCAAGTTGCCCATGGACTTGGCATACTGTTTCTCTAATATCATTTCCAGGAGCTCTCTGAGTCTATGACTATTCAAATAACCAAGGAAACAGAGCAACAGATATAAAAGTAAGACAATGGGCTCTCAAATTAAAGAGTAAAGTGAGGGTCACAGTCTGAACCCCCAAAGAAAGCCAAGCAGCTTTCACTGGAGATGCATGCCCTCCACCATGACACTGTCTTCAGCTTTGGGTTGCCTAAAGCCTGTCCATGGGCAGTCTTGGACATCCATGAACCTTTTGGTCAAGGTCTCAGGCCTGGATACTTCTTGAGTAATAATACTTATTGTTTCTGTTGTTGTTGTTGTTAGAAGTCTTCAAGTCAGTTCTGACGTAGAGTGGCCCTGTGCACAACAGGACAAAGCACTGCCTGGTCCTGCACCATTATCACAATTGTTGTTATGTTTCAGCCCACTGTTGCAGCCACTGTGTTCATCTGTCTGATTGAAGCATCTTCTTTTTTGCTGTACCTGTACTTTTCCAAACATGATATCCTTCTCCAGGGATCAGTCCCTCCTAACAATATGTCCAAAGTATGAGAGTCAACGTCTGGCCATCCTCACTTTTAAGGATTGTTCTGGCTATACTTCTTCCAAGACAGAGTTGTTTGTTTTTAGGTAGTTCATGGTACTTTCAATATTCTTTTCCAGCATCATAATTCAAAAGCATTGATTCTTCTGTGGTATTCTTTATTCATTGTTCAACTTTCACGTGCATATGAGGTGATTGAAAATATCATGGCTTGGGTCAGGTGCACCTTAGTCCTCAAAGTGACATCCTTGCTCTTTAATATTTTAAAAAGGTCTTGTACAGCAGATTTGCCTAGTTCAATATGCTGTTTGATTTCTTAACAGCTGCTTCCATGAGCATTAATTGTGGATACAAACAAAATGAAGTCTTTGACAACTTCAATCTTTCCTCTGTTTATCAGGATGTTATTTATTGGTCCCATTATGAGAATTTTCATGTTCTCTACATTGAAGTGCAATCCATATTAAAGGTTGTAGTCTTTGATCTTTATCAGTAAGTATTTCATTTCACTTATAGCAAACAAGGTTATGCCCTATGTATGTTGCAGCTTGTTAATGAACCTTCCTTCAATCCTATTGTCATGGTCTTCATATAGTACAACTTCTTTGGTTATTTGCTTAGCATACAGATTGAATAAATGTGGTGAAAAGATAGAACCCTGGCACACACTTTTTCTGATTTTAAACCATTAAATATCCTATTATTCTGTTCAAACAACTGCCACTCGGTCTATGAACAGATTCTTCCTGAGCACAATCAAGTGTTCTAGAATGCCCACTCTTCTCAATGTTATCCTCAGTTTGCTATCCACAGTTGAATGCTTTTGCATAGTCAGCAAAGCACAAGTAAATATCTTCCTGGTATTCTCTGCTTTCAGCCACGTTCCATCTGAAAACAACAATGTTATCCCTAGTTCCATGTCCTCTTCTAAATCCTGCTCGAATTTCTGGAGGCTCCCTGTTAATGTACTACTGCAACCATTTTTAAACTATCTTCAGTAAAATTTTACTTATATGTGATACTGATATTGTTGGATGATTTCTGCATCCTATTGGGCCACTTATCTTTGGAATGGGCACAAATTACAAATATGGACCTCTTCCAATCCATTGGCCAAATAGATTCTTCCAAATTTCTTGGCATAGATGAGTGAGCACCTCCAGCATGTCATCAATTTGTTGAATCATTTCTATCTGTATTCCACCAATTCTTAGAGCCTTGTTTTTTTGCCAGTGTCTTCAGTGCAGCTTGGACTTACTTCTTCCTTCAATACCATTGGTTTTCATCATATGCTACCTCTTGAAATTGATGAACATCAACCAATTCTTTTTGGTACAATGATTCTGTGTTTTCCTTTTATCTTCTTTTGATGGTTCCTGCAAAATTCAATATTTGTCCAGAGAATTATTCAATATTGGAACTCAAGGTTTGAATTTTTCTTCAGTTTTTTGAGCTTGAGAAATGCTGAATGTGTTCTTCCCTTTTGGTTTTTTAACTCCAGATCTTTGCACATGTTTCATTATAATACTTGACTTTGTCTTATTGAGCTTCCCTTTGGAGTTTTCCATTCAGTTCTTTTACTTAATCATTGTCCCCCAGTCTCTTTAGCTTCTCTACACTCAATAGCCAGTTTCAGAGTCACTTCTGACATCTATTTTGGTTTTGTCTTTCTTTCCTGTCTTTTCAATGAACTTTTACTTTTTTTCATATTTGCTGTTCTTGATGCCATTCCATTACTCTTATGGTATTCATTTATTAGTGCCTAGTACATCAAATGTGTTCTTGAGATGGTCTCTAAATTCATGTGGGACATACTCAAGGTCATATTTTGACTCTCATAGACTTGTTTTAATTTTTTTCAGCTTTAGCCTGAACTTGCATATGAGCAATTGTTTGTTCCACAGTCAGCCCCTAGTCTTGTTTTGGCAGATAATATTGAGCATCTTCATCGTCTCTTTCCACAGATATGTTATTGTTGTGTTGTTGTTGTTGTTAAGTGCTGTTGAGTCAGTTCCGACCCATAGTGACCCTATAAAAGGTTTCCGAGGAGCAGCTGGTGAGTTTGACCTGCCAACCTTGCAGTTCAGGTGGCTTTGCAGTCTGATGCATTAACCCACAGCACCACACCAGGACTCCTTTCACAGATATAGTCAATTAATTCCTGTGTATTCCATATGATGATATTCACATGCATAATCACTGTTTGTGTTGTTGAAAAAAGGTATTTGCAATGAATAAGTAGTTGTTGGTCTTACAAAATTATATCATGCAATCTATAGCATTGTTTCAATCACCAAGGCACTGGACTGCAAACCTCAGGTTGAAAGTTCGAGCCCACTAGTGGCTCCACAAGAGAAAGATGAGGCTTTCTGCTTCTGCAAAGATTTTTTAAAAGCCTCAGAAACTCTATACAGGTTCACTATGAGTCAGAACAAACTCAATGACACTTAGAAAAAGAAAAAAAAAAAATCCTTCCTCTCCAATAGGCAACATTACCTGCAATGGAGATAAACTGAAAGCATTCCCTTTGTGAATAGGAACCAGACAAGGATGGATACCCTTTATCACCACTCCATTCAATATTGTATTGGAAGTCTTGTTGTTGTGTTAAGTGCCATCGAGTTGGTTCCGAATCATAGAAACTCTGTATAGAGTTTCTGAAGAGCAGTCGGTGAGCTTGAACTGCTGAGCTTGTGGTTCAAATCTCCTTATTAGTCCAGTGCATTGACCCACAGCACCACACCAGGCCAGAGCTATAAGACAAGAAAGAGAAATTGTTGTTCTTGTTAAGTATTGTCAAGTCAGTTCCAACACATAGTGACCCTGTATAAGATTTCTGAGGAATGGCTGGTGAGTTTGAACCACCTATCTTGCTGTTCAAACCAATGTTATGGTCGAGTGTTTATCCTACGGCATCACACCAGGACACCTGGGAAATTAAAGGCATATAAACTGGCAAAGAAAAAAACCTCTCACTATTTGTAGCAATTCCTCATAATGTTGGAAATAGAAATACCACATCATCCACCAATCCCTCTACTTGGTATATATCCACAAGAAATTAGAGCAAGGACACGAGTAGATAGATATATGCATACTGATATTCATCTCAGCACTATTCACAATAGCAAAAAGATGGAGACAGCCTAAAAGTCAATCAATGGAAGACGGAATAAACAAACTTTGGTATACACACAATGGAATATTATGCAACATTGAAGAATAACGATGAATCTGCAAAACACCTCATAACATGGATCAACCTGGAGGATATTATGCTGAATAAATCATTCATAAAAGGACAAATATTGTATATGAGACCACTGCTGTAAAAAGTTAAGAAAACATTTTCATGCTAAAATTAACATTCTTTGATGATTACCAGGGGTGGGAAGGAAGGGAGAGTAATTCATTGGCTAGCGAGTAAATACATGTTAACTTGGGTGATGGGGAGGGCTATATGCAGAAAAGGGGAAGTCAATATACAAGAAAAGGTAGGTTGGCAGAAGAATGATGAAGATAGGTGAAGACACACGTAGTTAGTTATTCAAGGGCAAAAGGGGGTAGAAGTAAATAGTGATACACACACAACCTTGGAACAACAGTGTTCTGTGTGTAGGTACATGGACAAAGATACAGATTGAATGAGTATGAGAGGGAGAGTGGGATATATGTATGTGTGTGCATGTAAAATGGGGACATTCATTCCATTGAAGAGCTTAAGTAATGGTTAATGAGAAAAATAGGTAAACATGACACACAGTCCATATCAGGTAAGTAAGTAACCATACATATATGGGGAACCACAGGGAGGAAGTGGGATAACTGCTGTTGCATGGGGGAGATTGCAGTCATTGAGATGAAACGAAGTGTATGATCTGTTGAATGCAAAATTGATGATCTTGTCTTCACTTAATTCACAATTTAAAAAAACATCCTTCCTCTTTGTTTCCTACCTTCACATTCCAATCACTGGTAATTATCAATACATCTTGATTGTATGTTTTATCAATTTCAGACTGAAGAAGTTGGTAGAATTCTTCAATTTTATCATCTTTGGCTTTAGTGTGATGCCATTTCTCTTCAATTTGTCATTCCTGGCATAGTAAGCCATACAACTGTCCTATTCAAAATGTCCACTTCCAGCCCATTTCAGCTCACTAATGCCTAGGATATCAATCTTTATTCATTCCATTTCATTTTTGACAACTTTCACTTTTCCTAGATTCATACTTTGTACATTCCATGTTCTGATTATTAATGAATGTTTGCAGCTATGTCTTCACATTTTGAGTTGCGCCCCGTCAGCACCGACAAAAACTAGCTAAATGGAGGTAGGGTTCAGTTTGGCAAGAGGACAGTATACTGAGAGAAGGGGCTTAGCTGGAGGTGGACAGAATACATGGAGAGAGGACATTCAGGGTTGAATAATGCCCAGAAAAGCTGCTAATCTGGACCTTCAGAGGCCACACAGCATAATCCAAAATCTTCATATAAATGCTGGGACTTCTGATGTGGAGCTTATCTACCCGACTGCTTTACCCTTTGTGTGTGTGTGTGTTTGCATACATGTCTCTATGTGTATATGTACATGTATTTGAGTGTGCATGCCTATGTGTATGTGTACATTTGAGTGTGTGTGTGTGTATTTGAATATGTGTGTTTGTGTGTGTGTCTCTGTGGGTATCTGTGTGTGTGATTGTGTGTATTTCTGTGGTGTCTGTATTTGCTTTTGTGTCTATGTGGGTATAGTTGCAAGTGGCTGGGGTGCACCCGATGAACTGAGGCCCAGGAGAATTGGGGTGGCTACAATGCAGGCTACACAATTGTTTTCCAAAGTGTGTGGCCCCAGCACAAACAAGTGGGACAGCTGTTTCTTCCCACAAGCCCATCCTTTCTTTAAAGATTTCCTTCAGACTCATTCTTGGCTTGTTTTCCTTTATAATGATGAGGACAATCAAGATCTGAGAGACTGGGAGTTTATGGCCAGGAGAGATTCACATCAGCCTTATTCACAGCACATGCCTCTCACCAGGCACACCTGAGCTACTTCATTTGATTCTTACAGCTGCATTGAAAGCAGATTGCACACTCACACATAGCATTGCAGCTGGGTGCAGGGAGAAAATGCTGCTCCTGGAAACTTGGAACCAGATGGATCAGAATTGGACTCTGGGCAGAGCCATTAAATCATTGTGGACCTAGGGTAAAGTTAGCCTCTATGCAGCTCAATTTCCTTAGATGTAAAATGGAGATATTAATTCCACTGAAGAGCTTTTGTGAGGGTTAGTGAGAAAAATAGGTAAAACATGAAACACAGTCTACATCAGGTATGTAAGTCCCTCCTCTCTGCCTTCCCTTCTACAGCAAAGACACATAATTAATCAGCATCACAGAGAGCAGACCGGAGAATGTACTCAGCAAGATGCTCTTTTCACTGATAGCTGTCCCACATTGAGGATAACTCTAATCAGTTCCCCCTGGAGATTTGGGACCAAGACAAGACAAGACTTGGGCAACCAGTTTGGTTTCGATTCTACTTTTCATTCTCAGTAGATCCAAAACAAGTAAAACCCCGGAATGGAACTAAGAAAGCAGAGACAGGATCATCTGATCCCTTCTCAGAACTTGTGGTGAACTAGGGTGCCTCAACCACACAAAGTCATAACCTCCCCAGTAATCTGCCAAGCAGTAATTTATGAACTGTAGATGGCCTGTCAACTTCCTTCTCCCCCTTTTCCAGCTCTATATGCCTGCCCTCCCCACATGCATTCCCTCCGTATTGACTGAGTCTCTGCTGTGGATAAGCCACAAGGCCCTGGGTACTCAGTGGAGAATAAGACCACCACTGTCCCTGACTTTCCAGCATTTACAGCACATGTGACCTCTCAGGAGCTACAGCGATTAAATGAGAAGGAAAAGAGAGAGAAAAGAAAGAAACGCCAAATTACTATAAACTGTCTCCTGCTGGCTGCCCAGACTGAGGAAGATAGTTGATGACCCCAACAGCCCTCTGCAGAATTCCCATGGGGCTCCTCCAATTTTAGATTCAGAATGCAACTGAGTGAAATACTAGGCCCAACTCTCCTCACATGACAAAACACTTGAAAAGAACTTATCAACTGAGAGTCCCGAATGACAAGATCACAGAGGCCCAGAAGAGAAGGCCATGATTTTCCTTGGCAAGTTCATTTTTCTACCTTTGGGACACCGGTAATATTAAAAACAAACCAATGAATAGCATCATAAGTATCAGTTAGAGTGAAGAATTTTACCTTGGCATTTTTTGAGCTAACAAGTCAGACACAATCACTTGGATGATCAGCAATAAACACTCATGGCCAGGCGGAGGACCTGAGGTTGTCAGATTTCTTTTTCAAAGAAGAGTCTAAGGACATGGACAGAAATCTCAGCAGCTCTCAGCATCAGCCCTGGAAATGATCTCAAGGCAGAAAGGGGGTCGCCAATCTGTTTGTGACTACCAAAGCCAACTACCTCTTCATTGAGGACCTGACTGAGAGATGGAGCTTTGACCACTGTAGCTTTTGCGGACTCCCTCATGGCAGTGAACAAGTCCGTTTCAGAGATGGGGTTGCACTCACTACACAGGGGCTTCTCACCAAGGCTATGTCTGAGCAGAAGATTTGACTCCTCAGGACATAGTACTGGTGTTTATGGCACTGGGGAATTAAAAGGAACCCTAGATATCTGGTCACTCCTTCATTTGACAACTGAGGGAAAAGGAAAATGAACCAGTTGGCTAAATACCTCACCCCAAACCAACAAACTAATGTGTCAGAAAGCCAGGATTAGAATCTAGAACTAGAGCTATTGGGAACTCCCTTCCCAATTATTGGTATCCCACAGAATGGTAAGAGATACCAAAGGGACTAGGAAACAGACTTAACTGCTATTTTTCACCCTCAATGTGGGGAGAAAACTACCCTCTCTATAGTCTTCTGTGTGAGAGGAAAAAATAAGAACCTGCAATTCAGTAGGGAATACAATTTTTAAAAATAAGTCTTGGAGCCAGTATGTTTTAATGCCAGCTCCGCTGGAATCCTTAGCCCATAACTCAGGAGCACAATGGCTTTTCTTGTTATGAATGAGTGTGAAGTGCCAGCAAAGGAAATAGGAAGCCCCCAATGTAGTCTGAATGGACCTGTGAAAAGGGATAATAAAAGTTGTCCTGGATTTCCGTTACCACCAGGTGTTTCCCCGGGACTGCTATTCATCCAAGTTTAGGGATTGCCAATGCTGCCAAATCTTCCCCCACCCCTGACCTCCCACTCCTTCTCCATGCCCCTGATAGCACTGCATCCACCAAACTCCACTTCAGGCCTGGAGCTCTAAGAACAGCATGCCAGGGTTTTCTGATCCTTGTGTTCTGAACTTTGGAATTTGTGCTAGAGTAAAGAAGAGGACACAGGGTAGGAGAGAGGATGTGGTCTCCAAATTCCAGCTCTCCTCAGAACATCTGCTTCTCCTTTCAGCTTCCACAGGAGAGGATCACAAGAGGCAACCAGGTGCACATCAAGACAGGTGGTCATGAGCAATGGCTGGAAGAGACACAGTGAGGGACTTGGACCAGAACTCAAAGGCTTAGGTGTGCCCAACAGTAAGGAGGATTAAGGCTAGAAGTTGAGAAGGATCACTCATCTGTGAGGGCTAAGACAAATCAAAACAACTACTAAAGACAACTTGGCCTTTCTTGGTGACTTTGCTGTTGTTGTTAAGTGCTGTTGAGTCAATTCCGACCCATAGAGACCCTGTATAGGGTTTCCAAGGAGCAGCTGGTGAGCTTGAACCTCTGACTTTGCAGTCTGACACATTAGCCCACAGCGCTGTGACTTTAGAGGCTGAGAAATTATCACATCAGCTGGTTTAAATGTAGTATGTTATATAGTACACGACACGACTCCCCCAAATCAATCCCCCCTTAGCCTTAAACAGTTGTAGCTACCAAATTGATACAATCAATATGTTGTTGTCAGATGCCATGCAGTTGGTTTTGACTCATAGAGACCCTATGTCCAAGAGAAGGAAACACCTCCAGTCATGCATGCACCATCGTTACAATCACTGCTGTGCTTGAGCCCATTGCTATAGTCACTGTGCCAATACATCTCATTGAAGGTCTTCCTCTTTTTCACTGTTCCTCTACTTTACGAAGCATAACGTGTCCCTCCTGATAACGTGTCCAAAGTATGTGAAACAACAAAAGTCTCACTATCCTTGTTTCTAAAGAGCCTTCTGGTTGTACTTATTCTAAAATAGATTTGTTCTTTCTTTTGTTCATGGTTTATTTAGTGTTCTTCACCAATACCAAAATTCAAAACCATCAGTTCTTTTCTTGTCTTCCTTATTCATTGTCCAACTTTTGCATGCATATCACTTGGGTCAAGAACACCTTAGTCCTCAAAGTGACATTTTGCTTTTTAACAATTTAAAGAGGTCTTTTGCAGCAGATATATCCAGCATAATATGCCACTTGATTTCTTAACTTCTGCTTCCATGGACGTTGATTGTGGATGTAAGTAAAAGAAAATCCTGACAACTTCAGTTTTTTCTCTGCTTACCATGATGTTGATTATTGGTCCAGTTGTGAGGATTTTTGTTTTCTTTATGTTGATGTGCAATCCATACTGAAGACTGTCATCTTTGATCTTCATCAATAAGTGCTTAAGTCCTCTTTGCTTTCAGCAAGCAAGGTTGTATCATCTGCATCTCACAGGTTGTTAATAAGTCTTTCTCCAATCCTGATGCCACATTCTTCTTCATAAAATCCAGTTTCTCAGATTATTTGCTCAGCATACAGATTAGACAAGTATAATGAAAGGATACAACCCTGATGCACACCCCTCCCAATCCCAAACTATGCATTATTCCCTTGCTCTGTTCAAATGACTGCCTCTTAGTCTATATATGGGTTCTACATGAGCACAATTTACTGTTACAGAATTTCCATTCTTTGCAATGTTATCCATAATTTGTCCTGATCCACACAATCAAATACCTGTGCATAATCAATAAGACACAGGCAAACATCTTCCTAGTATTCTCGGCTTTTAGAGAAGATCCATCTGATGCCAGTAATGATATCCTTCCACATTCTCTTCTGAATCTGAATTGAATTTCTGGCAGTTCTCTGCCCATGTTCTGTTGCAACAACTTTTTAATTATCTTCAGCCAAATTTTACTTCATGTGATATTAATGACATTGTTCAATAATTTCTGCATTCTGTTGGCTCACTTTTCTTTTGAATGGCATAGACGAGTGAGCACTTCCAGTATTGCATCCATCTGCTGAAGCATCTCAACTGGTATTCCATCAGTTCCTGGAGGCTTCCTTCTCACCAGTGTCCTTGGGGAATTGATGAATAGTACATCTTTATCCCAGGAGAATACCTTGGGAATGAAGTCTGCATCTTCCCTAAGCATGACTTGTTAAAAGAAATGTTATTGTTGTTGTCATATGTCATCAAGTCAGTTTCAACTCGTAGAAATCCTATATAGAGTTTCTGAGAGGGCCTGGTGGATTTGAACTGCTGACCTGATGATTACCAGTCCAGTGCTTTTTCTACAGTGTCACATCAGGGATCACTGAAAGAATAATAATCTCTTATATTCAAAGAGCATGTCATAGCTTTTTTTTTTTTCTTATACTTTTTTTGTATTAGCTCCTCACAAGATCCCTACAAGCTGGCATAGCAGAAGTTATCACACATTTCAGATGAGGAAACACTAAAGCTCAAAGAGATGATACATCTGGTGCCAGTTACATAGTAAGTGGTAAAGGGGAGGACAGTGGAACTAGTATTGACTGTGGAACTTCTTTGTACCAAGTTCTGCATTAACTGCACTGGTGTTAATTTTAACAATAACCTTAACTGATAGGAGTTTTAATATCCAGCTTGCAGAAACTGAGGCTCAGAAGGTTAGGTGTTTTGTCCAGGGTGACTCAGCTAATAAGTGATAGAACCTTGATTCATATTCCTGTCTAAGTGAACAACAAGACCAGTGTGCTGGGCAGGGTGAGCAACACTAGTCACTGCTATAGTCTCAGTGTGGCACTGTGGGATAAAGCACTGGAATGAAAGGTCAGTTTGAACCCCAAGTTGGTGGTTCAGACTCACCAGCTGCTCCTCAGAAACCCTATACAGGATCACTATAAGTCAGCACTGACTTGGCGACACTTAGCAACAACAGTAACATGGTCATGAAAAATCTAAGCATCTTAGTGGCTTAAAAGAAAATACAGGTTCATTTCTCACCCATGACATGGTTGGACCAGGTGCTCAGTGGGCTATTGCCCTTGTCATCATGTGGCACTGCCAGCCCTTATATATACTGGATGACAATCGAGCAAGGGGGATCATAAGGGACATTGAGTAACCAAGTGTAGAACCTCAGCTCACCACTTTTTGCCATGTTATATCGGCCCAGACTCAATCATGTGGCCCTGACCTAAGTGCAAGGGAGGCTGGGGAATGCAGTCTTCCTGAGGCCCACTAAAGGAAAATGGGATTGGAGAACATCTAGCAGTTTCTGCCATATCCAGCTAGACCCCAGGTCTCTAGACATTATGCCAGGAGCTCTCTCCATGTCATCAGACTATCACTCCTATTGTGGCTCTTTGGCACTCAGACAGGCCTGCTGGCTCACACACAACAAAAGGATTGGTTAGTTCTTTTGGAAGTCCATGGTACTATTAACATTCTACATCAACACCATACCTCAAATGCATCAATTCTTCTATCATCTTCTTTATTCACCATCCAGTTTTCACAGGCATATAAGGTTAGTGAAAATTCCATGGCTTGAGTCAGGCGCACCATAGTCCTCAAACTAACATCTTTGCTCTTGAACACTTTAAAGAGATCTTGTGGCAAACCACCTAGTGAAATACATTATTTGATTTCTTGACTGCTATTTAAGAGTATTGGTACTGGATCCAAGCAAAATGAAGTCTTTGATAGCTTTAATCATACTTATTGTTTCAGTGGTGAATATTTTTGTTTTCTTTACATTGAGGTGCAACTCATACCAAAAGCTGCAGTCTTTGATCTTTACCTAGCAAGGTTGTATCATTTGCATATTGCACGTTGTTAATGAGTCTTCCTTTAACCCTGAGGCCATGTTCTTCTTCATGTAATTTGGCTTCTCAGATTATTTGCTCACATAAAGATTGAATAAGTATGGTGAAAGAATACAACCCTGGCACACACCTTTCCTAAATTTAAACCAGTCGGTGTTCCCCTTGTTATGTTCTGCCTCTTGGTCTATCTATGTAAAGGTTCCTCATGAGCATAATTAAGAGTTCCAGAATACTCATTCTCCACTATGTTTTCCATTACTTATCATGATTCACACAATTGAAAGCCTTTGAATAGTCTATAAAGCACAGGTAAACATCTTTCTGGGAGTCCTCGTGTGGCACTGAAGGTTAATATACTGGACTACAAAGTCGGTTTGAACTTCAAGGTCGGCCATTCAAGCTCACCAGGTTTCCTTGGAAACCCTATACAGAGAGCTAAGGGTTGGAATGAACTTGACAACATTTAACAACAACAACAACAACAAACATCATTCTGGTATTCTCTGCTTTCAGCCAAGATCCATCTGACATCAGCAATGATATCCCTCATTCCATGTCCTTGTCTGAATCTGGTTTGAACCTCTGGCAGTTCTCTGTCAATGTACTTTTGCAGCTTTTTTTGAATTATGGTTTGCCCATAGACTCCTTCAATACTGAAAGTTGAGGTTTGAATTTTTCTCTTCAGTTCTTTCAGCTTCAGAAATGCTGAACATATTCTTCCTTTTTCATTATCTAACTTCAGGCCTTTGTATATTTCATTGTAACACTTAACTCTGTCTTCTCAACCTGCCCTTCTCAACTCTGCTGTGAAGTTGACTGGATGCTGAAACAACACCAGCACCGGATGGTTTTTAGTTTCTTTTACAACAAATAAGAGAAACCTGATTCTTCAACTCCTTCTTTTGTTTCTTCATTTCTTCCGTCTGCTTTAGCTTCTCTAGGGTCAAGAGCAAGTTTCAGAGTCTCTTCTGGCACACATTTTGATCTTTTCTTTCTTTCTTGTCTTTTTAATGACCTTTTGCTTTCTTCATGTTTGAAACTCTTGATATCATCTAACTCTTCTGGTCTATTATCATTAGTGTCTAATGCATCAGATCTTTCTTGAGATGGTCTTTAAATTCAGTTGGGATGTCTTCAAAGTCCTATTTGGGCTCTTGTGAACTTGTTTTAATTTTGTTCAGTTTCAGCTTGAACTTGCATATGAGTAATTGATGGTCTGTGACACAGTCTGCCCCTGGCATTATTTTGACTGATATGGAGTTTTTCCACCGTGTTGCCCCACAGATATAGTTTATTTGATTCTTGTCTATTTCTTTGGTGAGGTACAGGCCTTTTGTGTTATTTTTTAAAGTAGACTATTCTTATAAACCATCCAATTTGTGGCATTTTGAATGGCAGCCCTAGGAAATGAAGAAGAGGAACATGTTACCTAGGACTCTTCTACTGTTGCTACATCACTATGGTAGGTGGGAAAACCTGCAACTATGAATCCTAAATTCTGCTTCTTCTATCCCTAACTCTTTTGGTCCCATCTTCAGGAGAGATCAATGAGCCAAGCAATAAGTATTTATTAGGAACCTACAAGAAGGAGAGAAGCCCCTTTGTTTACATTGTTTGGAGTACAAGTTCTGACTGTGGACAGTCCAGGTGTCTGATTAGTATCTTTATTAGTAGCCTAGAGCTTTTGGCAATTAGTACTTAGAGCTATGCATAACAACATCCAAGATAATGTACATCTCCAGTTCCCTTGGGCAACAATGATGATGATGATAATGGTAATGATGATGATAATACTTTAGATAGATAAACAACCTCAGAGTTGATATAGACTTATGTAGTTTTCATATTATATATATATGAGTTTTGTTTTAATAACTAAGTGACATAAGAAGAGTACACATAATTGTATAGATAAGGAAATTGGGGCTCAGAGATCTCATAACTAGAAAGCAGATGAGCTGATCTTTTCAATTCTCAGCTAAAGAAGTCAGGTCTGCAGGCCCGTAGATGCACAGCAGACTGAATATTGTTATGCACACTGGAGAAGTTGACTGGATGCTGAAACAACACCAGCACCGGATGGTTTTTAGTTTCTTTTACAACAGATCAGAGAAACCTGATTCTTCAACTCCTCAGAAAGCCAAGATGGCTGAGGACTTCAGTTGGACTCTGAAGGATGAGGCTTATATGTCCCCTCTTCTCCATTCTTCAGTCTGCACACATGTGCCTGCCAGGCACAAAATAGAGAAGCTGTGACTCACACAACTGAAAGCCTTTGTATTCACACTGGGTCAAATCACAGTACAGCCTTCACTAGCTGTGTGAACTTAGATAGGTACCATCCTTGCCCCTCAAACCCTGCTCTCAGTTGTAAAGTGAGGAAATTAAATTAGATTCTCTTTTGTATTTCTTCCAGTTCTATTACTGAGTGATTCTAAATGGCTCCGGCTTTTGCTGGTCTCTGTCCTTTGAGGTCTACTTGTTCTCTCCAGAAGCCCATTCAGTGGTGGCTGATATGTTGCTCCTTTCCTGAAAGAAAAGACATATTGGGAGCAGGGAGAAGGGGCTGCCTCTGAGCCAATAAGGCTCTTTGCTTCTCCTCTCACTGTCCAAGTTCCAACCACACTTTCGGTCAAGACTCTGCTGTGAAACAGCAAGTTCAAGCAGCTATGTATGTCCTGACTCTTCCCCTCCCATCTAGATCCCTGTTGGCCCCTACTTCAGCACAAGGGAACACCTCTGAGCTTCCCAGATTTCCCTCCTACCTCCAGGGTACTCTCCTCCTCCACTGTTTCCACTGCCAAACCACATCACTTGCAGTTTTGCAATTTCCAAACTAAGCTCAGACTATCACTTTCCAGAAAGCCTCCCCAGGCACAAAGCAGGACAACCCCACCCTTTGTTTCTCCTGTGCTCCACTTGGCTCTGTATACAACACACTTTATGTACAACTGTGTTAACCATACAGTTTTTTGTTTGCTATTTTTCATGTTTTTTTTGAAAGAGTATAGGATGGGAGAAGGGCTGGAGGACCTGACCGAATTGTAATCTCTATAGAATCGTGGCGATACTGCAGTTTTGCACCTGAGTTGCTAATTTGAGCTGTGGTTGCTTCCAGGGCTGTGAAATGGGTGAACCAGTAACAAAACAACCATCCGCAGAGTTGAAAATTCTGTCAGTGCACTCGTCTAATTCCCTTAAAAGGAGGGACAACCTGGTAGAAGGAAGACAAGAATATGGTTACAGTCAGACAGCTGCCTTTGTGCTTTGGGCTGAAGGAGGGGAAAGGGATCAAGAGAGCCAGGGAAAAATACAGGGTTGGAGATTTTCATGCCCAGGTAAAGGAAGAGATAAATGACTCATTGAATATGTATAGTTGACAGAGAGTTCTGTCCTGGCTGCTGCTAGGGAGGAGATGAAGGGACAGTCAGTAAGTACAGGCCCATACCATCTCCTCTGCCTACCCCTCTTTCTCTTTTCCTCTACCCACCCCTCTACCCACATAAACAGGATGTTGTTTATGTTCCTTCTAACAGTTGTTAACTACCTGAAAGTATCTAGTTTCTTTTCTGTTTTTTCTCACTAGCAAGAAAACTCATGAAAGCAAAACACTTACTTGTCTTTTCCACAGCTGTATTCCCAGAACCTAAAGGAAAGCCAGACAGTTGGTGCCCAATAAATATTGAATGAAATAAAAATGGATCTTTCTTGTTTATAGTTAAAGTGCAGGCTCAGAGAGGTTAAGTCAGTGCCCACAATGCAGAGTTAGTTAGTAGCAGAGGCAAAATATTGTCCCAGGTGTGGGGACTCCTCATTGATCAATCATTTTATACAGCATATATAACATGCCTCATTGTCCCTAAAAACAGTGACAACCCCACATTACTGATATTCCTCCTGAGAGCTTTCTCAGCTCTCCTAAGCCTGAAAGAGTCCAAGGAGGATGCACTACCTCGTTGCTTTGTATAAAACATTTTAGTTGTGGACATACCATGTTCTTTTCCTTTCTGCTTTGTAGAAATAGCATTCATTGAAGTTGACATATAGATCTGGAATACTGGAAAGATTTCATTGACCCGAGCTCAGCTGTGGTTGGTCCACTGACTGTCCCTAACAGCACCTCAGGGAGAATCTGAATTTCATTTACTGTTGGCCCCCACAGTTCCCAGTGTAGTGCTCATGAACTGTGGAATTGAATCAAATCTTCTGCTCCCTGTATTGATGTCCCTTCTACTTAGCAGGCTTCTTAGTAGGAGTCCCTTAACCTTAACTAATTTCATTCTGGGTCTAGTTCCTTTGACCAAAAGTTGCCACTTTTCTTCAGGCCTAAGATAGAGTTGATGTCTGCCCTAAAGGGAAGTGAGCGTCAGTGCAGGCAGTGGTAGAATTCTCACCTTCCACGTTGGGACACTTCTTCAATTCCTGGGCAGTGTGTTAAAGACATCATCTTCACATTCCTCAAGGAGGTTGGATTAGTGGAAAGGACCTTGATTTTGGAGTCTCACAGCCTATCTTTAAACCTGTATGTTCCCACTCACTAGCTGTGTAACTGTGGGTAAGTTATTGAATCCCCTAATCTTGTTTCTTCATTTGTAATATAGTGTCATAAAGGAAGGCTTCATAAATAAGACATCATTTGAATTGCATGGTTAAGAGCTGGGGAAATGGAGACCATAGGAAAGGAAAGATGAATATGTGTGGGAGGAAATACAAGGAGGGAGAGACAGTTCTGCTGGACCTAGACTATGGAGGGAGCCGGATCAGGGAAGGTCTTGACTACAAGGCTGGACTGGGACTGCTCTGAGGAAACAGGGATCCACTGAAGGTTGGAGACAAGGCAGCACAAGGAGGCAATCTGCACTGAGTCATTTGGTTTGTGTTAGAAGTGATCACATGAAACTGTGGATCATGTGAGGGGTTTCTGGGCAGCCTGAGATTTCACCTTTAGCACCAGCAATGGGAATCCATTCCTGACTGTGATAGAGGAGCCTGGGCTTGTCTTATGTTCTTTCAAGCCCCTCCACAGGTATGTGTGGCTTGGACATGAACTTAACTGACTGAGAATTTTTTCTATGCCAAAGAAAGCAGACAAAGTCACTTAAAGTTCTGCCACTGAGAATGTACAAAGAATAGTTATGAGGAGGGAGCAAATGGAGACTCCTTAGTCAGGAGAGAAATGTGAGGTCAGATATCATCCTGACAGGTGGATACCAAAGGCAGCAGGACTTTAACTTAATGGTCTCTATGACAACATGACCCGCTCAAGGCCATTGTGAGGACCATGTGAGATAGTGTATGTGAAAAAACCTAGGTAGCTGCCATAGGATACAGACACTAAGTCAACATGACCAGATTTGGAAACCCAAGGAAAACCCAAGATCAGAAGGAAAATCTAAAGTCTATAGTCAGCAAGAACAGGGAGGATGGTGCAGGCAGGGAATCTAGGCTGGGTCCTTGGCCAGGAGTCCTGTAAGGGAAAAGAGAATAAGATGTGGTGCCTGATCTAAGAATGGAAGTTGCCTTCTCTTGTCTTCCAAGCCACAGAGCTGCTTATGGTCAAAAAGAAGTCAGAAGTCAGGGTCCAGTAAGCAACTTGTTTATGGTGGGGACAACACTGACTGAGATGCTTCTTTTGCTACTGACTCCTTGGCTCAAGACACATCTTTACTGTTCTACATAATCAAAGACAGTTAACTTCTCCACCATGAAAAAATGTGGACTACAACAGACTGTGCCAAATTCACCTTAGTTGGAAACTAGGACTGTGTGAACTGTTTTTACTTTGTTTTGTTTTCACTCATTAACTTCAGATTTATAGACCACAGATTTCAGTCTGAACCTACAACAGTAGAACAATTGTATTCAATATAACTTTAAAAGTTAAATTGCAATGATTATGTTGTTATTAGCTGCCATCAGTCCCATCCACAATGGAACAATACACTAACTGGCCCTGTGCCATTCCCATGATAGATTATGGATTGGACCATTGTGATAAATACAATTTTCATTGACTAATTTTCATAAGTAGGCAGTAAGGCCTTTATTTCTAGTCCTTCTTAGTCTGGAAGCTCTGCTGGAACCTGCTTACAAACATGCAAGCCTCCACTTTCAGATAGGTGGTGGATGGAATGAATACAGACATGAAATGAATATAGGCAAGCTAACTAAACACTACTTCATTATCTTCTCATCCCTCCTGTCACTGAATGCCATGTAGTGTTTATCTCACAAGGGGCTTTGTAGAGTTTAGGGTTGGAAAGATGTTATAAAACTAGCAAAGAACTTGGAGTCAATGGGTCTGACAGAATCCTAAACACAAGTTGTTTAAACACTTGGGCATTTGTTTTTGTCATTTGAAAAATGGGATCATGATATTATGAACATAGGAAACCTGTCAAGATTGAATGGGATATAGATCTAGGAAAGGGATTTATGGACTGGTAAGTGCTGTAGAGGAGTCCTGGTGTGGTGCTGCGGGTTAATGTGCTGGGCTACAAAGTCGGTTTGAACTGCAAGTTCAGCAGTTCAAGCTCACCAGTCACTCCTCAGAAACCCTATACAGGATCACTATGACTCAGAACTGACTCAACAACACTTAACAACAACAACAAGTGTTATAGAAATGGGAATTGTTATGATTTTTGAGTTCCAAGTTTGATTTCCACCACTTGTCTGTCAGTATGTTGTATTGTGGTAGCTTGTATGATGCTGTGATGTTGAAAGCTATATCACTCATATTTTAGATACCAGCAGATCATCCATGGTGGAAAGATTTCAGAAGAATTTCCAGATGAAGACAGACTAGGAAAAAAGGCGAGACTCACCACTTCTGAAATATTATCTACTGAAAATCTTATGAATAACATTGGAATATTGTCTGATCTAGTACTTGAAGACAAGCTGCTCAAGTTGGAAGGCACTCAAAACACGACTGAGGAAGAACTGTCTCCTCAAAGTAGAGTTGATCTTGATGTGAGTAGAGTAAAGCTTTAGGGATCTTCATTTGCTGATGAGGCACAATTCAACATGAGAAGGAACAACTGCAAATATCTATTAATAATTGGAACATGGAATGCACAAAGTATGAATTTAGGAAAGTTGAAAATCTTCAAAAATTAAATGCATGAACATTGATATCCTAGTCATTAGTGAGATGAAATGGACTGGTATTGGCCATTTTGAATCAGACAATCATATAGTTTATTATGCCAAGAACAATAAATTGAAGGAGACTAGTATTGCATTTATCATCAGAAATATCATTTTGATATATGTCTTAAATGCTTTTTGTTATAGAATAATATCCATACACCTACAAGATAGACCAGTTAATGCCACTATTACCCAAATTTACAAACCAAGCACTAAAGCCAATGATGATGAAATTGATAAATTCTACCAACTTCTTCAGCCTGAAACTTGTCAAGCATGCAGCCAAGATTAGAATGTGAAAGTTGGAAACAAAGAAAAAGGATCAGTAGTTGAAAAACGTGGCCTCAATGATAGAAACGGTGGTGGAGATCTCATGATAGGATTTTGAGACACCAATTACTTATTCATTGCAAATACCTTTTCAGCATCATCAGCAGTGACTATACATATTGACCTCATCAGATAGAATACACAGCAATCAAACTGACTACATCTGTGGGAAGAGACGGTGAAAAAGCTCAATATCAGCCGTTTGCTGATGAGGCACAATTCAACATGAGAAGGAACAACTGCAATATCAGCCAAAACAAAGACAAGGGACAACTCTAAACAGGCTATCAAGTACTCATGTACAAGATCATGTTGACTCTGAAGAAAACTAAACAAGTCCACAGAATTGAAACAATATCTTGAATGTATCCCACCTGAATTTAGAGACCATTTCAAGAAAAGATTTGATGCATTAGACACTAATCAGCGAAGACAATAAAAGCTGTAGGATGACATCAAGAACATCATACATGAAGAAAGCAAAAGGACATTTAAAAAAAAAACAAAAAAATACACACACAGGAAAGAAAGAAAAGGCCAAAATGAATGTCAGAAGTGACTCTGAAACTTGTTCTTGAGTGTAGCGAAACTATAACTAATGGAAGAAAAGAGGAAGTTAAAGAACTGAACAGAAAATTTCAAAGGATCACTGAAGAAGAGAAAGTCAACTATTATAATGAAATGTGCAAAGACCTGGAGTTAGAAAACCAAGGGAACAACATGCTCAACATTTCTCAAGCTGAAAGAACTGAAGAAAATATTCAAGTCTTAAGTTGCAATATTGAAGGATTGTATGGGCAAAATATAGAACGAGGCAGGAAGCATCAAAAGAAAATTAAAATTAAAGGAATACGTAGAATCACTTATACCAAAAAAGAATTCTTGATTATGTGGTACAGCTTGGATTGATGTTCAACCAATCCAAGATGTACCACATAATCAGGAATTGATTATACTGAGGAAGAAGTCCAAGCTGCTTAAAAGGTTTTAGCGAAAAACAAGGTACCAGGAATTGATGGAAAACAAGCTGGAATGTCCCAACAAACGAGGGCAGTTGCTCATTCATCTATGTCAAGAAATTTGGAAGACAGCTACCTGACCACTGATTGAAGGATAGCCATGCTTGTGCCTATTGGTGACCCATTGGAATGCAGAAGTTATGGAACAATATGACTAATATCACTTGCAAGTAAAATGCTACTGAAGATAATTCAAAAACAGTTGTAGCAGTATGTCATTACGGAGTTGCCAGAAATTCAAGCTGGATTCAGAAGAGTACATAGAGGGAGGGATATCATTGTTGATGTCAGATGGATCTTTACTGAAAGCAAAAATATTAGTTATATTTTAATATAAAAAGGCATTCAACTGTGTGGAACATAGCAAACAATGGACAACATTGTGAAGAATGGGTATTCCTGAACACTTTATTGTGCTCATGAGAAACCTGTACATAGATTTCTTGTTGCTACGTGCCATCGAGTCAGTACCAACTCATAGCGACCTTATGCACAACAGAACGGAACACTGACTGATCCTGGGCCAACTTCACTGTCATTGCCACGCTTGAGACCGTTGATGCTGCCACTTTGCCAATCCAGCTCTTTTCCTCTGACCCTCCACCCTGCCAAACATATCCTTCTCCAATGACTGGCCCCTCCTGACAATATGTCCAAAGTTTGAGAGACTAAGTTTGACCATCCTGGCCTCCAAGGAGCACTCTGGCTGAACTTCTTCCAACACAGACCTGTTGGTTCTTTTGGCAGCCCATGGCGCTTTCACTATTCTCCTCCAACACCATATCTCAAAAGCAACAATACTTCTATGGTCTTCCTTACTCACTGTCCAGCTTTCGCATGCATATGAGGTTATTGAAAATACCATGGCTTAATCCTTAATGCCTTAGTCCTCAAACTGACATCTTTGCTCTTCAACACTTTCAAAAGGTCTTGTGCAACAGATTTGCATAATGCAATACGTCGTTTGATTTCTTGACTGCTGCTTCTGTGAGTGTTGATGGTTGATCCAAGAAGAATGAAGTCCTTGACAATTTCAATCTTTTCTCTATTGATAAGAATGCTGTTTATTAGTCCAGTGGTAAGGATTTTTGTTTTCTTTACATTGAGATGTAATCCATACTGAAGGCTCTGCTCTTTGATCTTCATCAGTAAATATTTTAAGTCCTCCTCACTTTCAGCAAGTAAGGTTGTATCATCTACATAACTCAGGTTGTTAATAAGTCTTCCTCCAATTCTGATGCCACATTTTTCTTCATATAACCCAGCTTCTTGGATTATTTGCTCATCATACAGTTTGAATAAGTATGGTGAAAGAATACAACCTTGCTGCACACCTAACTTAATTTTAAACCATTCAGTGATCCCATGTTCTATTCAAACAACTGCCTCTTGGTCCATGTATAGATTCCTCATGAGCACAATTAAGTGTTCCGGAATACTCATACTTCTCAATGTTGTCCATAGCTTGTCATGATCCATACAATCGAAAGCCTTTGCAGTCAATAAAGCATAGGTAAACATCTTTCTGATATTCTCTACTTTCAGCCAAGATCCATCGGACATCACCAATGATATCCCTCATTCCACAGCCTCTTCTGAACCTGGTTTCAACCTCTGGAAGTTCTCTGTCAATGTATGCTTGTGGCCATTTCTGTATTGCTTTCAGTAAAACTTTACTCGATGGGATATCAAAAAGATTGTCTGATGACTTCCGCATTCCGTTGGGTCACCTCTCCTGGAATGGGCACAAATATGGATCTCTTCTAATCAGTTGGCCAGATAGCTGTCTTCCAAATTTCTTGACAGAGATGAGTGAGTGCTTTCTGTGCCACCTCACTTTCTTGAAAGGTTTCAATTTTCATTCCATCAATTCCTGGGGCCTTGTTCTTTGCCAATTACTTCAAATGCACTTTGGACTTCCTCCTTCAGTATCATTGGCTTTATAATATGCTACCTCTTGAAACAGTTGAACATGAACTTTTTGGTACAGTGACTCTGTGTATTCCTTTCATCTTCTTTTGATGCTTTCTGCATCATTCAATAATTTGCCCAGAGAATCCTTCAATAACAAAAGTCGAGGCTTGAATTTTTTCTTCAGTTCTCCCAGCTTGAGAAATGCTGAGCGTGTTCTTCCTTTTTGGTAGATAGACTAACAGGCAGTAATTTGAACAGAATGAGATACTGAGTGGTATAAAATCAAGAAAAGTGTGTGACAGGATTGTATTTTTTCACTACATTTATTTAGTCTGTATGCTGAACAAATAATCTGAGAAAATGTATTATATGAAGAAGAATGTGGCATCAGGACTGGAGGAATTCTCATTAACAACCTGTGATATGCAGATGACACAACCTTCCTTACTGGAAGTGAAGAGGACTTGAAATACTTACTGATGAAGATCAAAGACTACAGCCTTCAGAGTGGATTGTACCTCAATATAAAGAAAACAAAAATCCTCCCAACTGGACCAATAAATAACGTCATGATAAATGGAGAAATGATTGAAGGATTGAAGTTGTCAACAATTTCATTTTGCTTGGATCCACAATTGATGTTCATAGATGCAGCAGTCAAGAAATAAAATGGAATATTGCATTAGACATAGCTACTGAAAAATACCTCTTTAAAGTGTTAAAGAGCAAAGATGTCACTTTGAGGGCTAATGTATGTCTGACCCAACTTAAGGTATTTTCAATAGCGTCATATGCTTGTGAAAGTTGGGCAGTGAATAAGGAAGACTATAGGAGTCCTGGTGTGGTTTAATGTGTCAGACTGCAAAGTTGTTTGAACTGTAAGGTCGGTGGTTCAAGCTCACCAGCTGCTCCTTGGAAACCCTATACAGGGTTGCTATGGGTTGGAATCGACTCGACAACACTTAACAACAACAACATAGAAGAATCTGTATATTTGAATTATGGTGTTGGTAAAAATATTGTATGTACCATGGACTGCAAGAAGAACAAACCAATCTTGGAAGAAGTATAGTGTGAGTGCTCTTTACGGTTGCTGTTGTTAAATGCCGTCAGCATTTCCAAGGAGCACCTGGTAGGTTTGAACTGCCAATGTTGTGGAATCGAAATCCAGTGCTGATCCTACAGCACCATACCAGGAGTCCTTAGATGCATTCTACTTAGAAGCGAGGATTTCAAGACTTTACCTCTTGTTTTTAGGGTACGTTGTCAGGAGGGACTGATCCCTGGAGAAGGCCACCGTATTTGATGAAGTAGAGGATCAACGAAATAGAAATAGACTCCCAATGGGATAGATTGACACAATGGCAACAATAATGGGGTCAAACAATTGTCAGAATGGCACAGGACTTGGCAGTGTGTCTGCATTGTGTTGTGCATAGGGTTGTTATGAGTAGGCACTGACTCAAGGGTACCTAACATAACAACATCTGGACTCATTTCCTTGGTGTAAAGAATCTCTTGCATAAAACCACCATCCTGTTTGTTTCCTTATGTCTCCTTCTGTTGTCTCCTTAGGTTCCCTGGATTTTTATTAGCTGATAAGAAAGTTGGAAGAAAACCTGCTGGCCCAGTGGTTAATTCCTGGACTACTAACTGAAATGAGGGTGGTTCCAATCCACTAGCTGCTATGCAGTAGAAAGATGTGTCAGTAAGTTTCAGTAAAGATTTATAGCCTTGGAAACCCTATGGAGCAGTTCTTCTCTGTCCTATAGGGTTACCATGCACTGAAATGAACTAGATAGCAACAGGTTTGGTTTGTGGTTTGTGGTTACGGATGCTGGGGTTTCAGGAATGAAGTCTGATAGCAGTCTAGGCAGAGCTTATGTTATTGGGCAGGGATCTGGAAAGGGATCAAGAGCCAGACTCCATTCCTTTCTGCTTAGAAGCTAAGACTGCTGTCTCTTGAGGCCAAGGGAATCTGGCCTGTGCTGTAAGCAGTTGACGATGCTCCTCCCAGGAGGCAGGGCAATTGGAAAATGCTGGATACAGGTACTTTATGAGCAAGGCCCGTGGTCAGGCATCTCTCTGAGACTGAAAAGTCCCATGGCTCAGAGGGTGTCTACTGCCATAGGCTCTGTAGGATGAAAGCTGTGATGTGTGGTGGGAAGAAGGCTAGACAGAGAGTAGGAAAGCCTAGGTTGTCACTCCAGCCCTTCCAATAACTTGTTCAAATTTGGACAACCTTGGGCAAGTCCCACTCTCTTTGAGTCTCAATTTTTCTCCTAGACTGATTTCTAAGATCCTTGATAGCACTGAAAAGTAAACTCTTGCCCTTAGAAAACTCAAAATATTGCAACCCTTTGTTCTTAGGTCTCCAAACTTAATGCTATAGACAAACATAAACTACTAGGTGACTTTTGTCCTCTGTCCCACTGAATAGTTCCAAGAATTTCCATCATCCCAGTGTAGACTTCTCTATCCCTCCTGATCCTGAATGTCCCTGGCAGTGCCCCACACCATGCTCTCTTTGTCCACCCAAACTTGCCTGACATGCCTCTTTCCCCAAATAAACTAATAGATGTAGACCTGGGAGGAGGCCACAGGGCCTACGATGTCCTGGTCTCTCTCTTGGGTCTTATATCTTATACTGGAGGTTAAGAGCCCAAAGTGCCTACAAACTTGAACTCAATCTAAAGGACACTCCTATGCCCCCACTCAAAGTAGACACCGACTTTTAGTTTAATCCTAAAGAGCTAAGTCAAATGGTAGACATATTCTTTCATATAGAGTTTGGCAGATAAGTGAAAGATTTGGGGGTCAGCCAGATGTTCTACAACCCTCCAGGGAAGAACACAGGGGTGATAACCAATTCTATCTACTTAGTGGATTTGAGTCATCTTCTTGGTCAATTTGATGTCCAGAAAAGGTAACATAACTGGATATATGTTGAGTAAAAGCTGATGGGGAGCCTAAATCATCTTAGTGACAAACAGAGTGATTTGGAGGCCTCACTCATGATACCCAGTCTTACAACTGCCAAATGGTTAAGCCCAGGGCTCAGGTCTTTATACTATACAGATATTTCTATGGTCCCATCTTCTAGAACTCCAAAGGCACAACCATGCATATGGTCCTCAGAGGAAACAGAACAGAATAGTCTGCACACATTATGACTATTAGCTGCTTCTTTACGTAGAAATTGGCTTGGATGTTGAGCTAAGTGACAGTACCTGGAATGCAACGCCAAGTTCATTACTGGCAAAGTCAGAGGACACCTTTCCTGGCATGGGACCCCAAGTGGACCTTTAGAAAGTCACCCAGAGAGCCAGACACTTAGTGGGTGACAAGCTCCCAGCAAGTGGGCTTATAAATAGCACTAGAGTCGGTACATGCACAGTCCTGGACACCATGTACAAGGTGGTGTGCACAGACCCCAGGGCGCGAGAAATGGGGATTGTTAGCTAGAAGATGGTTTGTATTCATCTGAATTGCTTGGGTCTCTGCCAGAGCCTTTTCTCCAAGCAATCCCATTTTGGCTATTGTGCCGATTATGGCTGATTGTTATCTTGGTTGTTTATCCAGTTGCTGTATAGATTGACTTTCTGAATGTCAGGGTTTGACTGTTTCCATAACAGGAAGTCGCTTGCTGTCTTACTTATTAAACTCCAGTGTACACAATAGAATCCCAACAAAACCTGAAGCAGTCTGTTTCAGAAGAGAACCTCATTGAATCCAATTCGTATTGTTTCTTTTATAGGCTGAATCCTGTATTTGCAGCCAGAAGAGGAGTGGGTGTGTGCATGTGTGTGTAAGTGTGTGTGTGTGCACGTGTGTGTTTAACAGGATATTAAGCCTGACTTTTCACTTTCCAAGTTCTCCTACTGAACCTTAGCGTAGACTAGGGTGCCAAGATTCCCCAGACATGAATCTAACAAAGTTGGATGGGTGGGAGGGGGGAGAGATAAAGGCAGGACCCTGTTTCTAGAGAGCTTCCTCCTGGTTCTCCTCGGGTTTCCTTGCAGTCAGAAGGAAGTTGGAGTTTTTGTTTTCATACTGAAGCACAAACAGTAGAACAAAACGCTCAAGTCAACGTTGAACCCAGGCGCCAGGACCCCTAAGGAGGAAATGGAAGATCAAAGGGGAGTCACTGACCTTAGTTTCTGTCTGTCACTATTATTTGTTATCTTCAGAGGTGGTTCCCATGCCCAGGAGTTTTTGAGAACCACTCTAGGCACTTGGTTAGATATCATAGATACCTTTTTCGATTTCATCAGCCTCTCCCTTCCCATTCTCAGCTGCCAAGGAAGTTAGAGATGAAATCCAACTGGAGTGTAGTTGGATGAGTCAGGTAGCTACAGCTTGTCTAGGAGCCTCTGGTGGACTGGAGGTAAGAACCCAAAGTGCCTACAAACTTGAACTCGATCTAAAGGGCACTTACCAACTTGCAGTCCCTTGAGGTGCAATTCTAGATGGAAAATGAGCCTGACTCCCTTAGGGTAGGATTTCCCCATTACTTTGGTAGTGGTGGTGTACCATGGAATCTATATCGATTCATAGAGACCCTGTATAGGGTTTCTAAGGCTGTAAATCTTTATGGGAGCAGAAAGTTTCATCTTTCTTCCAAGGACCACATGGTAGACTTGAACTGCTGACTTTGTAGTTAAGAGTTCAATGATTAACCCACTAGACTATTAGGGTTTGTTTCCCATTTAAATCCTTGAAAATATTATGAACTCATAAGAGTTTAGGCACTTTGCTTGATATAACCAGTTACACAAAGTGAAATCACTCGTCAAATCTTCCATAATGATCCAGTGGCTGTATACATAAATGTCCTTTGCTTCTAAAGAGCAGGGTTTTTTCCTTAATAGCATTTATTCTCATGTAGGAAGGGGATAGACACTATATTCAGATGTTAACACACAGAACACAGAAAGGGTAAGTCAATGCCATGAGTCTTACTGGCTTTTTACTGCTGTGAAACTCGCTCTTACTTGCGGTAACCTGATGATGTATGATAGAGGAGACATTGCCCAGTTCCGCCCCATTTCCCTGAGGATTGGTGTGCCTGAGTCCACTGTTATGCTCATTGTATTCATCCAGCTCCTGGAGTGTTTTCCTCATTTTCACTAACCCCTGACTGCACCAACCATGTTGGTTTCTCCTGATGATGCGTCCAAAGTAAGCTAGCTGAAGTCATACCATGCTTGTGTCTATAGAGCACTCTGATTATACATCCGAGGCTGCCTGCTTATAAAACAGTACCACTGGGATCCCTTCTCAACTTAGCACGGAGGCTGCAACTGGTCTACCCAGAAGGTGCCCAAAGGAAACTTAGGGGAAAAAGGAAGTGAGTTGTTGAATCTCAGAAGGGTAGAGCTGGAAGGTGTTATAGATACCCTTTAGCCCAATCTGTTTCTTCACTTTACAGAAGAGTACAGTGAGGACCAGGAGTCTTGGTGTGGCACTGTAGGATCAGCACTGGACTGCTAACCACAAGACTGCTGGGTTAAACCTACCACCACTCTTTGAAAACTTTATACAGGGTCCTGTGAGTCAGAACCAACTCTGTGGCACATAGCAACAACAACATAGTGAGTACCAGAAGGTCAAGCAGTGTGTTTGGAGTCATATAGTTATTCACTGAGCATCAGTGGAAGCTGACATGCTCCCCCAGCCCACAGTGAACAGAAAACATGAGAGTGATTTTCCCTCCTCGAAACCCCAGGTAGAGAGTGAGTGCCTCTATATGCAACCCATAAAGCCTAGGACCCAAGAGAACATGGACAGAAGACTTTTGTTCCTAATGACTGAGCCTGGGTTATTTTGTATCACCATATCCATTGATGTTCTGTGGCTTTATGGGATAAACACTGGACTGCTAACCACAAAGTTGGCAGTTTGAGGCCACCAGCCACTCCCCAGGAGAAAGATGAGGCTTTCTGCTCCTATAAATAGTTACAGCCTCGAAAACCTATACAGAGTTGCTGTGGGTTGGAACCTACTTGACAATACTTAACAACAACATGTCCATTTTAGACTCAAAATGCTATCTATCAGAAAAAGATTCAGGTTCTCTGGGAAAATAGTTCAAGTTACATAAAGCATTGAAGTCAATGGTCCTAACCTCTCTTAAGTAAAATTAGAAGTGCTAGGGAGTTTGAGGACTAAAGTGCACCTACCCAAGCCATGATATTTTCAATAGTTTCATATGCATGTGAAAGCTGGACTATGAATAAGCAAAATTATAGAAGAATTGATGAATTTGAGTTATAGCATTGAGAAGTATATTAAAAGTACCACTGACTGCCAGAAGAACAAACAAATTTGTGTTGGAAGAAGTACAACCAGAAGCCATGCTGGTCAGAATTTGTCTCTCATACTTTGGACATATTATCAGGAGGGACCATTCCTTGGAGAAGGACATCATGCTTGGTAAAATGGAGGGTCAGAGAAAAAGAGGGAGACCCCAATGAGATGAACTGGAACAATGACAGCAGCGATAGGCTCAGGTCTAATGAAGGTGAGATTGGCGCAAGACTGGACAGTTTTTCACTCTGTTGTGCATAGGGTTGAGTAGGTTGGAATTGACTCAATGGCACCTAACAACAACAACAAGAAAGACAGAAGTACTTAACTCTTGATTCTTAGAATATGCTCTGAATTTACAAAGTCTTCCATCCTGCTTACAAAGAAGTAGCCTAGTAAAATACAAATACTAGCCACTTCACTGGATCTGAACAGAGAGTGAAAAAGTGTTTTTAAAACGTACCCAACCAAATTTGAATATTCTTGTATCTTGGTGCCAGTAAAGCTCTAAGGGCAAAATAATGCAATTTCAAATTGACATTTGAATCTAAATATATTGCTCAGCCCAAAAGTCTCGGCTTTTGTTGAAGGCACTTGGTGTCTTATACGGATCAAACCATTGTTTTCACCTTATTTCCCTCTCTAGTCCCTGTGTGGGGAGTCCCTGGATGGTGCAAATGGTGAATGCATGAAGTTGGTAATGGGAAAACTGGAAGTTTGAAGCTACCAGAAGTGCTCAGAAAACTCAGCTGGCGATTGACTTCTGAAAAATCATTGTAAATCCTACAAAGCAGAGTTCTACTCTAACATACATCCAATTTGAGTTCACTGGATGGGCAACTGCTTTTTGTTGTCTTTGTTTTTTGTTTTTTTTTTTGGATTTTTTTCTTGCTACTCTGGTAGCACTGCGGACTAATCACTGGGCTGCTAACCACAAGGTTGGCAGTTCAAACCCACTAGCTGCTCAGTGGGAGAAAGATGAAGCTTCCTGCTCCAGAAAAGACTTGCACTCTTGGAAGCCCTGATACAGGGTCTCTGTGATTGGTGATCCATTTCACTGCACTAGGTTTAGCTTTAGGTTTTGGTTTGCAAGTTTCCTGAAGTTTCCATAGGAAAACTGTCATGTGTGCTGGTGAGCAGTAGAGGGCATTGTTTACCTAAAATCCATGTATAAACTCAGGCCAGGTAAAAGAAATCTGATTCCCTAAGAGTAGTCACCTAACTGGTCCTCCTGTCTCCTCAAATGCATTCGTGTCCAAACCAGCCCAGTAGATGAGAAGGTTGTAAGTTCACAGTGAGCCTCATTGCCTTACTCAGGAACTCAGTCCTGTTGCAGCAATGCCCCCGTTGAGAAATTCTTATGCTGGCCTGCATCTATTGTGTTACATTTCCTCTTGTTCTGTTCCACTGACTTTGAACCTTGTGTTCATGCTGCAGCAGATCGAATGACTTCCCCAAGATGCCTTCCCTCGATTCTTCTTGTTTGCCTTGCCATTCTCCACCATGTTAATATCTCTGTACCTAGGCATCTCTGGGGAGTGGTGACAGGGTTGAGTTGAGAAGGTACAAAATTCAGCCCAATTGGAACATTGACAGATGCAATTTGACATTATCTGAAAGAGTCCCAGATAAAGATAAATCTTGTGAAAAGTAGGTAGAGGGAATTTGATTCTTTTTTTGGTTTTGCAAGTAAGGAAACTGGTTGACATAAAAACACAAGCAAAAACTCAGAATCAGGGCTATAGAAAAATCAGGGCTTCTTAGAAAATTGTCCTCCAATAGTTAAGATACTAGAAATAGATACCCATTCTAGAAATATTAGCTACACTTTCATAGTTAATGTCAACATTATTCATGTTGATGGCATTATCTGAGATTTGGGCTTGGTCTATATGCAGAGGAAATTCTATTGCGAAGCTAATGAAGATTAAATCTCAAGGCCCCTCATTACTAGCCACAGGGCCCTAGAAATGCTTTTTGTAAAATTTGCAAAAGTGAGAATTTTTAAATCGTAAGTTAGTTAAGACTTATTTCTTTCCACTGTGATTTTCCCTTCCATTATACTTGCCATTGGACTACTGGGATGGTGCTGTAGGATCAGCACTGGACTGAGAACCAAAGTTAGCAGTTCAAACCCACCAGTTGCTCCTCAGAAACTCTATACAGGGATGTTATGAGTCGGAACTGATTCAATGGCCCTTAACAACAACAATATTTGCCATTATACTTCCCCTCCATTTCACTTGCTAGTAGTCCTGCTATGGCACTGTATGATAAGCACTAGACCACAAGGTCAATGTGAACTCCAAGGTGGCTGTTCAAAACCACCAGCTGCTCCTCAGAAAACCTATACAGGGTGCTATGCATCAGAACCGAGTCAATGGCACTTAACAATAACAACAACATATTTGCCATGGAGGAGGCCTAACAGCACAGTGGTTAAGCGCTTGGCTGCTAACCTAAAGGTTGCTGGTTCAAACCCACCAGAACTCTATGGGAATAAGAAGTGACAGTCTTCCTCCATAAAGACTAGCCTTGGAAACCTTATGGGGTGGTTTTTCTCTGTCCTAGTGGGTCATGATGAGTGTGTAACTGGTGTGTAACTGGATGATGTGAATAAGTGCTTGACTACTAACTAAAAGGTGGTTGGTTTGAACCCACTCAGAGCCACAGTGGGGAAAAAAGGCCTGGCTGCTTCAGAAAGCTGTCAGTCAGGCAAGCCCTCTAGTCTACATACACGGGGTCACCGTGAGTCAGTGACAACTGGGTAGTAAGGCTGATTTTGTTTTTGTTTTTTTAGTTTGTTTTTAATACTTGTCCTAAACTGTCCAGTGGCACTGAATGGCCAAGGGCATTTTTGAGTTCTGGCTAAAGGAACAATAATTTGAACATTTTTTAACCTGGCTTTAGTGGGAGTTACTGATGTACTTTGGCCATTTCTTCTTGTTGTTGTTATGTGCCGCGGAGTTGGTTCCGACCCATAGTGACCCTGCACAGGGTTTCTGAGGCTGTTAATCTGTGTGGGAGCAGAACGCCTCATTTTTCTTCCGCGGAGCAGCTGGTAGTTTCGAACGGCTGATCTTGCGGTTCACTGCCCGATTCGTAACCCCTACGCTACCAGAGCTCCTTTCGGCCATTTCTGGGTAAAGTTAAAACCTTGCTTACGTCCTGGTGTAGAAATTGTTTCCAGGCACACTCCGGAGACCTACTGAACTGACTCAACTATGAGATACAGATCAAAGGCCCGAAGTCAAACCTCAGTGTGAGCAGGTCTCTGAGCTCCCAGCACTGGAAGCATGTTCCAACTGGAGAAAACAGGAGTTGAGACGTAGAGTCAAAAACTTGGCTATGTTATTTTTTTTTTTTATTTCATGATACTGGTGGAAATTTTTAGCTTTTTAAAAAAATGTTATTTACTGTGAATTATTTTCTCAGTCCAAATAAATATCCACTTCTAGGCCTAATTATGCACTCACAATCTTGTATTTGTTTTCTATAAGAGGCCCCCAAATTTTGAGGCAGCCCACAAAACCTGGATCTGCCCTATCCATAGTAGTTCTTATAGTTCGATTAGTTCACACTTAGAATGGGAACATTTTGCCATTAAGATTATAAATATCTTGATGGTGAGAAAATCTCTTCCACTTCCTGTATTCAGGACACAGAATAAAACTGACTGGAGTTAGTAAGCTTCTCTAACTATACTCACTTTACTATAATTTGGGGAGAGTGTTATTGACTTTTCGAGTGTAGAGAACTTTGTCTTGAGGTTATTGGTCACTCGGAGGTCTCTTGGGCTGAAGCAGAAGGCAATCACAGGAAGCATCTAATTATCCAGGTTGATAAAAAGCCCAGAAAATAGTGAATCCCACAAGACAGTGACTTTAAAGTTAAGCTCATGGTATAGCCAACCGAATACCAACACCCTGGCCTGGGTCAAGAGGAGTTAGGAAGTCCCTACCCTGGTCATCCTGTCCTGGTGCTCCCTCTGCTACTGATTACAGTGGGTGACATACCTCACAGAATGCTGTGTGCATTTTGACTCTTATTGCTATTTGTAGGTGCCTTTGATTCAGCTCCAACCCACAGCAACCTTATGTACAACAGATCAAAACACTGCCTCGTCCTGAGCCATTCTCACAATTGTTCTATGTTTTTAAGCCCACTGTTGGAGCCACCGTGTCAGTCCATCTTGCTGAAAGTCATCTTTTTACTTATTCACCCTCTACTTTACCAAGCATCATGTTCTCCTTCAGGGAAGGGTTCCAAATCCACTCCTTCTGAGAGACAAAATCAGTGAATTTTCTCTTTGTTTTCTTTGGGCTCTTCCTTAGTTAGAGTAAAAGAAATGGAGTTTTTCAGCAACAAGAATTCATTAAAGTGAATTATTCACCAAAATTCTAATTCTCTCTATGCAGATAAAGAAAAGCTGAGTAGCAACGCTAAAGGCTGCCTAGGAGTCCTGGTGGGGCACTGTAGGATAAGCACTGGACTGCTGCTAACCACAAGATCGGAGGTTCAAACCCACCAGCAGTTCAACAGAAGCCCTACACTGGGTTGCTATGAGTGAGAATGGACTCCACCGCACTTCACAACACCAATCTAGAAATTAATTCTTCCAGTGAAGATCACAGAATGAGAAACCCTGTAATACTAGCCACGGCCAGTAGAGGACGAGATATACCCGCTTGTAGGAATACAGTTGGATCCCAAGACAGGCTTCTTTCTTAGGTATGTAGTCAGCTTACTTGGCCAGCTCTACACACTTTATGTTAGGTACTCACATCCCTTAAGAAAGAGGCACACCTAAAGAGGCAGGAAAAAGTTCTGGGTCCAGAACTTGTGGCCTGGCCTACTCTAGTTGTCTTGGGCTTCGAGGATTCGAATGGCGAGCCATTCCCAGTTCATGGGCCTACTCTAGAGGAATCTATAGGTGCTCATGGGAAACCTCAGGGAGCCAGCCATACAGGAAGAGGCCCAGTAGTCCTGTCTGAGCCTCCTAAAGACCTCCCTGCAACATTTTGAACCCCACAACGCAGTCTTATGCAGGATTGCCAGATGAAATACAAAGCATCCATATAAATTTGAATTTCAGATAAGCACAGAATTTTGTTTTCAGTATAAGTATGTTCCCCTTTAGAGTTCCCAGATGGCACATACAGTTAATGTGCTAGACCTAAAGGTTGGAGGTTTGAATCTACCCAAAGGAACCTTGAAAGAAAGGCCTGGTGATCGTTCAAAAATCAGCCTTTGACAATGCTATGGAGCAGTTCTACTCAGACACATGATGGAATCAACTTTATGGTAGTTGATACTGGTATAGCCCAGGTATTGCAGGGGACATATTTGTATTTTATTAATTAACTTGTTGTTGTTATGTGCCGTGGAGACAGTTCTGACTCATAGTGACCCTATACAGGGTTTCCGAGGCTGTAAATCTTTACGGGAGCAGAAAGCCTCATCTTTTTCCTGCAGAACAGCTGGTAGTTTCGAACTGCTGATCTTGAGGTTCACAGCCTGATTCATAACCACTACGGTCTATTTGCTAAGTCTGTGCGACTGGCTTTCCTTAAGACTCCTAAAATATTCCAGCCAAGTGCAGACCAAACGTAGGGTTTCATCTTCCCTCTCCCCAGCTCCTTCTTCCTAAATCTTTGGGTTGTTGTTATTGTTGTTAAGTGTCATCGAGTTGGTTCTGACCTATAGTTACCCTGTATAGGGTTTCCTAGGAGCAGCTGGTGGGCTTGAACCACCAACCTTGCAGTTCAAACTGACCTTAAGGTTCAGTGCATTGTCCTGCAGCACCAGACCAAGACTGCCTTATTAGGCCTGCTCTAATCTAAACCCCTTGGAGTTCATGTGTGACGCCATAGGATAAGCACTCGACCTCAAGGTTGGTTTGAATTGCAAAGTCGGTTGTTCAAATTCACCAGCTGCTCCTCAGAAACCCTATACAGGGTTTCTATGAGTTGGAACTGACTTGAAGGCACACAACAACAACAATCTAAGCCCCTAATCACTAGATTGTTAACTATACGGTTGTTGGTTGAAAACCACCAGTCGCTTCTTAGAAATCCTATACAGGGTTGCTATGAGTGTGAACCAATTTGATGTACTTGACAACAACATCAACAATAATGTAAACCCCTTGATATGGTGTTATGGGATAAGCACTGAACTGGTAACCTCAAGGTTGATGGTTCAAACACACCAGCTGATCCTCAGAAACCCTATACAGGAGTTATCAGTCAGAACTGTCTCTATAATAACAACAATCTAAATCCCTCATCTCATAAAGGGCCTCAGGGGCCACTGGTGAAGTGTGCCCTTCACAGCCCAGCTTGGGCCACTGCTACCCAGCTGCCTTCATCCTTTTCCACTTGTCTGGGATGTGACCATTTACAAAGGACCCTCACTTCTTTATCTTCATTTGGTCCTTTCAGTAAAATGGGCAGGCCTATGCTTACCAGATAAGGACATTGAGACACAGAGATTGTGACTTGTACAGGGCATCTACCTTCATAGAAAGTGACAGAAAAAGGAAAATTAAGTCTCCCAATATCACAGGCTGGCCCAAATCCCAGTCTCCTGCCCCTTCCCCCTAAGCACCAAGAACCAGGACACCTCAAAGACAGCACAGGTCATGTGCCCATTGGACTCCACCCACTCAGAAGACTGCTTGGCTGTGGGCTCTGACAGTCCTGCCACCAGCCCAATTGTTCAGGCAGCCCCTTCCAGCGGGACACCTGGGCCCCATCAGCCTCGGCGGCAGCAGCAACATTTTCCTGTGCAGGCGCTGCAACATGTAGGATGCTGATAACAGGAACAATGCGCCAGAGGAAAAGTGGCAAAGGAGTGGGACAATGAGCCAGCGGCAGGGACTCTCCCAGGCCTGGCCACATCTAGGAAGGATTTGCAGGTCCCAAGGGCCAGGCTGGAGACTGTGCTCTGGCAGGGCGTTTGGGAGTTTAGGATCCACTCCCCAGGGAAGGAGCACTGGACGGGCAGACGCCACCCCTGAAGGGAATCTCGGCATGGCTCCAACCTCCCATAGACTCCCTTGCACTGGGTGGGAGGGGCAGACAGAGAAGTGGTCACTGAGATTTCATCAGGGCTGCTACCATTTTGTTTATGGCTCATGGCACACAATAGGTATTTAATAGATGTGTATACAATCTGAGAGATGTAGACAGAGAATAGTTAACAAAGAAGGTTCCTTCCAGCCTTCCACTAGCAGGAAGGCAAAAGTCACATAGCTGGAGTAAGGAGAGAACTGGTTCTTGGATGGCCACAGAGGACACTGGAGGTCCAGAGACCTCTAACCTAAACTGCTTCTAGCATCTTGGGCTGTTTCTCAGAGTCTCTTTCTGATTAGTCAAAGGCCGCACATGAGAGAAAGTTAGGAAAGACCCTCTGTATAGTCCACTGTGATGTGGTGCAGGCATGCAGGGTACATTTCAGTGTATCTAGAAAAGTGATGTTTTACATGGCCCTCGGGTAATCTTCAATTGATCCTGTTTCTCCTAATTGAAATTTCCTTAGGTATTGGTAGCACGATTGGAGGAAATTCCTACTGGTCAAATGTACTTTTCTGCCATGGATAGGGAGTGGAGCTGCTAATATCTCATGAAAGATGAGTTGTCTAAGGAGGCTATCCCACCTCCCTCAAACCCCGAGGGAAGAAAAGGCCAAGGGCCCCCAGCACAGTCAAATTTGGCCTGGCCTAATGCAAGGTATTGAAAATACCATGGCTTGGGTCAGGCGCACATTAGTCCTCAAGCTGACATTTTTGCTCTTCAACACTTTAAAAAGGTCTTGTGCAGCAGATTTGTCTAATGCAAAACGTTGTTTGATTTCTTGACTGCTGCATCCATGAGGGTTGATAGTTGATCCAAGAAGAATGAAGTTCTTGACAACTTCGATGTTTTCTCCATTAATAAGAATGTTGTTTATTGGTCTAGTGGTAAGGATTTTTGTTTTCTTTACGTTGAGATGTAATCCATACTGAAGGCTGTGCTCTTTGAGCTTGAGGACTAAGGTGTGCCTGACTGAAGCCATGGTATTTTCAATAACCTCATATGCATGCGAAAGCTGGACAGTGAATAAGGAGGACTATAGAAGAATTAAAAAGGAGCTCTGGTAGCATAGTGGTTACGAATCGGGCTGAGAACTTTAAGGTCAGCAGTTCAAAACTACCAGCTGCTTTGTGGGAGAAAGATGAGGCTTCCTACTTCCGTCAAGATTTATAGCCTTGGAAACTCTGTACAAGGTCACTATGGGTTGGGATCGACTTGACAGCACTTAACAACAACAACAACATAGAAGAATTGATTGTTCTGAGTTATGGTGTTGGAGGAGAATATTGAAAGTGCCATGGGCTGCCAAAAGAGCCAATTTTGGAAGAAGTGCAGCCAGAGTGCTCCCTGGAGGCCAAGATGGCCAAACTTTGTCTCTCACACTGCAGACATATTGTCAGGAAGGACCAGTCACTGGAAGGAGATATCATGTTTGGTAAGGTGGAGGGACAGAGAAAGAGAGGAAGACCCCCAATGAGATGGATTAGCCAAGTGGCAGCATCGGTGGACTCAAGCGTGGTACCCGTGGTGAGGTTGGCCTAGGATCCGGCAATATTTCGATCTGCTGTGCATAAGGTCACTATGGGTCCATACTGACTCGATGGCACCTAACAACAATGCAAGGTATGGAGTCCCTTAGTGGTGCAAATAGTTAAGGCATTCAGCTGCTAACCAAACTGTTGGAAATTCAAGTCCAAAGGCACCTCAAAGAAAGTAAGGTCTGGCAATCTGCTTCAAAAAATCAGCCATTGACAAGCCTATAGAGCACAGTTCTACTCTGACATCATGATGTTGTCATGAGTTGGAAGCAACTTGATGACAACTCGTTTGGTTTAATATGAGACATTATGAGGCAGATGACCTAGTTTTTACTTACCAAAGCCCCTCACCAATGTCTCCATTATATTTGTTGGACCCCCAGGCTCTTAGAGGCATCATCTATAAAGGTGAAGAGTGGGAGAAGATGACCTCTAGAGGGACTCTCCCACTCCAAGGCATATGGTTTCTAGGATCTCAAGGAGCAAATTGACTGAATTCACCACAGGTGTCTGTGCCTTATATCAGAAAACTTGGGTCAAATCATTGATGCCAAATACCTAGTTGTATCAATTTAGAAGAATTCTAGCACATTCTTCAGGTTGGGACCAGGATACTTTTGCATTTGTTCCTGGTCCAAGTGGCAAATAGCCTCTCCCTAGGCTATTCTGAGAGAAAGAGCGCTGAGCCGCACTGGGTCAATTCCCGGCAGTTCCCTCCCCCACCCAATCAGAGGCAGAACAGGGGAGCTCCTATTATGGACTGTTTTGTCAGCACTTGGCATGCAATCAACAGAGGTGACACCAATTACTTGTGTCATAGCTTCCAAGGGAGACGGAGATGTATGAAATCCAGCTTGGGGGCTATCCATCAAGGCCTGAGAGGGGGCTGAGGGTCTATCACAGTGACATGGAATTGAGGGAAGTGAGTCTCTCAGGACAGATGGCTGGGAAAGTGCATTCTATTATCAGAATTGATGCCTCGGCAGGGATCACAGGCCAACATGAGGGAAGGGGTCTTTCAGAGCTAGGCAAATAGGCCAACATGCTGTTTTCTTCTCTCCACATGCCCTAGTGTCCTAGTCAAGCTGGACCTTCCCAGTTTTCTCAGCCTCTGTGCTGTTGGCTATTCTGGAGCCTCCCTCACCCCAACTGCCAGCTCCCCCTGTCAAACCCTGCTTTTTCTTTAGGATGTGAATGAAATGTTGTCTCCATTATTAGACCTCCAGGTTGAATGTGTCCCTCCAGCCCCCACCCTCCCCGCCCTGTTAAACTCAAGGACCATTCTGTACCTCTTAAGGCAAATAATGTTCAACCTTTCACTATTGTTGTTAAGTGCCTGTAGTTTTCAACTGTGGACAGGCCCTGTTGTTGTTGTTAAATGCCATCAAGTTGGTTCCAACTCATAGCGACCCTGAATAAGGCTTCCAAGGAGAGGCTGGTGAGTTTGAACCACTGATCTGTAGTTCAAACCGACCTTGCAGTTCAGTGTTTTATCCCACAGCACCACATCACACCAGGACTCCTGTCACCATAATAACTAGTTATCAAATAGTTACTAATGACATGTCCACAATTATTGTACCATTTCATTCTACAGGCACTAAGTAAGGTAGGTATTGTTGTTGTTAAGTGCCATCGAGTCAGTTCTGACCCATAGTGACCCTGTACAGGGTTTCCGAGGCTGTAAATCTTTACGGGAGTAGAAAGTCTCATCTTTCTCCCACGGAGTGGCTGGTAGTTTCGAACCGCTGACCTTAAGGTTCGCAGCCCGATTCATAACCACTGTGCTACCAGAGCTCCTTAAGGTAGCTATTAGGGCAATTTTCATAGATTAAGCTGAGGCTTGGAGACGTTGGTAGCTTGCCCCACAAATCACATTGTTGGTAAATGGAGTGTGGCAGGTAGACCTGAGCAGGGTGGAGGATTGGGCTGAAATTGTAGGTACAAAGGAAGTTGTGATCGACTTATCAGAAGTCTACCAGGTAAGCCTTCAAGATCTACTGAATTGCTGCTGTGGATCAGAGTCGCCCTGCAGGAATGGGATGCCCAGGGACATCTGCACCTGACATTCTATTAGCATCAGAAAGATGCTGGGCTTCCAGGAAATGTGTCAGGGAAAAGAGAGATGAGAGTTTGTTTGGTGAACCCTGAGAACAAATCTCCTTACGGGCTCTGCTTCATGTCACCCCTTCAGAGTCAGTTTGGGTTGTGACCCACTAACCTGGTGTCTGGCAGATTGCTACTTTCTCATAAAACATGATACCCAATTGAGTGCCAGCTCACAGTGTGGATGGTTTGCACCAAACCACAAGGAAAGATATTTACTTCACCTAGAAAGAGATTAAGAAGCCCAGGTGGCACTTTAAGATAAACACTGGACTGTTAACTGTGAAGTTGACAATTCAAACCTACCAGTTGCTCCATGGAAGAAAGATGAGGCTGTCTCCTTCCATGAAGATGTATACATAGGGTTGCTGTGACGCATATTTAGGGTCAATATGAGTTGGAATCAACTTGATGATAGTGGGTTTTTGGGTTTAGAGGGAAGGATTGTCTTTGCATAGAAGGCATCCACCCATCTCCTCAAGTCTCAACACATGGTTCTTTGTTGTCTTTCCACAAGAGGTCCGTTACAGAAGGGATTTCTCCAATCCTGTGTTTATCCTTCCATGTCAGTTTCCTCATCCATCTACTAGGTAGAATAGGTCTCGGCTTGCTTCTTCATTGGGTTATTTTGAGGGCCAAAGGATACTATAGCTATGTTTGCAAAAGTGAAGACCCGCCACATGTAAGGTCTGATCTGGGATAGTCCTATTACCTACTTTGCAAATAGGGAGGATGGCAACAGAACACCAAACCCTGGAAAGGTACATGTCTTAGCCGAGGTCAAGGTAGGGTAAGGCTGATGGATTCCAGCTTTGCGCTCTAAACCAGGACTATCCAAGAGATTCTATCCAATGTTCTGGCTCAATTCAAGTGAGTAGGATAGATTTAGGGAGGTAACTGAACCCTTTTTTCATACTGGGAAAGGACTTTAGTAATCACTCTCTTGTAGATGAGACAGACCCAGCAGAGTAAAAGAGTTTGCCTAAGGTCACTCCTCTTTTTACAAAAAGGCTGAAACTAGAATCCACTTCCTGAAGCTGTCAGATGTGTTTCCCTACAGCTACGCATAAAGACTCTTCCTAGAAGTACACAAGTAGAATTCTTCTATCTTCAGTGCCACACTCCTTGTGGCAAGTTTAGAAGTTACACAGTTCACATGAACTCCAAAGAACTGATACAATCATGCCATGGGACTGCTACAGGGTAGCAGGGATGGTCTTTTCTAAGTACTCCATTTTACAGCTGAGGAATCTGAGACCAAAATGGAATATGAAGAGGCCAAATGGGATGTGATGTGGTCAAGGTCCACAACCAGTGCTAGAAAGAAGACTGAAAGGCGATTCCCTGGTTCTCATCCCATATTTCCCCATATTCCTAGTCCATCTCATTGCTAGAGCTCAGTCACAATCATGTGCTGACCCAAAGTAAATGGTATGGGTCAAGGGATTTCTAATTTTCTTCTTTCTTTCCTCCAGCCTTTCGTTTGCTTGATACCATAGTTAACCCTCCACCTTTTGGAAGCAGATCACCAAGGCTTTCTTCTAAAGGCACCTCTGGGTTCCTTTGAACCACCAACTTGTAGGAACCAGGTAATCATTGGTGTTGCCATGAGTCCGAGTGGAATCGGAGTCAACTGATTTGGTTTTCTAAGTCATCCAAATCATAGAATCAGGGGACCTTCTAGTCTTCACTCAGCACTTACGCACCAGGAATTGGAAGCTACAGCAATCAGCACTTTTCCTATTTAAAGCGTCTTGTTGCATTAATTAATTAAACCTCCTTCCTCACTAAGAGAGAGGCCACAGAACTATTCCTAGTTGAAGCTGAGGAGTAGCAGGAGGAAGTTGTAAGAACCATTCTATCCATGAAAAGGATAAATGGAAGCAGAAATATGGGATTCTAAGAAACAGAAGTTGACACCCCCTTTTGCTCACTCCTCTCGTGGCTTCCACTCACTTGACTAGAATAACAAAAGGAAACCCAAAAATCTTTCTTAAAGAAAAAGGCAAGTAGGAACCTCCATCCTTGCAACCCTGCCTTCCCATTCAGCATGCTGCAGGGGAGGGGCTTCTCACTGGAAAGGGAAAAAAAAAAAAAAAAGATCAGCAGACAGAAAGCGAATCGGCTCAGGGAACGCAGTAATGGGAAGGTTTCAGCGTGATGTATGGTGCTGGGGACGTTATTAATGGTTTGCTGATTTTTACCTTTAAAACCTCTGGGCAGATTATTTATTATGTCCTTGGCGTGCCTATGATCTATGGAAGGGGCACTAATCTCTGAGCACGGCCCCCCATGTCCCCGCTCCTCTACAGCTTCTAATTAGGCTGGGACGCTGCCCTCACTGCAGGGCTGTCCACCCACACGCCCAGAGAAGGAAGCAACCGGGGCAGCTAAGCCTGTGTTCTCCGAGCTGTAGAGTCAACCCAGGCCCGTGAGTCTGGGACCTGGTTTCTAGATCTGGTTCTTTCTGTGTGACCTTGGGCAGGAGGCTCCATCTCTTTGGACCCCTGTGTTCTTATCTCTAAAGCAAGGCCCCTGTTGGACGACAAAGCTCTACTGACAGAGATGCAGCATTGCAGAGTCAAGACATAATAATAGATATGTCACCCACTAGTCTAAAAGACATGCTTCGATGATACTGATAATTGGAAAAGACCAGTACCCTTCCAATGGTTCACTGTCATTCAGCCCTAGAACCGAATGCTTCAGCGTGAGATAGGAAGGCTAGTGAGTATTTCTCATCCTCACTCCTCTTGTGCCTGCTACTGGGCTGGGCTCACCAATCTTTGGTTTCTGGGTCTGGGAAGGAATTTCTGAATCTTTCTAGGACATGGTGTGCCCTGAGACCATGCTACTGGCTGAAGGCAGAGCCAGTACACTAAGGAAGGTCACCATCACCTGCCAAACACCTGGCTTCAGAGGTAAACACCTTCAAGAGAGAAGATCACATCCCTTGGAGTGGCTAGCACTCCCTACCCCAGGAATCCCAGGTCCTAACAGCCCTCGCCTATCTGCCTCACACAGGATGCTCCTTCTATAATGCAACCCACATATCCCACAGATTCTCAGTCACTTCTTTCTATGTCTGTCTCTTTGGACCAGGTGGCTAGGTGAGACTTTGAGCCAGAGTCCCACTTTGAGCTCCAGCTGGACTGTGTGACACTTTTCCTCCTAAAGGCAGAGGGAGAGGCCCCCAAGACTCTTTTGGGCTTTGCCTTCTAACTTTAAGCGTTCCTGAAGTTGAGTCCATATACCCATTCCTATCCTCTCCCCAATTCACTTGCCTTCCAGAGCAGGCATCTTTCAGATCACTGACCCGTGGGCCATCAGAAATCCCTCCTCAACTAAACAGCACTTCGGTGACTCCCAGCTCTCTTTGTGCCCTATCCCTACTACCCACAGACCCACCTCCATCCTACAAACCCCTGACCTTCATCCTCAGCTCATAACACACTTACTCCATCCTGGCTTCAGTCCTTTCCTCCTGGAGAATCCAGAGACCACCACCTCCATCTCTCAAAACAGCTCATACCACCTGGCCCTTTTGAGGCTACAATTGCTATCTGAGCCACTTCTACGGCTCTTCCTACTTTTTTCAGTCACCACCTAGGTTTCTGCTATCACTACCAAAAATGACCATACCTCCTAGGTGTCATTCCATCATTGACAGGAGAGCACCACGTCTGACCCAGGAAAGGGCCACAAAGACAGGAGTAGGAGAGCCACATCAGGGAGGCAGGGACAGTGTTCTTATCTCATTATTGTCACCAACTGTTATGTTGCCTGGCATGGATGCAAAAACTATAAAATGTCAGCATCCAGCTGTGCCCTGCTACCTGAAAGGCAGGTCCAAGAGACCCAAGGAAAACCCTGTTGCAATGAGCGTCACACAGCTGCTATGGCATCAGATTACAGTGAACCCAACACCAGAAATCATAATCTCCATCTGCAAAACCAGGATGAACTTGGCATGATATAGTTTCATAGAGGGGCAAGAGCCCAGAATCCAGCAGGGGATTGATGCAGTTTATCCTGTAGAAGTTGCTTCCCTTCACTCTTATTTCTTTCCTTCTACAATTACTGGAACTTTTGTGTGTTTGATTCTTACATGTCCTTGGGAGAGCTTGAGTGTACTGGAAAGGTTGGGGTCAAGAAGAGAACAGAACCAATTGCTATTTGATGGCAGAACCAAAGAGTCATAAAGCATTCTCCTTACTCCTGGGTCCCTGACATTTTTAGGAGCTACCTGCTTTGTCAAGGTCTATCTCTCCTAGAGAAAGAAGCAGTTCATTGTGTTGGGGCAGAACAAAATAGGATGTGGGACTCAGCCATTTCCAAGAAAATGAATCACTTTTCAACCTTTTATCCTTCCCAGCTTTCCATTGATTGCACCCAACTGGTGTCTTACCTATGTCTCATGAATTGAACTGTGCTCCCCACCCCCAAAACAAAAAAAATGTGTCAGCTTGGCTGGGCCATGAGTCTCAGTGGTTTGGCAGTAAATGTGCCAAGATTTGTTTCTGTTGGTGAACCACAAACTGATAACAAGACAACTTTGGAGGGCTGTGGCAAGGATTACAAGTGATGATGTGCATAAAAACCTCTTTCATATACATATTGTTGTTGTTAGGTGCCATTGAGTCAGGTTCTACTCATAGAGACCCTATGCACAACAGAATAAAACACTTCCTGGTACTGCACAGTTCTAATAATTGTTACGTTTGAGCCCATTGCTGCTACCACTGTGTTAATCCATCTCATTTTTGCTGACATTCCATTTTATCATCCTCATAACATGTCCAAAGTATGAGAGATGAAGTCTCACCATCCTGGCTTCCAAGGAACATTCTGGTTGTATTTCTTCCAAAAGAGATTTGTTTGCTCTTCTGGCAGTCCATAGTGCTTTCAATATTCTTCTCCAACACCATAATTCAAATGCATTGATTCTTCTAAGGTCTTCCCTTTACACTGTCCAACTTTCGCATGCATATGAGGCAATTGAAATTACCCTGGCTTGGTTCAGTCACACTTTAGTCCTCAAAATAATATCTTTCTTCTTCAACAATTTAAAGAGGTCTTTTGCAGCAGATTTACCTAATGCCATTCATCAGTTTATTTCTTGATTGCTGCTTCCATGTGTGTTGATTGAGGTGCAAAAATTGAAAATAAGTTTTACTAGGGATGGTGGGGGAACAAAACAGACCTTCAGGAACAAAACAGATAGCTTCAGGAACAAAACAGACCTTCCATCTGACCTAGATAAGAGTTCAATTAATCCAGAGCCATTTCAATACTTCCGGTCAAAGATCAGGCTGTCCTGGAGCCAGAAGTTTAGATGGCCTAAGCTCCAGACTGAGATGCAGGCAGACCCTGCTCATGACCAGCCCTCCCTCGCTCACCTGTGCAGCCTCGGAATTAGTGACCTGAACTATTTACTGTCACATCCTCTGTCTGTTTTTCTTCTTCCTTTGCACAGTTGCCTTCATCTGGAATACCTTTCTCCATGTTTTGCTATATCAAAACTCATCTTGCCTAGGTCATGGCACTTTCTTGGGTCATCTAATTGAAAGGAACCCTTCCATTTAGAATGTTCATAATTTTTATCCACAGCATACTCTCTCCTGCCTGGACTATACTCACCTCTGTTTTAGGAGAAGTTCCTTTACTCTTAAAATAGAAAGGACCTTGGTTTACTTTTCTTTGATTAACATATCTCACTTCATGAAATATAAGAACAAAATGACAACAGCCACAATGAATGATATGTACTGATGACTTGGTATGGATACCAGACACCATGTATATTGCTTTCTGTATTATCTGTGAATCATCTCAACAACTCAGAATGATTGGTACTATTATTTCCCTCATTGTCCAGATTAAAGAGTCTCCTGGATGTTAAGCAAATGGTTGCTAATGATGGAGCTTCAGTTAGCCACCGGAAACCCTCAGTCAGAGCCCATCCTTCTGACCACTGGGATCTACCAGTTCACAGGTGCCAGTTTTAGCAAAGAGTCCAGACAAGGATATGTTCATGCCAAAATCCTGGAAAAAATAATTAGGAAGAAAAAGGGCACTTCTCAAAGTTTCAATGAAATATTTTAGTAAAAAGTTCTGATTTTTCCAAGTCATTAAACAAAAAACAAAACAAAAAAGGCAGATAAATTGGTAATACGCAGGGGAAGGGGAACTTGTGAGCAGGTTCAGAACAAGAGGAGTAATGGGCAACCCAGTCCACCAAGATGGTAGTGTTAAGCTATGGTATTGGACACCAGGAAAGAATCAGTATAGTTCAAAGAGCCAGAGGCCTATAGTTTAAATGTCTTCTGTCAGAGGGATGTTTCTTTCTGTTTTTTAAAACTAGGTATAATTTATTGTATTGCAATTTTATGCCACTAAAATTGTTGACCCACCACTCGTCTATCATTTTGTCATACTGTGGTGGCTTGTGAGGTGCTGTGATTCTGGAAGTTATGTCACTGGTATTTTAAATACCAGCAGGGTCATTCATGGTGGACAGGTTTCAGATGAGCTTCCAGACGAAGACAGACTAGGAAGAAAGAGTGATGAACTACTTCTGATCATTTAGTCACTGAAAATTTTATGAATAGCAGAGAAACACCATCAGATATAGTGCCAGAAAATGAGCCCCTCGGGTTGGAAGGCACTCAAAATGTAACTGGGGAAGAGCTGCCTCCTCAAACTAGAGCTGACTGTGATAAAGCGAATGGAGTAATGCCTGTGGGAGAAAAGCCCGTGGGACCTTCATTTGCTGATGGGGCACAACTCAAAATGAAGAGAAACAGCTGTAAACATCCATTGAAAAT
>NW_006408582.1:3356561-3382880 GCF_000296735.1 Chrysochloris asiatica | reverse complement strand
GTAACCTCATATGCATACAAAAGCTGGACAGTGAATAAGGAAGACCATAGAAGAATTGATGCTTTTGAGTTATGGTGTTGGAGGAGAATATTGAAAGTGCTGTGGGCTGCCAAAAGAACCAATAGATCTGTATTGGAAGAAGTGCAGCCAGAGTGCTCCTTGGAGGCCAAGATGGCCAAACTTCGTCTCTCATACTTCAAACATATTGTCAGGAGACACCAGTCACTGGAGAAAGATATCATGTTTGATAAGGTGGAGGGTCAGAGAAAAAGAAGAAGACCCCCAATGAGATGGATTGGCCAAGTGACAGCATCAATTGGCTCAAGTGTGGCAACAATAGTAAGGTTTACCCAGGATCAAGCAGTGTTTCTTTCTGCTGTATATAAAGTCACTATGAATTGGCACCAACTCAATGGCACCTAACAACAACAACAAAATTGCTAAAGAACAACAACAAAGAACACAAACCCTTTATAGCAGGAGGAAGCTACAGCAATTCTTATTTCTCCTGTTAGGCTAACAAGTTTAAATACCCTCTCCTCATTTACTGTGAAGTAATCCAGCCTAGGTTAACTTCAAACCAAAAGACACAGTTTAGAACTTTCCAACAGATTTTCAGTTTGCTTTATATCTATCATTAAAGTGTTAGAAACCTAAAGAAATAGATTTTCTCTGGAAATTTGGATGTGTATATACATATCATTTGTCTGGACTCAGCACCTTGAATGCCTTGGTTTCTTGGCTTATGTCTGTTCTGAAATTATCAAGCTGTCTAACTACCCAGGGGCCCTGATAACATGGAAAATAGCCAGAGAGTTTATGGTTCTTGGAAAAATAAAACAAATGAATTCTGAGATCAATACCAGTGATGAGGAGACGTGTTGGATTCATCTGCCTAGGGTCTGTAGCTGGGAATCCAACTTGTTTTAGGGGGTCAGTCATCTGTTGTGTTGGATGATTGGGGTCCTATACTTCCTTTTCCTTTTTGTAGTGATCCAATCCAAGACAATTCCCACAACAGCTGGGATAATGAAGCCAATACCCAATCCAAGGCCCGAAAGTGCTAATGAGTCAGATGTTCAGAGGGGCATTTCTTGAGGACCAACAGCTGTACCCAAGTGCTGCTTTCAGCTACAGCACAGTGAAGGGAACGAGAAAAAAAAGGAAAGGAATAAGGAAGGAGACATAGAGGAAGGGACAGGGCAGAGATGAGGAAGAGAGGAATGAAGAGAAGAAGGGATAAGACAAGAAGGAGAGGAGAGAAGAGAAGCGAGGGAATAGGAAGGGGTAAAAGAAGGAAAAACACAAGGGGGTAGGACGAAAATGAGGTAGAGAGGAATGAGACTAAGCAAAACCAAGCAAAGGCTTTGTTCTTAATTTGGGGGCAATAAACAGCTGTTGGCACCTGGGTGGCACAAACAAATCATAAGGCTGGTGATCCAAAACTATCCAGAATCACCTGAGAAGACAATCCTGGTGATCTGCTTTGGAAAGGTCATAGCGTTGAAAACCCTATAGAGCACAGTTCAACTCTGGAATCAACTCTGGCAACTAAATACCACATGGTGAAATAAATTGTCTAGAAAGATGTTTGGTGGTCATAGTAAGGATAAACTTGAGTGGAAAAAGTCTAGAAATGGGGAGACACCCCCTTAGGAAGTAGGTGATGGGCATGATATGGACTAAACTACAAGTCTTGGGCAATTTTAGTAGATTTAATGGAAACAATTAATGGATGTGGTTGGGGGAGATACTAGTCTACAATGATTGACTGACAGTGCTGTATCTAAGCACATGGAGAGAATAAGTTTAAGCAGAAATAAGTCTGGAGACTGGGCAGGGAATGAGCTCAAGGACCTATGTAACCAAGTTCTGGGCCTCGTCCAGGTGTGTCCCCTTTGCACAGACAACCAGGGGCCTTGGGCTACTGAAGGTGGAGAAGGATGCAAAGAGAGGTAGATTTCTTTCTGTTTACTCACATTAGTTGTCTCTCAGGAGAGGGAGGCAGAAAAAGAGGTAAGTTAACTTGGACTGACCTAAGCTTTCCCTTGGGGAGATCATGTAATAAAGGAAAAGCAAGGAAGCTCACTATCTCACCCTTCATCAACAGTAGAAGCTACACGTGTTGGGGGTGGGGACAGTGAGAGACTATTACCCTTTGGAAAGAACTTTGGTCCTGATGGGAGGTCCACTCCAGAATGCAGGCACCTGGAAGCTATCTGACATCTTTCCTCTGGGTGCTTGATGAAATACAGATTCCTGAACTCTTCCACAGACATCCTGAATCAGAATTTCATATGAATGTAATGGTCCATTTTATTCAAGCTATGTGATTTCATTTTCATTAAAGCAAATAATAATAGTAATAGTAATAATAAAATAGATCTCTGATTTCTTTTGGAGTCTTGGTTTGACACTGTAGGTAAAGTACTAGACTGCTAACTGTAAGGTCAGTGGTTCAAACCCACCAGCTGCTCCTTGGAAATTCTATAAAGGGTCAGCATGAGTTGGAACCAACTCAATGGCACTTAACAACAACACAATTTCTTTTGGAAACTTCAGCAAGCCTCTTCTTCCAAGATTGCACTTGCTTTGTGGGCTTCATCAATTTAGTCTACTACTCCCCCATACATATTCAGAAGACAAATCCTGGAACAGAGTAAAAGGCTCAGCACAAGAGGTATTTGGGTGAGAGGCAAGGTGGGGGTGGGCATGCAAATGAGGAGAGTGCAAGGCTAGGTTTCAAGGGAGTAGCTTTGCTGACTGATGCATTTCTCTGTAGTGTCTCTCTTAGCTCTGGGATGAGAGATGTCATGTGTGGAAAAACACCTACTATTGGTTTGGCCAGCATTTAACACTAGCTGTGATTTAGACAATTCACTTATCCAAAATGAATGCGCTTTCTTACCTGGAAAAGGAAGATGTTGGATTAAACCAGTGATGGACCAACTTGACTGAATATTATGACTATATGGGAACTTTAAAAAATAATTGTGCTGGGGCCTTAATCCAACCACGTAAAATCAGAATCTCTGATTCTAGAACCCGGTGATCTTAATGTGCAACCACAGATATATTAGGACATTGAAAGGTGATCCTTTTGAGCTGGAATCTCTGAAACCCACCACTCACCAACCCCCACCCCACCCCAAATGTGCAAATGATAGAGAAGGGCTTGGTGTCTTTCCCTCCAAAACCCACTACTCACTTTCCTCTGCCACTTACTTCAAGGAAAAGCCCCCTTGATTAAAGAGCTCTTGAGTTTGGCTAAAAAGTATCAAGGAGTGCTTTGTGTGAAAAATGACTCCGGTTTTGAATCAGGGCCCAGCTGAAGCTGCAAGAATGCCAACATTTTCAAAAGATGCTAGATTTTAGAGACCTGTGCAATATTGTTATTATAGAAAAGAAAAAAAAAAAAAAAAAGCAGAAGAGACACAAAGCCCCCACTTTTATCTCTAAATCAGAAGAAAGCACAGAAGAAAGTCCATTAACAGCAAAAATTTCATATAAAGGACAGAAATATTTAGAGACTCCAAGCAAGTGACTGTGCAACTAAAGGGAGAATCTCTGTACAGGTAACTTTTCAGCTTAACTTTCAGTTTTATAAAACTAGGTTATCTCTAGCTCAAGATGTCTGTAAGAAAGTAAAACATTACTGAAGACATAATACAATAAGTTCAACAAAAAAATCCCATCTGATTTACTTTCCTAAGGCAACTATTTTGCAGTAAATCCCTTCAACAAATTGTTTTTTACCTAAGTCATTTACTCCCAAGGGTCTGAATTGAGATCGAGTATTATACAATGGCAAAAACATGGGTTTAGAGTATGAAATGTTGTTAGGCACCATCGAGTCGGTTCTGACTCAAAGTGACCCTCTATAAGGTTGACAAGGAGTGTCTGGTGGGTTTGATCTGCCAACCTTGTAGTCAGCAGTCCAGTACTTATCCTACAACACCATACCAGGACTGAAATATCTGAGTCTAAATCCTGGCTCTGCCCCTATCTAGCTATTTGATCTGGGGAAAGTTGATGTAACTCTTTTAAGCCTTGGCGTCTTCATTTGTCAAGTGAGCATGACAATGCTTCCTTCACAGGTTTGTTGGGCAGATTAAGTGGTTTCATTATGTAAAGAGTCTAATATGGTACCAGACACATAGTAGGCACTGAGTAAGTAGTAGTTATAATTAATATTAATACTTTGTTATTGTTGTTGCTAAGTGCCAACGAGTCAGTTCTGACTCATGCAAGCTTATATAGGGTCTTCAAGGAGCAGCTAGTGGGTTTGAACTGCTGACTTTGAGATTAGCAATCCAATGCTTACCCTACAATGCCATACCAGAACTCCATGACTGCATTAAAATACTGATCTTTTTCCAAAGTATGTGTAATGAAGTTTAATATATTAGTTCATTTACTTCTTTTAACAATAAAGTGAGAAAAAACATTATTTAGTCCATTTCTCAAAGTTTGGGTAACATAGCTAAGACTTAAAGAGATGGACAATCCCATTTTAATGAAGTGTCCGATCAGTAGGTGCCAGGGCTGGCTAACTGATATTTAGGGGGCAGCAGATAGGGAAATAAAGAGGTTGAAACATCTCATAGGGCATGGCTTGGGAACTCAAATCATAGAAGAGGTACATGGTGGATGCTCCAGCCACACCAGTAGTGACAAGTGCTGGACAACACCTAAAATCTGTAGATCCCCGCATGTGCATCAAGCTCACAGGGCAGTATGTTTCATCTGACTGAGATCCAGATCCTTCACTCTGACTAGACAAGTGATCCATGAGTTCAGAATCTTCACCAGCTCTCCAACCAATATCCAGCAATATTCTACCCCAAAATATGTAAAGACTAAAAGATGTATGTACTCGTATGTTGTTGTCCAATCTGACACATAGTCACCCTTTATGATAAAGTACAACTGCCCCAGAAGAATAACTAGACTGCAATCTTTGCAGGAAGGAGCTATGGTGGCATAGTGGATGACGAGCTGGGTTGCTAACTGCAAGGTCAGTAGTTCAAATCTACCATTTGCTCGGCGGAAGAAAGCTGAGGTTTTCTGCTCCCAGAAAGATTTGCAGCCTCAGAAACCCTATGGAGTCGTTTGCTATGAGTCAAAATCAGCTCAACATTAGGGGGTTTAGTGTGGTTTTGGAGGATCTTTACAGGTGCGGGTTACCAGTCTCTTCTCCTGCAGTGTCTATTGTGCCCAAACCACCAATCTTTCAGTAAGTCGCTGACCATTTAACTGTTGTACCACTAGGGATTCTATGTCTATATACTAGTATATACAAAAACTTCAAGGTCATAGAATTTTTTAACATGTAAAATTTTATTACGAACATCCCCTCAAGTACTCAAAACAGAGCAGAATAAATGTTATAAGTGTGCAGATGTAAACTACACCCAGCATTTGCTTTACATATGGATACAGTTTTAAATGCCTTTACTTGCAGCACAGATTTTCACTTTAATAAATCTGTATAAAACAAAATGGCCAAATATGAGCAGGAAGCCAGTGAAAACCAAAGCAATTCTGCCCCATTGTAGATCTTCTACTCAAATGGGGCCCCGTCCCAAGTCAGCTATAGTGGGATGTGATGGGAGGGCATTTTTTATTCTCAAATATAAAAACTAGAATTTTTTTCAATTATGAAGAGAGAGTGCAATTATTATTTTTTTTTAAATCAACTGAATCCCATGGGCAAAAGGAAAACTTATATAATTCATACAAATAGTTTTAAAAATCACGAAAAATTTTTAATTTAATTTGCAATCAAATAAATCTAAAATAGTGCCACATTAAAATGAATCCTATCCTGAAACTCAAAGGGAATACACAAGAAGACATGTAAGCTTGCTGGCAACCACATTGGTCTACTAGTGAGCGGAAGTGGGGAAAAATGAGCAATGAAGATATGTGCTGAGTATGACCATGTTACACAGTCTCCTATTGACCTGGAGTATGGTGAGACCTGGTTGGCTTGAAGTATGGTGAGACCTGGGCACTCCTGAGCCCATGGACAAGGACACAACCACAGAGGGCTAGAGCTGACAGTGATGTGTCTGTCCAACTGATATGAAGTGAGGGGAAAAGTACAAGAACACCCAAACTTGCAGATAGTACCCAATTGGCCTAGCTTCAATGGCTGGATGATCAGAACTAACAACTAGAGGAAGATTTAAAAAAAAAATTTTTTTTTTTTTTTTTTTAAACTAAAAGAAGTGTAAATCACTACAATATGATGAACTTGACCTATACTTATGGATGTGTTGCTGTTGTTGTTACATGCCGTGGAGTCAGTTCCGACTCATAGTGACCCTGTACAGGGTTTCCGGGGCTGTAAATCTTTACAGGAGCAGAAAACCTCATCTTTCTCTTGCAGAACAGCTGGTAGTTTCAAACTGCTGACCATGAGATTAGCAGCCCGATTCATAACCACTACGCTACCAGAGCTCCTTATACTTATGGATGTAGTAGCTTAAAATACCAACCAAGAGGAAAGGAATCTTCACAGCACGGATCATTCCTATTCCATCTGGACACAGGGTTGATAGAGATGGGCAACTTAGACTTTGGCTACTTAAAATGGGGGCTGTGGGGGCAGGCTGTAAAGGCAAGAAGTGACTGGCTTACAAGTTTTACAAGAGGGAGTTTAGATTCAGAATGTATGGGGGAAGATAGAAACCCCACTCATAGAAACCTCACTGGACCCATCTAGACAGGTTTGCATTCTGTCCAGATGGGCCTGGTAAAAGGAGATGGGGATAAGACTCTTATGATTCAGTACTGAGTAATTATTATCATGACTAACTGCGATTATTGCAATTGTAAAAGTAGAAATTTTGTAGCAAAAAGGAGTGAGTGGTTGATCTTGCAGTGCAGGAATGGAGGACCCTGGGATCATTAAGGGAGAAAATAGGGAACAGAGTGTAGGACCCTACCCAGAGAGGCGGTGACACCAGGGATGAAGGCAGAGATGGTGATGTGGAGAGATAGAGCAGCTAAGAACTCTCGACTCATAGAGGGAGAGGGGCTGTGTGGTGGTGGCTGGGGGCTAGCTTGCAGGGTGTGCCCTTTGGTTGTTTGACTTATTCCTGAGTGTTTTGGTGTACATCCAAAAAAAGCAAAAAACAAAACAAAACAAAACAAACAAACAAACAAAAAAACACAAAGGGAATAGAAGCAAATATTGTCGGATGATAATGCATGCAGGGGATTGTAGTCATTGCAATGAAACGAAGTGAAATTGGAGGAGTGTAAAACTAACTTATAGTCCCCATGTAATCTATCATGCGATTCACAATAAATTTTTTTTTAATGAGTTCTCTTTGCTCATAAGATTAACAAATGAATTTTTTGTTTATAATGAGAACATCAGACACTGATGAGAGTGTCGTGGGCCAGACTGCATGCTACTGGTGATGGAAGTTAATACAGACATTTTGAGAAACAATTTGGCAGCAAGATATCAAAGCCTTAAAAAGATTAATAGCTTTGGATTTAGTAATTTCATGCCTGGGGCTGTATCCTAAGAAAATAACCTGAAGTTCAGAGCAAGACCATGGAAACTGTCTAAAAGAAAAAAAGTGAAATGTTTTATATTCTCATATGGAACATTATTTGGGTATTTAAATTGTTTTTATTAAAATTTTGTGATAATTGGAAGAAATATTTCTATTGTTAAGGTTTTTTTAAGCATATGAATTTGTACATAGAAGATTATCTAAACTATAAAAATGGTTGGAGTCCTGGTGTGGTGCTGCAGGATAATGCACTGGATCACAAGGTCAGTTTGAACTGCAAGGTAAGCGGTTCAAACTCACCAGCCACTCCTGGGAAACCCTACACAGGGTCACTATAACAGCACTTAACAACAACAACATAAAATGGTTAGAAAAATTATAAGAAGAAAAAACATCAAATTGCTAACAGAAATAATCTTTGAGTGAGGGGATTGGGGATAATTTATTTTCTTTCTTCCTGTTTTTTTCTTTTTTGCATTTTCAAATTTTTGCCTTTGAAAAAATATGAATTAAGGAAATACACTTTGACTTTTAAGTCAAGGACAAACTTTATCAACTAGCCCTGATTTTATCTGTTTTTCTCAAGTATTCACATCTGCAGAGTCACCAAATATATTCAAGACTAGAAAAAAGCACCTCAAAGTCGAATGAGGTGAGTGCCAAGAGAGGCCAAGGAGAAAAATAACAGGAGATCAATAGGCAAAAGAACAAGAGAAACAGTGCTCACAAAAAGCAAACACACACAAACACACAAACTCTAATGGATCATTTCCAACCTGGTCCATCACCCTGGGCTCAGGAGGCAAATGGATGCGGGAGACATGACCTCCAAGAAGAAGTCAAATGTGGGGATAAGACTTCACACATGGGTACAGATGGTGTCAACAAGGCTCACTGAAACTTTAGAATGTAGAAATCAGAGAAAGTGGGGGTATATGCTATGCCCTTGGCAAGTCCTTTATACATCTCCAGGAAACTGAGCCTTATCTAGGTTTGTAGACAAAGTATTAATAAAAACAGAGTTACAAGACTCATGATCATCTTGCAGTTTAATCTCTAGCAATCTAAATCATCTCTGTGAAATTCATCTGTCTTGTCCACCACCTTGGTAAAGGTGAGGCTTCTAACTATCTTTCTGTCTTCTAAGTCAAGGTTTTCATCTGCCACTTGACCTGGAGTGCTTGGGCCCAAAGGGGCTCCTTCTTGCTCAGAAGTAGAGCTTTCTGAGTCCATCCCAGTGACTTTTCTCTCTGGATGAGTGACTCCCTTGGGTTCATCTGCAATGCTTCCTGTTTCTCCAGTGGAGTGCTCTTCTTTGGAGCCTTTCTGCGAGACCTGGGAGCAGTTTCCTAGAGATGATATGCTAGAAGAGATGTCGGTTTGCGGGGCTGACCTTTGGTGGGAAGTGTTTCCACCTGGGGTTGAGGGTGGTGTAGACCTCTGCTCTTGGTCTGGACTTTTGTTTTCAGAGGACTCACTCAACTGGCTCTCTCCTTTCTTCAGTGTAAGGCTATCTTCTTTCTTACCTGTCTGTCCCTCTTCTTCAGTGTCCTGGACCTTCTTAGTAGCTTCTGCACTATCACCTTCTCCTTCTGGACCTAGGTCACTTCTTCCTGAAGCTAAGCCCTTCAAATGGGCCTCATTCCCAGAGCTTTGTTTCATGCTTTCTTCCTTCTCATTCACACCATGCACTGCCCATTCTTCTTTCTCTAGGTCACTGTCAACACTCGTATCTGTTTTCCTATCTGTCCTCTGAGCAGTTGGGTCTTCATCTCTCCCGTGGTAACTAGCCCCCTCTGTTTCCCCTAGTTTGGGATCTTCACCTCGGCTGAGCTTCTGGCTCCCTTCATCCTCACCCCCCTCATCTGCCCCAGAACCAGGGACTAACTCAGTCTCCAACACTTCATTACTTTCCTGGACAGTTCCAGTCCTCCAGCAGGCCTCCTGAAGAAGCCCCATTCCCCACTTGTCAGGAGCACCACATGCTGCCTCCTCATTAGTATGTCCTTCCTTCCTTGTCTGCAAAATCTGTTGCAGGTCAAAGGCCTTTTTGATGGGTGTGTTGCCTGTTCCTCTTGTGTCACTCAATGGTATGGGGATCATTTTCTTTCTCACACAGGCCTCACAGGGGCAGAATTCCTCTCCCTCAGCATTCTCACCCAGCTGAATCCCTGTGGTACCACTGAAGGATGGCTTATCCTCCAGGGTGAGGGAGACGAGCCCATGGGCTCCAGTTGACTCTCTGAAGGCAGAGAGGTTACGCAGGCCCTGAAGACGGCGCCTCCGCTGCTGTGTCTGCAAAGATGTCTTCCACCTTAGTGCTTCACAGGGTGGCCTGGGCACCTTCTTCCCTGGTCTGTTCTGAATCTTCTCCATCTCTTTTGTTATACTGTCTTGCAGGTGCCAAGCCAGGTCCTGCTCCAGCTCTGCTACCATCTTGTCTAGCAGATCGTTATTCTGCAGACCCCAGCGGGTACGGATTGCAGCCATTGCACTAGCAAAGTGGGTCATGAAGGCCTTTGCCATCTTCTTCAGCAACTTAAACACCCCAATGGGGTCAGGATCCAGATCCATGGATCTGGTTTTCTCCCCATTCTCCTACATGGAGCTGACCTGGGTTTGTTCAATGACCATCTCAGAATTTCTGGGCAGCTGTTTCAAACCAGACTCCAATATGGGTCCACTTTGATGCTCCTTGGCATGGGAGTCACTCTCACAGGGACTGCTGCAGGATTCTGTTGGTTTATTGACCATCCCTGGAGGACACAGATCTACTGACACAGGGTCTCTTCCTGTTTCCTCTTTCTGTATTCCCTTGTCTTGTGTGTCCTCTCCATCCTGAGTGCCACCCACTGACAATTCCTGTTCATTGACTCTTTCCTCTTCTGGAAACTCTTCCTCTTTACTACTGTCTTCTTGCATTTCTTCTTTTTCTATTTCTTGCTCTATTTTTTCTGCTGGCACTCCTTCTTCTTGCATAATGTTTTCAACTAATTGTTCTAAGCAATTGCTTAACATCTGTTCCTTACTGTCTTCTGCTTCATCTTGGCTTGTGGTACAAGGCCAAGCTCGGAAATTTGAGGAAGCTTGGAGAGAGTTCAGAGGTTGGTTTTTCAGGTCTGCTGGTTGGTTTCTCAGCTCTGACATATTAGAGGTAGGTCTCTGAGAGGAGATGATGTTCGTCACCATTTTCAAGGGCAGTTCCACCCTCTCAGGGGTTATAGTAGAGTCTACAAGACAAGTCCCTCTGCCCTCCCCAGAACCTCCTGAACCACTGCTGACATCCACTCCTGAGGAGGACGTTGGAGTAAAGTCCTCAGTCACAGGTAGAGCCTGGAGAGTTCTAAACTCCTGAAGACTCGAGTCTAGTTCCCTACACTGTGGCCACAGGGACTGGAAAGTGGCCAGAAGCTCCTGGAACCGAGGGGAGTCTGTGAACTTCACTTTGCTGACAGAAGACCCAAGATCTTCATTAAAGAAATGAAGTCTGGTGAGACAAGTGACAAGGACACGGGCAGAGTGACTGAGCCTCCTCCCCACCACATCAGATACTTCAGTCAGGCTGCTGGGCTGGCCCTGTGTTGGGCTGATCACTGCTCTCCTGATCTGTCTGCAGGCAGGAATCCTGCTGAGCAGGACACCTTTACTCACAGCATGGCCCACAGTGATTCGATTGCTGGCTCTAACCTCCTTACCTGCACCTGAAACACGCCCAGAAGCTCGTCTTTGAGAAAAAGCCTCTTCCAGTTTGAGACTAGCGTCATCAGTCACTGGGGCTCCATCTAGTTCTGGTCTCTCACTGATGTCCCCTTCTAGGGTTGGTTCTATAGCTTGAGCTAGCTCCCTAAGACTTTCCAAAGAATGGTTGTCAACAAGGTCCTCTTGGGTACCTTCTGGGCCACTCCCAGCCACATTTGGGCTGGCATTCATCATCTCATATTTCATGAGTATGGGCTCTTCTGAGATGTGACTTAGCCATTCACAGATGACAGCTTCTGGGGACATGTGGGGCAGAGCATTAGGCATCATGCCACCATTTTCCTCTTGCTCCTCAAGGATTTCCCCTTCTCTAGAAGTCTTTTCCTGTGACATCCCTCTGATCTCTCTGACTCTTTTCCATTTGGCACCTGATTTTGAGCACAGGGGCAGTGTTCTCAGTCCACTGAATGTTTCTTCCCCCTGCTCACCTTTACCTGGCCCCCAATCCACACCTTGGTTGATATTGTTATTGCTACTATGGCTTGAAGCGTGCTTCTTGACACAGAGTTGCCCTCTTGGGAGAATAGGGCAGTGCCTGCTGCATACCAAGCAGAGCCCAGAGATAAGTTGAGGACTGCCCTGTGACTGGTCAGCTTGCTTGCCTGCATTTAACCACCGTGGGTTCTGCAGACTAAGCATATATCAATCTGTGAGCAGCAGCCACCTCGGTGGTCTCCTGATTTCACTCCATCAGGCCATTTAACTGGACAAAACATGGGTAAGGAGAGTTTGCGAGTATTGTTTCCTGCCTCTTTACCTACGTGATCAACACTAACTTGAGAGCTGAAAGAGTCTGATATATTGGAAGCTGTGGGGGCTGGTGAGCTTACCCCAAGCTCAGGGTTCCCTTCAGTCTCAGCAGAGGTGAAGTGTGGGTGGTAGAAATGAGCAGCACAGCCAGTTTTTTGTGGATCTGAATGACTAACAGGTGTAATGGTGGCACTGCTGACCGCTGGTGGGTACTGGGAATGAAGCGATCCAGAAGAGGGAAATCCTGGGTCCTTGGAGGTCTGTTTTCTGACACTAAAAGTGTTTTCAGGAAAACTTGGTATTGGGTCATCTGAGCAGGCCCTGCCCCTATTAGCAGGACTCTCGAGACTTGCTTGGAGTCCAGTGGGGAGTGGATGTCTCTTTGGTAGTGGTGCTTCCTGTGGCATTTTCTCTGGTCAGCACTGTTAAAACCTGGAGTGATAGGCAGGGATGTGGTGCTAACTTGGCTCTTCTGTTTTCTCCTCCTCCTCTGGGCTGAGGCACAGGAGAAGAGTGGGGGAGAGTTCCCTTCAGCATCCCATGAGCCAGAATGGCCCAAAGACACAGGTAGCCTCATCACAGATCTACCCCTGGCCTTGTGGCTCCCAGTGTCCTGTCCATTTGCCTCTGCCTGTAGATCTCCATTCCTCAAAGGCGAGGAACTCAAAGCAGGGCAATTGGAGCTGCCTTCCTGGGTGTGCTCCTTCTGTGAAGTCATGGTTTCCCCACTGCTTGTGTTACCTCAGCATGGCTTACCCCTTTTGCTGGGCTTCTTGAGAAACCTAGCACCCACTGATGAGCCAGGAAGAGCACCCTTCAGGCCATGGGGTTTAGTTTTCAGGCAGCCCACTGAAGGCTCTGCTTCAGTCCCTTCCTCTGTGACTTGCTGCTCCCTGGGGCCTTCCCCTGATCCTTTTGGACATGGGTTGGGTAACAGGTTTGAGTCCTTAGCAGTCTGGGATGAACTGCGAGCTTCTTGCTCAGCTCTTCTCTCAGAGGCAGTCCTGGGAACCAGATGCCCACTGCAGCTGCCCATGCTACTTTCCAGGGTCCTGGTGCAGCAGGAAGAGTTTGACTCAGAGGCTGTTGTGGGTCTGTCATTGGAAGCTGAGCTGATACTGGCTTTGCTGGTTCTATTCTTACTGGAAACCTTTTCATTCCAGGAAGCCCTGGAGTACCAGTGCTGGGTAAGTGGGGCCCTTCTCCAAGAATTGGTTTCCTCCCCCTGGCACCTGTATAGGGGGTTTGTCCAGATCTCACAGCCAGGCCTTACCTGCTGGCCTTGCTTAGAGCCCTCCTCACCTCCTGATGCACAGGGCCTCAATCCCAGTGTCCCAGGCTCTGAGAAGCACCCAGGGATGTCCTCACACACACAATGTAGGGGGTCCACCTCCCTTGGTGAAGGGCACCTTCCACTGGCTGTTGTGAGGGTGCTGGCTCTAATGACCCTCTTGGACCACAGAAGTGTGTCTTCACTGAGCATGTGGAAATGGACTTTCATCTCCACAGACAGGCTGCCATCCTCATTCATGTGGATCTTCTTCTCAAAATCATCATCAGTCACCAAAGGACCAAGGTGAACAGGTGTGTCCTGAGGGTTCCTATGAAGGACAGAGTCCATCCAGGTGTAATGCGTGGACATTGAGGAGTCACTGAGACCAGACCTCTGTGACATCAAGGAGAACCGCCATGACCTGTCACCTGACTTGGACCTTGAGTGGATAATGCTCTGCTTGGCCTTCAGTCCCCAGCTCCCTGCTGCAAATTGAAGAGTAAGAGGAAAAAGAAAGAGATGTTGAGCAATTCTGAGGAACACCAGGGTAAAAGCATGAAGGTGGGTCATGAATCTTTCATCAACCTAATATCACCACCTCCTCCAAAACAGCAAAATGAAGGCAGGATCCACTCTACAATGAATATCCATGGAGCTGCCAGTTTGTGAAGCCCCATAGCTTAATGGGATGAACATGAAAACTGAATTCAATCCTAACTCTGCCATTTATTAGCTATGTAGCTTTAAGGAGAGCCTGTTTTCTGAGTTGTAAAAGAAGAATCATGGTATCTCTTTGGTAGGTTTGTTTTGATGAACTGAGGTGATGTATTTTCTGCATTTTACATCACACTGTAGGTTCTGGACAGTAGAGATGACAGGCAGAGAAGCAGTGCCCAGACCTAACTCCTATCTCATCTCATTCCACCCCAGCACAGCAGGTGAAAGCAATAAACTTGATTGTAGGCTGTCAAATGCTTTGTAATGATTAGTGGTGATTTCTCTTTCTAACACTTATCAACCTCTTGGGTTGATAAATGATTGCAAGGAAGAATCTGGAAATATAATATCAGGTCTTGGTATGCAAGCCTGTACCCACCTCATGAGAAACATGAGGCCAGAAAGAAGTGATGTCTTGTAAATCTAGAAAGAAGTGACCATAGTAAAGAATGAAGCTCCTTATACTTTCTTATTTCACCTCTTTAGTTAATATTTGGCAACAAAGAAAAGCTAACAAAGGCCACCAAATGAACATATTGCCATTGAGTCTACCTGGATATGAGAAGACTCTGCCAAATCCTTATTTTCCGTAAGAACCAAATGCGAGTGGGGACTCCTCCAGAGAAAGCACTATGATTAATGTGTCTTTGTACCTCCAGCATGTGATATGCAGCAATCATGGAAATCATTTGTTATATTCTTAATAGCTTTTTACAAAGGATATTACTTTGTTCACTCACCAAAATGTCCATTGCCACTTCTGGTAAATTTGTTTTTATTCTGTATTGTTGATATTTTGTATCTATAATGCAGAGCATATATAACCAAAGGAGCTCTAGTAGCGTAGTGGTTACAAATCGGGCTGCTAACCTCAAGTTTGGCAGTTTGAAACTCCTAGCCATTCTGTGGAAGCAAGTTGAGGCTTTCTGCTCCTGTAAAGATTTACAACCTCAGAAACCCTGTGCAGGGTCACTATGAGTTGGACCCGACTTCAGTAGTTAAAAACAACAACAACGTATATAACCAAAGCTAGAATCTGACAAAAATTAGGCATTTTGGATGAATGTATGGTTGGATGGATGGATGACTGATGGCTATCATCAGTTTTAGTCCATTTGATCTCTCTATAGGCACCTACTCTTTCCTGAGTGCTGACTCTTAAATGACCTGGACACACAATATCAGGTCCTAAGATGCAAGCCCACACCCCTGGACATACTAATTCATGTACCCATCATCCATTGCTCCCATAATGACTTGCCCACCATGGTTCTTAATGAAGACTGTTTTAGAACCTGCAAACTTCGAACTAAAGATCTATTCATTCCTAGTTCCTTTATATACCATGTTCCTTTCTTTCATATCTCAGTCAAATGCTCAACCCAGTTAAGGTTGATGGTGATGAAAAGGAGAAAAAAGAAACAAGAGAGATCCAAAATTCATTGGGATATCCAAGAATTGGGCCAAAGGCAATGAATTCTCTGCTCACCCTACTGGTCCACCATCTAGTACAAATAAGATTGGGAAAAAATCAAAACTCACCATTTTTGTTCCTTGAAGTCAGCTCAGATAAAGTTTCAGACTGATTTCTTCTATAATTTTTCACTGCAGGAGGTCTGAAGGACTCATGACCAGCACACACCAGCACCAAGGGGCTGCACAATAAACCCCGTAGGGAGCCCACCTGACAAAGATAGTGTAGAACTAGGAGTCCTGGTCTCCAGAACTACTTCCTTCCCAAGAAGACACAGGTGGATGAAGAACCCACTCCCTCTAGTCCTTTCATGATTTTTGCTCCTCTCACTACTGATTCCTGATCCAAGGGAAGAGTCCCATCCACTCCCTACAAGACTTCCATCATTAGCTTAAGGCTGAGTTCCTATCACAATGATCTTTCTCTCTAATTATATCCCTCCCTCCACTAGATATGAGGTCTGTGATTTTGGAATTTATTCTGGTACTTAGGTGGAAAATACTTTAAGAAGTCTATTAGCCTGATTCCTTGACTATACGTTTACCCTCAAGAATATCTTTTTTAACAACCTTAGTGGGACAGGGAGGGGTGGCATCATTCCCTCCAGGCTCCTACTACAGTTCTCTAGGTTCCAGCTTAGACACTTGTGCCATCCTCCTATTCCACCCACACTCTTCATCCTCGCCAATAGGACATCCACCTGCCTATTGCTAGGCTAGGATTGGAATAGGCAACGTCAGTGCAGTATTCCATGCTAGGAAAAAGGTCTCTGTTTTTAGAACATTTCACCTGGCTCAAGATGCTCTGCATATCTGAAGGTTTGCACTAATTTTAGCATTACACTGCAGTTAGCAGTGTTGGGTGGGAGCTATTTCTATCTTTGAAAATGCAGAATGTGTTATTTTATGTTTTCCCAAATTGTGAGGCTGTGCTCATTCACAAGGGCATGAAAAAAAAGAGAGAGAACTTTACTTCCTCTTCCCAAACTATGGCATGTAAGTTTGTTGTACACCAGAAGATCTTTCATCATATTTATTGGAAGTTTGTTTGAGGCTGCTAATTTTTGCTGATTTAGATGCCTAGTCCATCACAAAAACCAAACATGATCTAAGTCTATTAATATGTAGACACAGTTGAGATTCTAGAGAACTAGACTCTTCAGGAAGAAAAAGGAATTGAGAACTAAAAGCTATTCCCATTTTTGAATTGCATAGTAATAGTTCACCAAAATTAGAAATGGGGGAGGTATAGGATACATGTTGTTGTTGTTAAGTGCCGTAGAGTTGGTTCTGACTCATAATGACCCAGTATAGGGTTTCTAAGTCTATAAATCTTTGTAGGAACAGAAAACCTCATCTTTCTCCTTCAGTGTGGCTGGTGAGCTCAAACTACTGTCCTTGTGGTTTGCAGTCCAGTACTTATTTTATAGGGTGCCCATCCAGTAGAGGACTTGAAAATTGATAATTATAGCACAGCCAATTCTAGGAAGCAGTGTGATTATTATGTTTGCAGAACTTATAATAGTCCTCCAGTAAATTTATATGAAAAGTGAGCTGAGAGCCCAAATATCTCTTTCTCTAATTAACTGTGTCTTCTCGTCTTTTTACCATATTCACTAACTTGTGTAAAGGGTAGTGATCTAATCCTATTTGTCTGTCTACTCTCGATGTGGCTTATGCTTACTACTTGGTAGCAAAGAATTATTGGTGGTGCATGATAACTTTTAAATAATTAATGCTGACTCAATGATTTTTCAGTCACGTAACTATAGGCAAATTACTTAATCTCTCAGCTACATTTATAAAATGAGGATAATAATATTAACTGCCTGTCTTAATTATATAGTCCTTCTGTAACAGAAATACAACAAGTGGATGGCTTTAATAAACAGAAATTTATTTTCTCACAGTTTGGAAGACTAGAAGTATAAATTCAGAGCACTGGCTCTGGAAAAACAGTCCTTGTTTCCTTTCAATATATGTAGGCCCAGCATTCCTTGGAAATCTCCAAGTGCCTTGGCATCAGTCTTTCCCTGGATCTAGGTGCTTCAAGTGCAGGGACCCTAGTGCACTCCACTCCCAGCTCTGCATCCTTAGTGGTAGTAGGTCCCTCTCTCTCTGCTCACTTCTCTCTCCTTTTATATCTCATAAGAGATTGACTCAGACACAACCTAATCCTGTAGCTTGGAGCTAGCCACATTAACAACATAGAAGTGGGGATTTACAGTGCACAGGATAATTACATTACATAAGAGCTGACCATTTCAAATCACATCATGGTGCTGATTGTATTATAAACCTCATTTTGGAGTTGATAATTTCATCTTAACAGCTAAATCATTAAGAATACTGGCCAAGACAAGTTGACACAAAACCTTAACTATCACACTACCAGTTAAGTTTGCAGATTGGCCACTGTGCACAAGACAGTTGTTGTTAAGGCCATGGAGTCAGTTCCAACTAATATAGACTATGTATAGGATTTCCAAGAATGACTGGTGGGTTTGAACTGCCATCCTTGTGGTTAGCAGTCCAATGCTTATCCTATGGCTCCACACCAGGGCTATTATGCACAACCCTGCTGATGGTGGTAGTTGTGTACCTTGAAGTTGATACTGACTCATAGTGACCCCATATAGGGTTTCCTAAGCTATAAATTTTGATGGCAGCAGAAAGTCTCATCTTTCTCCAACAGAGCAATGGGTAGATTTGAACTGCTGATTTGTGATTAGCAGCCCAACTTGAAACCTTTCATGTACAAGATTGTGTTGTTGTTGTTAGGTGCCATTGAGTCAGTACTGACTCATAGCGATCCTATTATGCACAACAGAATGAATTGTTGCCACACTTGAGCCCATTGATGCTGTCACTTTGCCAATCCATCTTGCTGGGGTCTTCCTCTTTTTCTCTGACCCTCCACCTTACCAAACATGATATTCTCCTCCAGCAACTGGTCCCTCCTGACAATCTGTCCGAAGTATGAAAGACGAAGTTTAGCCATTCTGGTCTCCAAGAGCACTCTGGCTGCACTTCTTCCAACACAGATCTGTTGGTTCTTTTGGCAGCCATAGCACTTTCAATAGTCTCCTCCAACACCATAACTCAAAAGCATCAAATCTTCTAAGGTTTTCCTTATTCACTGTCCAGCTTTCACATGCATATGAGATTATTGAAAATACCATGGCTTGGGTCAGGCGCACCTTAGGCCTCAAGCTAACATCTTTGCTCTTCAACACTTTAAAAAGGTCTTGTGCAGCAGATTTGCCTAATGCAATATGTCGTTTGATTTCTTGACTGCTGCTTCCATGAGTGTTGATAGTTGATCCGAGAAGAATGTATCCTTGACAACGTCAATCTTTTCTCCATTAATGAGAATGTTGTTTATTGGTCCAGTGGTGAGGATTTTTGTTTTTTTCACATTGAGATGCAATCTATACTGAAGGCTGTGGTCTTTGATCTTCATCAGTAAATATTTTAAGTCCTCTTCACCTTCAGCAAGCAAGGTTGTATCATCTGCATATCGCAGGTTGTTAATGAGTCTTCCTCCAATCCTGATGCCAAGTTTTTCTTCAAATAAGGCAATTTCTCGGATTATTTGCTCAGCATACAGGTTGAATAAGTATGGTGAAATATTAGTCAATATTTATTCCATGCTTTTTCTGGTGTGCTTTCTAGTACTGTGGAGTTCAGAAAGCTGGACTCCCTTGCCGAGTGTGGTTCTCAATGTGGAAAAGGTTCCTCCGGTTATATGCACAAAGTTGTTATTGTTGAGTGCCATTGACTCATAGGGTCCATGTATAGGGTTTCCAAGGAGTGGCTAGTGAGTTTGAACTACCAAACTTATGGTTCAAACTGGCCTTGTGGTCCAGTGATTTATCCCACAGTGCCATAGTTGTGTAAGATATGAAAAATGATAATGAAGCAGAGAGGCCTCCTTGCTTTTGCTTTCAACTATTGGCCACAAGCAAAAAACAAAAAAAAAACAAAAAAACTCAGAAGTGTAAGAGGCAGCTATAACTGTGCTTCATTTCAAGGAATCCAGCTTACATCGTTCAATGCATCTGTAAGCATCAAATCCTCTGTATAGAATTCCTCCCTGCTAAGATACCTAGAAAGGTTTCTGTTTCCAGTGCTGAACTTAAAACTGATACAGTTTATATCAGAGGTGATTGCAGGTAACAAACCTTCAGACAACTTCATAATCTCACCTAGCTGAGTTTGTTGTTGTTAGGTGCCATCAAGTTCGTACAGACTTATAGCGACCCTATGCACAACAAAACACTGTCCAGTACTGGGCCAATCTCACAATTGTTGCCACGCTTGAGCCCATTGATGCTGCCACTTTGCCAATCCATATCGCTGGGGGGAACCTTCCTCTCCTTCTCTGACCCTCCACCTTACCAAACATGATATCCCTCTCTAATGACTGGTCCCTCCTGACAACATGTCTGAAGTATGAGAGATAAAGTTTGGCCATACAGGGTTTGTAGTGATAATCTGTTTATAATGGGACACTGGTATTCTATGACACACAGTGACAAAATAAGTTCTTAAATGATCACCTTTGAATGTAGAATGCTCTGCTCACTGAGAGCAGGACTGTGATCCATCATTGGCTGCTGAGATAGCTAGTATAATCAGAATAAAAGAACATGAGGGCTGAGGCATAAATTACAAACCTCTGGCTGCTCTGGAGGACTTAAAGAAAATGCCAAGTTTAGGATTTAAATGGTCAGTTCAGGAATATCTAGAGGTTCTCCTTATAGTCTGCTACTGATCTTGTATTAACTTTTACCCACTGAACATGAAACATTGGAGACACTCCAAAAGCTTCCTTGGGCAATAAATATCTTCCTCCCGTGGTTACGAATTGGGCTGCGATCCTTAAGGTCAGCGGTTCGAAACAGCTGCACCGCGGGAGAAAGATGAGGCTTTCTACTCCCATAAAGATTTACACCCTCGGAAACCCTGTACAGGGTCGCTATGGGTCAGAACTGACTCGATGGCACTTAACAACAACAACAATCCTTGTTTTGTAGCAGCAACTCTTCTGCTGATTGCTAAAACACAACTGAACTGATGTTAGATGATCCATCAAGTTGCAAAGTAGGTGGGTTGAAGTAACATGGACTAATGATTAGGTGCAAATGGGGCCTAATGGTACAAGTTATAAGAGCAGGTGGTTCACACTTCAAGTTCACCTGCCCTGTTGCATGGCCACCTCTGCTCATCACATACTTATAAATTCATGGGAAATTCCTATGACCAGCTAGCCCATGAGCTACCAGGAGTCCTGGTAGTATAGTGGGTTACATTTTGGGCTGCTAACTGCAAGGTCCTGGTGTTGTGCTGTGGGATAAAGCACTGGACCACAAGATCAGTTTGAAACATAAGGTCAGTGGTTCAAACTCACCAGTTGCTCCTTGGAAACCCTATACAGGGTCACTATGAGTCCTAACTGACTCAAAAGCACTTAACAACAACAATAACCTCAAAGTCAGCAGTTTGAATCCACAAGCCACTCCATGGAGAAAAGATGAGGTTTTCTGCTTCAATGAAGATTTATAATCTCAGAAATCCTATGCAGGGTTGCTATGAGTCAGAATTGACTCAACGGCACACAGCCAGGCAGCCAATTAACTGAAGACAAAAATTTCTGATTCTGAATTATTACACAGATTATTACACAGGATATGCTGACACTAGCAAAAAGTTGACAGGTGCAACATTAGCGACCAACTCAGGGGAACAAAATCCAGGGAACAGTGTCATTTGATTGACTCTTTTTCTTGGAAGGAGCAATGGAAAGAAATTCTATACCAATTTCTAGGAAGAAATTAATAGCTCAATCTGATAACCACGAACTTGGAAAGAACAAAACTGAAGAGTTGACAAGAAGAGTAGCAATCACTAAGAATACAAACACCACTTCATAAGTATTTGGTGTGGCTACTGCTGCTGAGGGCTTAAGCTGCCACCAACAAAGACCATTGGTAAATTTATGTTCTGTCACATTCCTGGAGGGAATCACTCAGCCACCAATGGAAGGTTGTTATACTGGACCTCTTCATCAAGGAGTGGGTTCAGAACCTTGTATTTACTGAAATAGACACCTGTTTTGAATATAGACTTCCTTCCTTGCCCATGATCCTTCTGCCACTGTCACCATCTATGCATTCACTTAATGCCTTATTTATCATTGCTAGAATCTGTGAAGATTACTTCTGTCAAATAATTCATTTTCTAGCAACAACAACAACAAAAACAATTGAGACAATAGGAAAACACCCATGGAATTCACTATCTAACCAACTATATATACAGACACCATCACCTAAAGTATCCTAAACTTTAGAATAATATTTATGGAAGATTCTATTTTGGCACCAATTAGAAGACATTACTTGATGAAACTGAGGTATTGTCTTAAAGGACGTGATATATGCTCCAAAATAGCAACTAATCCATAGTATTGTTGTTCCACATATGATAGATACTTGAGAATTAAGGAACAAGAAGAGTGGCTCCTCTCATTATTATGAATAATGATCTAGTTATTAAAACATTATACATTCCTTGATTAGATATCTCAGAATTCAAGGAAAGATGTTCTTTTCAGAAGACATAAAAGTGGTTCAATGGATCTGAAAGTTGAGACAATTTCCTGGCCATACAGAGCTCTTTATGACATTGAAGCAACAGGCAAAAAGAGGATATCTGTGTTGGATGAGATGTTTGATTCTGATTAGCAAGGGGACATAGAGTTGCTGTTACACAATGAGGAAAGTGGAGGAAACATTTATTGCCCAGGGAAGTTTTAGAGTGCCCTCTAGTGCCACCATTTCCAGTGCACAAAAGTTAATACAAGACCACAGTACCACAATTTAAGGAAAACCACCATACCTTTGAATTATGGTGTTGGAGGAGAATACTAAAAGTGCTATAGACTGCCAAAAGAACCAATAGATCTGTTTTGGAAGAAGTGCAGCCAGAGTGTTCCTTGTAGGCCAGGATGGCCAAACTTCATCTTTCATACTTTGGACATATTGTCAGGAGGGACCCGTTGCTGGAGAAGGATGTCATGCTGGGTAAGATGGAGGGTCAGAGAAAAAAAGGAAGACCCCCAACGAGATGGATTGGCCAGGTGGCAGCATTGATGGACTCAAGTGTGGCAGCGGTAGTGAGGTTGGCCCAGGATCTGACATTGTTTTGTTCTGCTGTGCATGGGGTCACTATGAGTTGGTTCCGACTCAATGGCACCTAACAACAACAACAACTAAAGGCTCAGACTCCCTCAAGAATGATGTCATCCTACCAGACAGATTGATAACCAAAATTAGCTGGGGATGCTGGTTGAGCACAAAAGGAGCATAGAATGGCCAGTAGTAAGAAATTTTAAATACCAATAATGACCTATTGGTAGGTAATCTAATTTCCTTCACAGCTTTGATATACACACCCACATACATATTTACCAGTTTTCTATTTTTTTGCTTCTGTTCTCCTTTATTATTTTATATGAGATATTTTGACAGCTATGGACTTAATAATTAGACCTTCAGATACAGGATATCAAGATGTAATTGTGATGGGTCTAGAAGAGGAATGGATATGGTAACTGAAAGGGCCTTGGGGAAGAAGGTGAGCATGTTTTTGATTGTGTGCGAGAAAGCTACTTTTAGGTGGAAACATATTACTATAGCTGCTGTTTGGAAATTAAAGTGTTAGTAGAATGGACACAAATGTTAAACAACATAGGACTGGACTGAGGTGAGACATCCATTCTGTCTGTCCACCTTTGGTATACTTTTATGTTCTGAAGAGACTAAAAGTCAATGATTATATTAGCTAGACTTCTTCATAGTTAGGGATCGATGAAGACTGAGTTCTTCAGTTAGATGTCCTTGGTCAATATTGGAGAGGTAGAAATGGACAGAAAGTTGTTTTTTTTTCTTGATTCTGACAATATTTGCTGCCAAGAAAGTGTGTGAGTATAAAGAGATAATAACAGCTAAGGTTGAAGGAGTACTGTAGGATCAGCACTGGACTGTTAACAATAAGGTTGGCAATTCAAACCCATGGGCCACTCTTTGGAAACCCTGTACAGGGTCACTGTGAGTCAGAACTGACTTGGTGGCACATAACAACACCACCAAGGCTGAAGGGACTAGACTCAGTGCTCTAGATGTCCTGGTGTCAAGAGGTAGCTGTGGCAGTTTCCCAGCTCTAGCTTTATAATCTTCAATGCCTACAGAGAAGTGTTCTCAAACTCAGGAATTACATCAGTGTCAAGCAGAGGTAGCAGCTTGCTGAAGGATACTGGGAGCCATTCCTACAGATCCAGTTGAGTTCAATCTTTCAGATTTCCAAGGATTTGAAAAATTCTAATACCTTGTATTGGACTCCTGGGGTGGCACTAGTAGGATCAGCACTGGACTGTGAACCACAAAGTTAGCAGTTCAAACCCACCAGCTGCTCTTCAGAAGGGTAACTATGAGTTGAAATTGACTCAACAGCACTTAACAACAACAATGCCTTGTATTGGGAGAGTGGTGACTTCATAGAGTAAGCACTGGACTGTGAACCACAAGGCCCACGGTTCAAGCCCACCAGCCACTCCATGGAAAAAGAATTAGACTTTCTGCTTCTGTGAAGGTTTATAGCCTCTGAAACCCTATACAGGGTCGCTGTGAGTCAGAATCAACTTGATGGCACACAACAACAAGAAGAATGATGTCTTTTATTAAATTGCTTTCTGCGTAAGGCATCTTGATTAGTGACTTTTTTCCCCACACTGAACTCTCTCTAAAATAGGTTAACTATTTCACAGGAATAGATAAGAAAACAACACCAAGGATGCAAAGATCAGTGCCAGGCAATTAGTGCTCCCTAAACGGAGTCCTGGTGTGGCTCTGTGGGCTAATGTGTCAAACTGTAAAGTCATTTGAACTGTAAGGTAGGTGGTTCAAGCTCACCAGCTGCTCCTTGGAAACCTTATACAGGGTCACTGTGGGTCAGAATCGACTCTACGGCACTTAACAACAACAACAAATGGTTCCATTAAGTATGAATAACAGTTGCTTTTTTGATTAGCCAACAAAATGTCTCTATTCTAGTCACCTTTAGTTATTCGTGTTGTTGTTGTTGTTAACTTCTGTTCAGTCAGTTCCAACTCATAGAGACCCTGTATGGGGTTTCTGAGGAGCGGCTGGTGAGTTTCAAATGCCGACCTTGTGGTCCAGTGCTTTATCCAACAGTGCCACACCAGGACTCCTTTCAAGGAATAATATGGCCAAATGATATGTTCAGGTACCTGTGAATGTGACCTTCTTTTAAAATGGTGTCTGCAAATGGAATTAATAAACTTAGCATGAAATAATTCTGGACTAGGGTAGACCCTAATCCAATATGACTGGTGTCCTAATAAAAAGAGAAAAGATGCAAACATACAGACACAGAGGCAAGACAGCTATGTGAAGATGTCGGCAGAGATTAGAGTTCTGCTACCACAAGCCAAGTAACTCCAAGTATTGCCAGCTATCACAAGAAATGAGGTGACAGGCATGGAACAAATTATCTTTCAGAGCCCTCAGAAGGAATCAACATGATCAATGTCCTGATTTCAGTTTTACAGTCTCCAGAATTAGTGTTTCAAGCAACCCAGTGTAAGTGTGTTATCCCACCTTTCTCAATTCAGCCTCTCTAGCTGTTTTGTGAGAAGACTGGAGTAGAAGTTATCTGTCTCAAAACCTTCACAGATGGGGGAGCAGAGAAAGAAACTCGGAGCTCTGGACCTGAAACCCAAGGAGGATATCAGCATGTGATACCATGTGTTTTATATTCATTGTAGTGATATTTGCTTTAATATAAAAAAAATTTTTTAACTCCCCCCCCCCAAATTTTCTGAAAAATGTACCCTATGATTTGTGATGGATTTACCTGTATCCTCCAACTCCATCACCCCAAAATTGAAGTATGATTGGAATACCTAAAATAGGGCTAGAACTTTCCCAATGAAAGAGGCTTCCTGCAGAGCCTTTGCATTGCATAAGGCCATAGGTGGAATCCCGATCCCCATCCAGAATCTTCTGAGGTGGGAAATTTCCACTTAAAAGGACAAGCAGATCAGCCTGGAGTAGCTAGAGGAACAGAAGATACTTCTTGAAAGAAAGACCAGCAGGAAAAATAAAAAAACAATAACGGCAGTCTAATTGACTACTACAAGAACAGGCAAGTTTTTCACCCAGGAGTCATCAAGGAAAGCAATCAAGTCCCATCAGGGCAAACTCCCTTCCAAGACTGAAACTCAAATGGAATACATGAGCAGGCATGTAATCTTGCTGGTGACCACATTGGTCTACCGATAAGGGGAAGTGGAGGAAAACAGCCATGAAGCTATGAGCTAAGTCCGACCACTTTCAATAGACTCCTGTCAACCTGGATCATGACCTGGCTGGCCAGCAGTATAGCAAGACCTGGGGATTCCTGAACCCATGGATAGGGACATAGTCACAGAGGACTAGAACCTCCACTCTAGTGAAGTGTCCAGCTGATGTGAAGTGAGTGGAGATGCACAAGAACACCCATACTTGCAGATGGTACCCATTTGACCTAGCTTCAATGGATGGATGATCACAACTTGACTAGAGAAAGAAAGAAGAGGAAAAAGAGTGTAATCTGTTACAATTTGATCAACTTGACCTATACATATGGATGTAGTAGTTTACAGCAAAGATCATTCCCACCCCCTCTGTATACAGGGTTGCCAGGGATGGGCAATTTAGACATTGGCTATCCAAAATGGGGAAGTGC
>NW_006408582.1:3353093-3356381 GCF_000296735.1 Chrysochloris asiatica | reverse complement strand
ATAAAAGTCTTGTGGTTCAATAGTGAATAATTGTTATCAGGACTGATTGTGAATGTTGCAAATGTAAAGATAGACATTTTGTAACAAAGGGAGAGGAGTGATTGATCTTGCAGTTCAGGAGCTGAGGACCCTGGGATCAGCAAGGGAGAAGAGTGGAGTGCAAGATCCTACCCAGAGAAGCAGTGACACCAGAGATGGAAGCAGAGACGATGACATGGAGAGACAGAGCAGCTGGGGACTCTAGACTCAAGGACAGAGAGGGGCTGCGTGCTGGTGGTTGGGGGCTGGTGTGAAGGGTATACCCTTTGGTTGTTTGAATGGTTATATATTCCTGAGTCCTTCGGTGTACATCAAAAAAACAAAACAGAAAAACAGGGATTGGAGGCAAATGCTGTTGAATGATGATGCATAGAGGGAATTGAAATCATTGCAATGAAATGAAGTGTGATGGAATGAATGTAAAGCTGATGCTCTCCCATGTAAAGTATCACTCAATTCACAATAAAAACATTATCATCAACAACAATAAAAAATGAAGTTATAATTCCTGTACCTGTAAATGTGACCCTGTTTGGAAATCTAGTTTTCTTTTGTTGTGTTAATTAGGGCATATCAGAGTCCTGTGATTTCTAAATCTAATCCCTTCTGAGTGGTGAGGAAAACAGACATATAGTTATGGGGAAAATAGTTGCCATGTGGCAATGGATAAAAAATGAATCTATAAGCCAAGGACTTTCCCCTAAAGGTGATGCCCTGATTTGGTCTTATGGACTCTAAAACTATAAAACAATAAATATCTGTTCTTTAAAGTCGCTTGTTAGTAGTAATTTTTTTTCTAGCAGCACTGGGTAACTAAGATGCCAATTGTTATAGACCTGGGAGTACTCATGCCTGCCCAAGACTTGGGGCTGACTTCTGTAGTTAAATCAAGACCATTTACTCAACTAGTTGCTTCTATTCCTACTGCCGTATTCTTGGTGAAGCAGTGTTTCATTTTTTTGTGTGTAGGCTAGCTATGACTCGGAACCACTGGACTGCACGAAAGGTGACCCTACTCATGAAGAGGGAGGTGCATGGACGGAACCTTTTTGGAAGAATGGATAAGGGAGACATAAGAAGATACATCCACTTTCCAGAAGTAGGCTCACTGTAAATCTGGCATCACTTTATTAATAGAGATGATACATAACCCAAACAGAATGAAATAGCATAAACTCAATGAGACTAGCTCTGGGGCCAGGTACCTCAACAGCAGATCCAAAAAGTCTTTCTCCACTGAAGAGTGAGTGGCTAAATGGTTGTGAAAGCAAACTTTGTGGGTTCTAAATTAGACTGAAGAACAGATAAATAAAGATGACAGGAATGGTAACTAAGGATGGAAAAGAAAAAGAAAAAAAAAGAGAGAGAGAGAATAAATAGGAAGCAGATGTCATGCAGGTTAGGATGACCAACTGTCCAGGTATACATTGGACTGCCCCAGTTTTAGGAGTGCTGGTGGCTCTGTAGGATACATATTAGATGGCTAACAAGACTGGCAGTTCGAATTCACCAACTACAACTCAGGAAAAAGTTGAGGCTTTCTGTTCTCCTGAAGATTTATAGCCTCAGAAATGCTTTAAAGGGTTGCTATGAGTCAGGACTGGCTCAATGGCACCCAACAACAACACCCAACTTTTAGCTTTGAAGCCCCACATTCCAGGAAACCCCTTAGTCCCAGGCTGACAGAACAGTGGGTCACATCACCTAATTGCCTTCGGAGAGGCTACTCATGATGTGAGACCTGCACGGGTTCTCTAAGATGAATGGTTCTTTCTTCTAGTGACTCTGTCAGAGATCTCCACATGGAGCCAGAAAAAGACATCATCACAACAGATGGGAAAGCAAGTTCTGATGGCATTGTTGAATCTGAAACTACAACTGCCTCTGAACTTTCAGTTACATGAAGTAACAATTCCCTTCTTTGTTTAATGGATTTGAGTTAGGGTTTTGGTCACTTAAACAGAAAGAGCCCTGGTTGAGACGCAGGCCACCAAGTGAAAGTAATGGATAGCATTTGGAAGGGAAAGACTCAAGGCCCTTCCTAGGCTATTCTCCACCCTCTACTTTGTGTGATGGACAGTAGAGAACACATGTCTTATTCTTACATTTTAGTAAAGGCAAGAGGAGAGAAAATGAATCAAAGACCAAAGGGTTAACAATCAGCTAATGCAAAAAGTTGCAGGTATCATTCCTTTTCCTCACTGCTTTCTTCTCTCTTTCAAAGCCAGGAAACCTCTTGAAAGAGACAAACTAGGAAGGATACCAGACCTGCCAGAGAGACCGTGCTCTAAATCCATTGAAGTCCTTTGACCATACTTTGAACCAGGTTGGCCATACGATTGTGGAGTCTCCTTAACAGTCAAGAGAAGATAGTCCTTCCACTGTAACACCTACACTTACTTGGAAAGATGTGGGCAGTAAGAGAAAGATAAGAAGTAAGGGAGGAATTTAATGCTTCTGATGCAAGGAATTGTTGAGGAGAAAAAGCAAAGAGAAGAAAGCCACAGAGTTGGAGAAAAACAAAGCAGGTTTCTGGTTTCCAACACTCCACATCCAGCTTGGGATCAAGTGGGGGTGTAATAAGGAGGGAAAGAAGCATCTAGATATCATGAGAGACATTACAAGGGCAGAAGGCTCAGCCAGACTCCATGACTGAGCTCCAGGCCTCTTTTTGGACTCTTCCCTGTCCAGCTCCCTCTCCCACTTGGGCAAGACCCCAACAGGTATGTTGAGCCATGGCGATGCTCAGTTTCCTTGAGCCATGTAGTGCCCCTGGGGTGTGGACAGGACTGTGCAGGAGCTAAGTCTGGTTGTGAAGCAATAGCAAGTGGTCTTGGTGAAGGAAAGATGATGGAACAGACCATTTGTGCCAGGCAGAATGGATCCCAAGCAAGCCCAGGGCCACATCATAGCTGGGAGGAGCCTGAATTTGTAGCCGGAGAAAGATGAGGCTTTCTGCTCCCGTAAAGATTAACAGCCTCAGAAACCTTGCACAGGGTTACTATGAGTCGGAACCGACTCCACGGCACATAACAACAACAACAACAATGAGTCCTGGTGTGGTGCTGTGGGTTAATGCGCCAGACTGCAAAGTCGTTTGAACTGCAAGGTCGGAGGTTCAAGCTCACCAGCTGCTCCTTGGAAACCCTATACAGGGTCACTATGGGTCGGAAACGACTAGACAGAATTTCACAAGGGTCGCAATGAGTAGGAACCGACTCCACGGTACATAACAACAACAACAACAAC
>NW_006408582.1:3346077-3352905 GCF_000296735.1 Chrysochloris asiatica | reverse complement strand
GAGGAGGCAGAGAAAACCAGATTAAGGGGCAAAGGGAGCAAAAATGAGAAGTCATAGGAAAAGTTCAGGAAGGTGACAGCTCTTGTGGAGAAATTGGGCAGGGTGGACCTGCTGGAGAGGAAGCTGTTGTCGGAGGTCCTGGAAACGAGCTCTGCCAGGGTGAGGGGATGGCTGCCGGGTTGACAGCAAGAAGGATGGGTTCAGGAAGAGAATAAATAGAGACAGCAGTCTGCACAGGCAGGATGGAGGCTGGGTTTTGCAGAAGAAAAAATGCAAGTGGAAATAATATCAAAGCTAGACTTAAGAGGGAGTGAGCAGGAAGAAGAGGAATACAGCCCTTTGATGGAAACCTTGAAGGACTAATTGATCTTGGGCAGGAGAGGCTGAAAGAAGCCAAAGCTGGTGTGAATAGTACAACTGTGCAGAAGAAAACACTCATTGCTCATAGCCTCCAGCGAAAACAGGACTGCGACCATTCAGTAGAGCCACAGGAGTCTACACAGGTCTTGGGGGGCCGGGTCTATCCGTTGTTTTTATCATCACTGTTCAGTGGCTCTGATTGCCAGAGACGGTGAGGAAATCAAGTGGACTCCACCTCATGGCGATCCCGTGTATTTTCTGAGCAGAACTGTGCTCTGTAGGATTTTCAGTGGTTGATTTTTTTTCCAAGCTAGATCCCAGGACTTGATTCCAAGGAGTCTCTGAGTAAACTCGAACCTCCAACCTTTTGGTTCGCAACAGAACTCATCAACCTTTTTGCACCACCGAAGGACTCCCAAACTGCAAGGAGTATCATTATTTTAGGAACCAATAAGAAAAATAGGAAGAAGGATGAAAGGAAGGAAATTTAAGTAAGGAAGGGATAGCCCTTGGTTGTAAGTTGCAAGCTGATTTCAGGGATATTAAAATGCAAAATTGTTCTAAACTGTATGTTAAAAGCCGTGAAATACAGTCTCATAAAACAACAAGTTAAGTTGTGCACATTTTCATAATAAAGTTTGATTTTGATTGCTTTCTAATGGTAACAGTATCAGGGAACCAAGGTGCTACAACAGGACTGTGCTAATCAGCTATATGTGACTGGCAAACAAAAGGGTGCTGGTGGCAGAGGGATGCACCAGTCAAACCAGTTCCTGCCCCGCTGATTTTGACTTCTGGCAACCCCCTCTGTAGTAGAGTAGAACTGAGCTCCACAGGAGTTTCAATGGTTGATGTTTCAGAAGTGGATTGCCAGGCCTTTCTTCTGGGACACCTCTGGGTGGATTCGAACATCTGTCCTTTTGTTACTTTTTGCTCAACACAGGGACTCCCAGAAGAATGAATTATTTTATAATGACAGCAATTTGGCAGATCAAATTCTCCCAAATAGATGCTAAAGTGTGTGTGTGTGTGGGGGGTCGATTAGAGAAATACTAAACTGACACAATGGAGCAGAGCAAGTACTTTCCAGCACTCAAGGTTCTGACTTCCCTCACCTGTCAAAAGGGAAGGAGGGTTTTACAAAAGTTGTTGTTGTTGTTGTTAAATGCTGTCTAGTCAGTTCCGACCCATAGCAACCTTGTACAGGGTTTTCAAGGAGTGGCTGGGGAGCTTGAACTACTGAACTTGGGGTTAGCACTTTCGATTAGCCGGTTTAAAGCAAACCTAGAGTACCTGCTAGATACTAGACATTTGAAACCGAGGCACGAAGTTTCTTAGACTTACAGAATATACAATCCAGGAAAAAAGATGGAATTTCTGCATCTGGGTCCTCACCTTTGACACATGAGTGCACGTGTTGTTTCCAGAGGCCCCCGGGTTCATGATCTCACCTTGGCTCTGCCAGTAACTGGATGAACATTGTGGGTAAGCTGCCTGGCTTCTCTGTAACTCCATTATCTTAACCATAAAATGAAGTCGTTAAACTGGAGGGCCTGTTAGTGTAAGTAGGAGTATAGAGGAAAAGATAGCACATGAAGCTTTGCTGGGATTATTATCCTTGAATGTGGGATAATCAAGACCTCTTGAGGAATTCTTTAAATTTTCTAGTTAATACTAACCCCTTCAAAATTATGGTGAAACCTATGAACTCTACTCCTGAAAAATAAGCATATTCACATAGTCACAAAATATTACATGCAATTTCAGGGGGCATGGATATCTAACGACTGACCATGTTGTTGTTGTTGTTGTTGTTAAGTGCCGTGGAGTCGGTTCCAACTCATAGCAACCCTACACAGGGTTTCCGAGGCTGTGAATCTTTACAGGAGCAGAAAACCTCATCTTTCTCCCGTGCAACCGCTGGTAGTTTCAAACTGCTGACCTTGAGGCTCGCAGCCCGATTCATAACCACTACGGTACCAGAGCTCCTTAACGACTGACCATAGGTGCCCCTAAAAGATTCATGAATTTCAGATTAAGAACATTTAATCTTAATGAACTTCAGATTAAGAACCTTGGAGATGAGGAAACTGAGGCCCAGAGCAGGAAAGGGACAATAGAGAGAAAGACAATGATGCTCTGGTCTGACTTAGAAAGAAGGAAAGAAATTGTGTTTGTAAGTACAGACCCTCTTGCCCACTCTGTGATGTTATTACTATATTGTCAGCTGCTATTGGGTCTGTGGAGTCCTGGTGTGGTGCTGTGGGCTAATACGTCAGACTGCAAAGTCATTTGAACTGCAAGGTCAGTGGTTCAAGCTCACCAGCTGTTCCTTGGAAACCCTATACAGGGTCACTATGGGTTGGAATTGACTTCATGGCACTTAACAACAACAACAACATTGGGTCTGAACTCATGATGATCCCATGGATAACAAGATAGGAACATTCAGAAGTAGTTAACTTGGTTTGGGATCAATTAGTCCAAGGGACCAATGGAATATGTGCACATCAGTCATCACAACTCTGAGACCAGAAGAACTAGATGATGCCTGACTACCACTACCAAATTGCTCTGAAAAGAATCACATTAGTAGGTCCCAGATAGAGTGGCAAAAAATGTGGAACAAAATCCAAAATTGTAAGTTAAAAAAACAAAACAAAACAGGCTGTCTGGTGAGAAAAAAACAGGAGGAACCCAAGACTATGGCTCTCAACCACCCTTTAGGTCTGGAGTAGAACTCATCCTGGTGACCCAATTTTCAGCCAAGCAGTAAGTAGACAGGTCTATAGGTAAGAGACAACAACACTAGTAAGGTATGCTCACTACAAATGATAGAATGGTTAAGCATTCAAAATTAAAAGGGCAACATTTACCTAAGGACAAAGTTGAGACTGGATGGAAAGGTGGGTGGACTGGTAAAAGGAAGTACAGGGAGGAAATGGGGTAACTGGTGTTGTTTGGAGGGGATTGCAATCATTAAGATAAATTAAACTGTATGATTTGTTGAATATAAACCTGATCATCTTGTCTGTAAACCTTTATTGAATTCACAATAAAAATTAGAAAAAAAAAAAATAAGTAGCTCACTAGGACTTTCTCTCTAGTTTATTAGTCTAAAAGCTCCACAGATACCCGTTTAGCCTCACAGCAATACGCAAGCCTCCACTGACAGATGGGCAGTTGTTGTGCATAGGTACACTGGCCAGGAAGGGCAACAAATCCAAGTCTCTAGATTTAGAAGAGTGAGTCGTATCCCCAAATCATCACTGTCCCTGTAGACTCTCGGAAAAGTGTTCCCAAAGATAGTTCCCTTTTTAGCTGGTGATGAAGGAAGGATGCATCCATGACAACTCAGGAAAATAGACTTAGGACTGGAAGAAACCTGATATTGACACAGGAAGTAAAATCTTTGGAAATTGTCTTAAAAAAAAAAAAAATTAGAAGATCTTCCTGCCCCCCCACCCCCACACACACACACTTGTTAATATCTCCAGACAACTTATCAACAAGGGAAGCAGGTACAGGAGATGGCCTGTATTTACAAGCTTAAGATGCAAAGTGGGGGAAGAAACCTTGTCTGAGCTCCTTGAAAGTATGGAGCCTGTCTGGTTCATCTCTGTTCCTGGTGTTGTAAGCAGTGCCTGGCAATCCTATGTGCTTTATACACTTGTACAGAATGCATGAAAGAGGATGCTTGGGGGTATAAGAATGGAGTAAAAAGTTCAAAAAGAATAGTAATATTAAAATCAAAGACGGATTGTCCAAAGTGCAGAAAGAGCTCAGTGCACAGAGAAAACATACAAACAGCCAAGGAAAGAGGAAGTCCGCTAGCTGCATGGGTGGTAGGTAGCTGCAAAGGGTCTGGAAAGTGTATAGATAGGGACTGCACCATCAGGTTGCCTTATTGCTCTGAGCAGCTAAAAATGCAGATGGATTGAAAAACTGTCTAGATGAAAAAGAAAATGGGAAGGAACTGGAGAGAAACCAGAGAAGGAAAAGGGATTTGATTTCCTTGGGGTTGTCCTAGAGGGCAGAACTAGGAGTTAAGAATGACCAAGAATTTCCTACAACTCTGAGGTTAATATCAGTTCAGCTTTAAAAATAACACTTAAACAAATGGAGTGGTCCCAAGATGACTTGGGCTGAATGAGATACCAACTGTAGAAATTACACTTGGCCACAAGTAACAGAGACCCTCCCATAAAATGAATTAAATCAGATAGGAGTTTATGTTTCTTACATATAAAAGAAGTCTAGAGATAGACATTCCCTGTTGCTCTGGATGCTCCATGATGCCATCAATGTCCCAGGTTTCTTCCATCTTTCTGCACTGTCATCCTTACTGCTGACTTTCCTTTTTAGGTTTCCTCATAGTCACAACATGGCAGTTGTGAACCTGCAACTAGTCTGGAATTCCATACTACATGGCACTAAAGGTCTGTTCCACAGTCTCTGCTCTAGTTAAGATGACCAACCACAGCTTCACAGCCAAACTCACAGCTCCTGCATGGTATTTTATAAAATCCATGCACACCAAGGGGCTCAGAAAAGCTGAACCTCAAAGATTTCTGCCAATTCATTCTTCATGAGTCCCTACACCAGTAGGGGGAGTCCTGGTGTGGCACTGTGGGATAATCATTGGACAGATAACTGCAAGGTTGGCTTCAAACCCTCCAACTGCTCTATGGAAATCCTACACAGGGTTGCTATGAGTCAGAACTGACTCAGTGACACTTAACAACAATAACAACAACAACAACAGGTGGGAGTGGGGACTGTGGAAAGAGAAGGGGTGGAGTCCAAAAGGAAGTCTTCCTTTAGAGTTCAGTCATGGAGCTCAGTTGGGCAAAAGCCTTCTATCCTTGGCCTGTCTCTCACTTTATCTAGATGTTTCTCCTCTACCCAACAGCCATTAATTCCCCTCTGGAGTTTTAACCGGGAATGGAGTGTGAGAGCTGAAAAACAGAATCCTGTCTTGCTTTCCTTCAGCTCTGCTTCCTTCTTCTCTTTGCTATCCCATCCAAATAAGAGATGGGGTGATAGGCAAAAACACTTACTTACTTGGTCCCTTATAAAGTTTTCCTGAAGCCCCTCTTTAATAACCTCTGTCTGCATCCTAGTGTGGTGCTGCGGGATAAGCACTGGACTGTAAGGTCAGTTTGAACTGCAAGGTGGTGGCTCAAACCCACCAGCAGCTCCTTGGAAACCCTATACAGGGTTGCTACAAGTCAGAACCAACTTGACGACACTTAACAACAACATCTTACTTACAGAACTAAGTTTCATGGCCAGCCCTACATGCATAAGAAGCTGGGAAACTGCCTAGCAGCAGGTGGGAGAGAAGGTTATGGCCTTGGTGACCACTCCACACTCAGGGCCATCATTGGCATTATATTCAAAGAGTGAAATTGTCACAAAGTTTGTGGGCTATAAAGGCCAGGTTAAGAGACAACTTTAAGTCAAATTCTAGAGAACGGAAGGTTTTACTTTGGCTTTATATCTACATGGCTTCGCAGTTTAAGAAATCCCAGTGAAAGTGGTGATCACTCAAAATCAACCAGCAGTATGGATTGGAGGAGTAATTTACCCAGGTAGGGCTGTTATCATACCAAAGTACACACACACACACACACAATTGGGAAAGAACAATTCTTGAAAATACATAATGAATATGCAACAACACCACAGCAAGAAGTCACAAAAACTAAAGAACTCTTTAAACCAATATGTATAAAGGTTTTTTCAGTTTACAAAGTGAGTGTATTTGAGCACATATATGTATATATAAATACATTGTTAAGTGCCATCGAGTTAGTTCCAACTCATAGCAACCCTGTGTAGGGTTTTCAAGGAGCAGCTAGTGAGCTTGAACTGCTGACTTTGTGGTTCAAACCAATCTTGCAGTAAGTGTTTATCCTACAGTGCCACACCAGGACTCCACACATAAATATATGTATGATATATGTATGTATGTATGTATATATGTGTATGTGTATGTGTATGTGTATATATATATAGTTCTGGTTTGGTGTTGTGGGTTAATGCACCAGACTGTAAAGTAGTTTGAACCAGAAGGTCGGTGGTTAAAGTTCACCAGTCGCTCCTCGGACACCCTATACAGGGTCGTTCTATGAGTCAGAACTGACTCCATGGCACTTAACAACAACAACAACATATGGAGTCCTAGTGTGGTGCTGTGGGTTAATGTGCTAGACTGCAAGGTCAGTTTGAACCACAAGGTTGGCAGTTCAAACTATATATATATTGTTGTTGTTGTTATGTGCCGTGGAGTCGGTTCCGACTCATAGCGACCCTGCACAGGGTTTCCAAGGCTGCTAATCTTTACGGGAGCAGAATGCCTCATCTTTCTCCCGCGGAGCAGCTGATAGTTTCGAACTGCTGACCTTGCGGTTCGCAGCCCGATTCGTAGCCACTACGCTACCAGAGCACCATATATATATATAT
>NW_006408582.1:3337418-3345451 GCF_000296735.1 Chrysochloris asiatica | reverse complement strand
TCAACTATTCTTCACAATAAACTACAAAGAAAGAAGTCCAGGAAATCTCACTGAGCCAATGAGAAATCAAGACTGGGAAAAGTTCCACGATTTGTCATAACTGATATAGTCAAGACTTGAGCCTGGCTTCAGACTGCAAAGTCCATGTTCTCTTTGCCCATAGTGCCACCGTGACCTGTTTATATGGACCAGTTGGAGGTAGAAGAGAAGTCCATTATTGATAAAATAAAAACCAAGGACAATAGGCCCTTAAAGATTCTGGACTACAAAGAATATATTTCAAATGCAAGTATCTGGATTTAAAAACAGGAAGGGGGAAACAGGCACAGATTAGATTTGGAATCATTCCATGAAAGTTGTATGAATAACTTAGAAACCTGCCTTCTCTGACACTGACTGTGGCCTCCGTGAGCAGAGCAGCTAGTTTCCTTGAGAATGTTTTTGTCATTTTGCCATCATGCTTCTTCACATGGAAGACAGAGGGAGCCTGAGAGAGGGCCACCAGAGGACAGGCCCTATTGAAAAGGAAACAAGAATAAAGATGGGGGTACAGATGCTAGATCAAGGAGGTGGCTGTGGAATGAAGGTTGGGAATGTTCTGAGTTTTCAAGGTCATATTGCAGATTCTAACAAATGATGTAGAATAAACTTTGACAATCATGGGAGCAAAAACAATAGGAAATTCTGTTTTTCCTGCTTAGATTTCGTCAGAATTGGATAATACTCTACTAGAGAACCAGAAGGAAGGAGCCCTAAAGGCATTGTGGGTTAGGCATTGGGTTGCTAACTGCAAGGTCAGCAGTTCAAACTTATCAACCACTTGGTAGGAGAAAGATGAGACTGTCTGCTCCTGTGAAGATTTACAGTCTCAGAAATTCTATGTAGGGTCACTATAACACAATGGCAGTGAGGTTGGCTTTGGTTTATAGAAACCTACAGGAGCCCCGATTGTGCAGTTGCTAAAGTACTTGATTACTAACCCAAAGGTTGGTGGTTTGAACCCACCAGCTTATCCATGGGATAGAGATGTGACAGTCTGCTTCCATAAAGCTTTACAGCCTTGGAAACCCTATGGTGCAGTTCTACTCTGTCCCTGTAGGGTCTCTATAAATCAGAATCCACTCAACAGTGAGTTTTGATTTTAGGGTTTATATCATGGAGTCCCGGTGTGGCACTATGGGCTAATACACTGGACTGCAAGGTCATTTGAACCACAAGGTCTGTGGTTCAAGCTCACTAGTCACTGCTTGGAAAGCCTATACAGCGTAACTATGGGTCAGAACTGACTTGACAGCACTTAACAGCAACAACAAAATAACATCAAATGGTTAATTTCTTGACTATTAGCCAAAAGGTAAGTAGTTCAAACTCACCCAAAGGCACTTGGAAGAAAGCCTCATGAACTGCTTCAAAAAGTTCAGTCCTGGAAACCCTAAGAAGCAGTTATACTCTGCAACACATTGGGTCACCATTACTTGAATCTATATCAATTTTGTCTTCTCTAGAAAAAAATGAATGGAAGCAGTTTATCTGTAATGTGTGAATGTAGATGAGACTGGGAGAGCGGGAGATCTTTGTTTGACTTGTAGCTTGTTGGGCAAGCTATCTAACCTTCAAAGGTCAATTTTCTTATCGGAATATTAGGAATAATAGTGTGGTTACCTGATATGGTTGAGATAATGAGTAAGAAGCACATGACACATGTTGTTGTTAAGTGCTGTCAGGTCAGTCCTAACTCAATGGTCTGCATAGGGTTTCTGAGGAGCAGCTGCTAGATTTGAACTGTCAACTTTGTGGTTAGCAGCCCAGTGCTTGTCTAACAGTGCCACACCAGGATTGTTGTTCATTGCTGTTGAGTCAATTCCAACTCATAGGAACTCTGTATAGGGTTTCCAAGGTGCAGCTGGTGGGTTTGGAACGTTACCTTGAAGTTAGTAGTTGCAGGCTTATCCTACAGGGCCACACCAGGACTCCCCAGGATGGTAGCCATATATTAAGTCTACCTTTGAGTCTACTTCATTGTTAAACAAGCAGCTTCTGGTTATATATACAAACCAATTTTGTTAACTCATGCACCTAAAATTCCACCTAAAATTCAGGGGAGAGATACCTTATCAATGCATATCTGAACTATTTCCACCCTTCCAGACCCAAAACTCCAGACAGCCTCCCCAATTTCCTCTTTTTCCCCTGAACTCCTGTTTCATTCTATCTCTGTCCCTCTCATGACCTGCTGACTTGCTGCCTGTGTAATTGCCATGTGTGCACATGTCTTATTTATCCTATTGGCCTAGGATATAGTGAAGGACTAGGCCATTTATTTTGGAGTACCCAGTGCCTAGCACGGTGTGTGCACAATATAAATGCTCAAGATATGTATGTTGACTGAATAAATAAATGGATGCCATGTGAGTTATATGATTTTCAATCTGATGCTGACCTGACATAGGGTCAGTGAGGGTCCAGGTAAGGATTTTAAAGCCTTTGAGGATCATTGAACGACTCTGACACTATCTGGAAGCTGGTATGCCCTACTCTTTCAGACTGTCCGGCCAATCAATTTAATTTATCAATTTCTACTCTCTCTGCCTTGAGGCTGAGACTATGACATGTAAGTCTTGGCACTGCTAGCCATTACCCTCACCTATCCATTATGCTATGATGCATGTCCCAGAAACTCAATGCCTGGAGGAGCTTCCATGCCAAAAGGTTCACCCTGAAGGCCAAGCCCAGCATAGAAGGATGCCCTACTGAACAACCAACAACTCCAGTTATTTCCAAAGCAATCTTGACATCAGCAAGCACCTGAGATGGATTTCCAGGCAGAGCCGATAGAGGCGTTATTGACATGGGATGGTTAAAAAAAAAAAAAAAAGCATCAGAACGTTGACTTAGCTGATTCCAAGGAAAAATCAGGTCTCCAGGATCTAGAAACTTTAGTATGGACCAATGCAGCTGGTGGAGCAGCACCATGACTATGGGAAAGAGGCATAGGCTCATCTACCATATAGGAGTCCTGGTGGGGCACTATGGGATAAAACACTGGGCCACAAGGTCTGTTTGATACACAAGGCCAGTGGTTCAAACTCACCAGCCACTCTTTGGAAAACTGATACAGGGTCACTATGCGTCAAAACCGACTCAATGGCACTTAACAGCAACAACCATAGAGTAGGTAGCATGGTGGCTCCATACAATAAGTACTGGATTGTGAACCACGAGGTCTGCACTTTGAGCCTACCAGCCACTCTGTGGGAAAAAGATGAGGCTTTCTGCTCCCATGAAGATTTAAAACCCTATACAGTGCAACTTCACTCCAATTCCCAGGGCTACCATTTAGCAGCTGCAGGACATTGGGCAAACTAATTAACCTTTTTGAGCCTGGTCATTTCCCCTCTGTAAATGGAGGCATCCACACCTGCCCTGTGGGGTTGTAATGGGGATTAAGTGAGGTCTTCCTGTAGAATGGATGCCCTTCCTTTTCTCCTTTTCCCTCAAATCTCACCTCAGGGCCGCTGCCTCATCCTCCAGACCAGACCAACCTGAGGAACCGTGCTTTGTAATGACCTCCTTGGATGAAAGACGCTGGGGCAGAAGGAAGTACTGTTGTTTTAACTGCTCTCCATTTCCTCCCTTTGTCTCTAGCATTATAAACAAGTCTATTCCCCAAAGCCACATCTGATAATCCAGCTGCAGGAGGTCAGCGGTCAAGCAATCAGAAATGCTTGTAGCTGGGATTAGGTCATTCAGAGCTGGGCCTGATGCCCATAGCAGGTCGGAACCAACTCCATCCTCATTGCCACTGAGGCTGCCTGGACTCAGAGGCACCTGGGAAGTTGCCAAACTGCCTAGGTGAAGCAGGAGTTACCAGGGCGAGGGTCAGCCTGACCACAGAGCTCCATGAGACAGCGCCTAGGTCCTGCCCAGCCTGGGGACCTTGACTAACCTAGGACATAAAAAAATAAGGCCACTGTTTGCACTATACAAAGCAATTTCATTCACAGTCTCAGTGGATCCTCATAGCAACCTTGTGAGGGAAATAGGTGTGCATTTAAACAAAAAGAACATGAGTCCCACAGAAAGCAAAGGCCTACCCAGGGCCTGCAGATAAAGAGAGAGAGACGGAATTCTCTTCTGGGCCAGTTCTCTGGACCAAAAGTCAATGCTGCAGTGAGGCGTTCTGCTCCTGTGTGGTCAGAAGCATCACCTACCTGCACATTACCTGAACTTCCAGTCTCAGACACAGAATCTTCTGCTTGACAGAGTCCCTCTTGCTTATGAGTATAATTCAGTTTTTATTGAATGCATCAAAGCCAGGCAAACTAGGCAACAAATTTAAAGAGCACCTTGTTGTCATCATCAGCTGCCATTGAGTTCTTCTGTCTCATGGTGACTCTATGTGCAAAAATAACCAAGTCCTGCATCATTTTCACGATCTTTGGTGTGGTTGCATTCATCATTGGGTGTCTTCTAACCTGAGAGGCTCATTTAACAGTACTGAATCTAAACATGTGCTATTGGGATCCATAAAGTTTTCACTGGTTGTTTTTCAGAAGTAGGTCACTAAACCTTTCTTCTTAATCCGTCTTACTATAGTTGTTGTTGTTGTTAAGTGCCGTCGAGCCGGTTCCGACCCATAGAGACCCTGTACAGGGTTTCCGAGGGTGTAAATCTTTATGGGAGTAGAAAGCCTCATCTTTCTCCCGCGGAGCGGCTGGTAGTTTCGAACCGCTGACCTTAAGGTTCGCAGCCCGATTCGTAACCACTACACTACCAGAGCTCCTTGTCTTAGTATAGTAGCTCCTCTGAAACCTGTCCACCATAGTTATGTAGAATACAGGTGGCACAGCTTCCAGCATCACAGCAACATGCAAGCCACACAGTGTGAACATTGACAGATGGGGGGTGGCAATAAGCACCTACTGTGTGTAATGTTATACAGAGATTTCCCTAATGCCTTTTTGTCATTAAATGGAGAAATAAACATATCAATAAAAGCATAGTAAAAAGAATACTCCATTTATTGTTTGTTGACTTGCTTGACATATATATACTAGATGTTCTTGTTATCAAAACTCTTGAACTTTCCTGCAAAGAGACTGTTCATTTAATGGTTATTTGTGATCATTTATCCCCCACATAGGTGTTTATTTCCCTAAATTGGTTGAGATGAAGAGGAGAAAGAGGGCGGAGGGGGGGTGGATAGGAAAAGAGAGAGGAAGAAATGGATTCATTTCAAGATCAAAAGATGCTCAAGAGATCCAAAAGGAAACGCAGACTCCGGGGGTGGGGGATTTTCAGGACTCTGTATCCTCCTGATAAGGAATAGTCCTTGGAGATGGCCCCACCCTCCCGCCTGCAGCCCTAGAACTGTGTCCTCTCAGCAACAAGAGAAGCAGAGCTTCGCACCCCTGGAGTTGGTTGCCTGAAAAGCCAGAACAGCTGATGAGGGAAAGCCATAGAACAGCAAAACATGCAGTGGGAAAGAACAATTGGAAAACACTTGCTTTGTTTACACTTCATCAGGCTTATGTTGAGGACAAAAGTGAACACAAATATATTGACTAAACTTGCCTAGGCAAATTAAACACACTTCCATTTATTCGCAGGCACTTGTGATTCTCACCAAAGTCTAATGAAACAGAACAATTTGGTTCCCCTGCTCCATAAAAGTAGAACAGGGGCATGACATAGGCGAACTCCACATGGCTGCTGTTGGAGACTGAAGCAGAATTTGAGACTGTTTCACACTTGTTGTTTTTGTTAAGTGCCGTCGAGTTGGTTCCGACCCACAGCTGGGGGGCGGGGGGGGAAGAAAAACAAATTGAATAAAGAGTTCTAATAATTCATTCTTTTTATTTTCCCCTCAGAAAATTACATTACAATTTCTCCTCTAGTTGTAGGAGGGCTGTAATTATTGGGACCAGAGCTGAGGACAAAGATGATCATCAGACAGAAAGTCACAGATAGACTTAATAGAACCCATAGTGGTTCCATAGATTAATTGAGGGCCTACAATTGGAAACCATATCTGATGTTCTTGCCCCTGTTCTTTGGTGGCACAAGTTTGGATTGGTTTCTGCTGAGGCCCTTTGTGTTGTTATCAGGTGCCATTAAGTTGGTTCCGACTCATGTAGAACAGAATGAAACATTGCCTGGTCACACGCCATCCTCAAGGTCATTGCCATGTTTGAGTCCATTGCTGCAGCCACTGTGTCAATCCATCTCATTGAGGGTCTTCCTCTTTTTCACTAATCAGTGTGGCGCTGTGGGTTAATGTGTCAGACTGCAAGCCACTTGAACTGCAAGGTCGGCAGTTCAAGCTCACCAGCTGCTTCTCAGAAACCCTATACAGGGTGGCTATGGGACGGAACCGACTCGACAGCACTTAACAACAACAACAACAACTACGCCACCAAGCATGATTTCCTTCTCCAGGGACTGTTCCCTCCTGATGACATATCCAAAGTATGTGAGATGAAGATTTGCAGTCTTCACTTACAAGGAGTGTTTGGGTTATACTTCTTCCAAAGACATATTTGTTAGCATTTCTTGGAGTCTGTGGCACGTTTAAATATTCTTCACAAACACCATAATTCAAAGGCATCAATTTTCTTTAGTCTTCCTCATTCATTGCCAAGCTATCACATGCATATGAGGCAATTGAAAATACCATGGCTTTGTTCTGGTGCACTTCAGTCTTCAGAGTGATTTGCTTGTTTTTTAACACTGTAATAAGATCTTTTGCAGTAGGTTTGTCCAATGCAATATGCTGTTTGTTTTTCTGACTTGCTTCCATGGGCATTGATTGTGGATCCAAGTAAAATAAAATTCTTGACAGCTTCAATTTTTTCTCCATTTACTGTGATGATGTTGAGGCCCTTTCTTCACCCTCAACTCTGGTCCTGACAACTCCATCATCAGTGGGGAAGGTTGATGGCAGCAGAGAAACATAGGACATATAAGCACTATGTAGCCCAAGATTCAACTAATACAACTCTATCGTAAGTGAGTCAATGTGCACCACTTTTTCTTTTTGCCTCTTGCTGACATTTTAAACTTATGTAACAAATTATGTTTGAGTATCTTGTTATGAGCCTTGCTCTTCCATGACCCCAGGAAATCTTGATTGAACTGTATTAGAGATCACCATTTTATCGAGGTGAATAACATTTACCTTGGCAATAACGGACTGATATATGTCACTTATAAGACAGAGTGGCTCATAAATACTACCACTCATGAATGAGTTCCACTAAACAATCATCAAATGAGACCCTATGGACAACAATTATGAGAAGGTGTGAATAAAAAGAAAAGGGGGTAAGGAAGCTAGATTAAAGGAAACAGAACAACCAGAATGAAAATAATGAGGATACTGACACAGTATAACCAGTGTCAGTGAATAATATATAGAGATTATAAATGAGAACTTAATTTGTTATATAATTTTTCTCCAAAATCACAATAAAATATTTTAAAAATGTTTTAACTTTCTCCAGGTGAATTTAAGCAATTTACAGACAGGAACATGTCTTTTAATTTTTCTTTCTTTTTTTTTTTTTTTTAACAGCACTTAGTTTGTGTGTTTTTTAATGTTTTATTGTGAATTATGAGATAGTTTACATGGGAGAACATTCATCATATCCTATATCGTTAGCTTTACATTCATCCTGTCGTATATCATTTCATTTCCATGGTTACAATTCCCTCCGTGCATCATCAAACAACCAAAGGGTATATCCTGAAAGCCTGCCCCCAGTTGTCAGTACAAAGCCACTCTCTCTCTCTGGATCTAAAGTCCCCAGCCACTCCATCTCTCCAATCATCTTCTCTGCCTCCATCTCTGTCATTACTGCTTCTCTGGTTAGGATTCCGCTCTCTGCTCTTCTCCCTTGATGGTCCCAGGGACCTCCACTCCTAGACTGCAAAGTTAATCACTCCCCTCCTTGCTACAAAGCATCTACCTTTACATTTCCAACTCTCACAATCAGTCCTGATAACAATTATTCACTATTGTATCACAAGAGACC
>NW_006408582.1:3335759-3337077 GCF_000296735.1 Chrysochloris asiatica | reverse complement strand
GGCATTATCTGAAGTGTGGGTGTTCTTGTGCATATGCCCTCTCTTCTTATCAACTGGATGCTTCATTCTCCACTCTAGTCCTCTGTGGCTATGTCACTGACTCTGGGCTGAAGAGTCCCCAGGTCTTGCCACACTGCTGGCCAACCAGGTCTTCACCTATGTTCACAAGACTCTATTGGACGATGTAGGGTTTAGCTTGCAGCTTCATTGATGTTTTTCCCTCACTTCCTCTTAAAGGTGACGAACGTAGTCACCAACCAGAGCATGTATTACCATTGAGTCTTAGTCTTGGAAGGGGATTTGCCTTGAGGGGACCCGACCACTTGGCTTGATGTCTCCTGGGGGAGCAACTTGCTTGTAGTGATCAGTTGGACTTCTGCTATTGTTTCATATATTTCCTGTAGGACTTTCTTTCAAGAAGTATTTTCTGTTTTTCTAGCTGCTCCAGGCTGGTTAGCTTGTCCTTTCAAGTGGAAATTTTCCATCTCTGAAGATTCTGGATGTGGTTCAGGATTCCACCTATGGTCTTATGTAATGCAGAGGCTCTGCAGGTAACCTCCTTCACTGGGCACGTTATAGCCTCATTTTAGGTATTCCAGCCCCATTTTAGGTTATAAGCAGAAGACGAACTTACAAGTTTTCTACTGTGATATTTCTGGTGAGTCCTTTCTCTCCCCCTCAAGTGTCTATTTTATAACGGTATGCCAGTGAAACCAAGATTCAAAAGACAACCAAGCATCTTAACATTATTTCCTCCCTTTGCCTATTTCAACCATGTCTCAATCCCTGTATCCCAGACTCTGTTGTTCCAAGGTTGTGAATACATCATTATTTATCTCTTTCCCACTTAACTCATGCAAACCTGCATAATTGTTTTCCCATTTGCTTTGTTCTTCCATTCCCCTCCCCCTTCTTGTGTATTGCCCCTCTCCCTAGCACCCAAACTATCCTGTGTCTATTCCCTGTCCTGTGCTCCATCTTCCCCTCCCTCCCCTCACTCCACCCCCCAAATCCCACGGTGCTCCACCTTGCCCTCCCTCCCCTCACCCTATACCCCACATCCCGGTAACCAGCAAAGAAACTGCCCCCCTTTATTATGGGTTCTTTTTCTTAATCTTTTACAGTAGTGGTCCTATGCAGTATTTCCCTTTTTGTGACTAATTTCACTCAACATAATGTCCTCAAAGTTCATCCATGTTATGCGGTGGCTTGGAGCTTCCTTGTTATTCTTCAAGGTAACATAATATTTCATTGTGTGTATGTACCACAGTTTGTTTATCCATTCTTCAGATGATTGGCACTTAGCTGTTTCCATCTT
>NW_006408582.1:3307799-3309302 GCF_000296735.1 Chrysochloris asiatica | reverse complement strand
CATGCATATGAGGTTATTGAAAATACCATGGCTTGAGTCAGGCACACCTTAGTCTATTTTGCCAATAAAGTCCTTCAAAATTGAAAGGCTTGAATTTTTCTTCAATTCTTGAAAACTGCCAAGCACCTTCTTCCCTTTTGTTTTCCCAAGTCCAGGTTTTTGCACATTTCATATTAATACTTTACTTTGTCTTCTGTAATCACCCTTTGAAATCTTCTGTTCAGATTTTTACTTCATCATTTTTTGTCCCCTTTTCTCTAGCTACTCTACATTCACACTGACATCTTTGCTCTTGAACACTTTAAAGAGGTCTTGTGTAACAGATTTGCCTAATGCAATACATCGGTTGATGTCTTGGCTGCTGCTTCCATGAGTGTTGATGTCTGATCCAAGCAAAATGAAGTCTTTGACAACTTCAATCTTTTCTCCATTTATCTTGATGTTGTTTATTGTTCCAGTGGTGAGAGTTTTTGTTTTCTTTACATTGAAGTGCAACCCATACTGAAGGTTGTTGTCTTTGGTCTTCATTGGTATTTTTAACTTTGAGAACTAATGTGTGCCTGACCTAAGCCATGGTATTTTCAATAACCTCATATGCATGTGAAAGTTGGAGAGTGAATAAGGAAGACTGTAGAAGAATTGAACATTTGAGTTATGATATTGGAAGACAATATTAAAAGTACTGTGGACTGCCAAAAGGACAAACAAATCTGTGTGGGAAAGTACAGTCAGAATGTTCCTTGGAAACCAGGATGGCCAGTTTGTCTCTCATACTTTGGGTCATATTACCAGGAGGAACCACTCCCTGGAGAAGGATATCATGTTTGGTAAAGTGTAGGATCAGAGAAAAAGAGGAAGACTCCCAACAAGATGGATTGGCACAGTGGCAACAGCAAAGGGCTCAAATGTAGAAACAATTGTGAGGTTGGCAAAGGACTAGGCAGTGTTCAGTTCTATTATGCATAGGGTTGCTATGGATCATTGCTGTGATGGCACATAACAACAACAACAACAACAACTGTACATTAAAGAACAATTTTCAGAGTTTCTTCTGATATTTTCTCTTTTCTTTCTTTCCTGTCTTTTAAATGACATTTTGGGTTCTTAATGTATGATGCCCTTGATGCAATCATGCAACTTATCTGGTCTTTGGTCTTCATGTCATCACATCTACTATTCAGATGGCCTCTAAATTCAGGTGGGATATATACAAGGTGGTACTTGCCTTAATTTTCTTCAGCTTTAACTTAATCTTGCATATAAACAAATCAATGGTCTATCAGTCAACACCTGGTTTTGTTCTGACTGATGATTTTGATCTTATCCATACTTTCCTTTTACAAATGTAGTTGATTTGATTCCTGTGTATTCCATCCAGCAAGGCCCATGTGTATAATCACTATTCATGTTGCTGAAAAAAGATTATTTGCAACAAATAAGTCAATAAGCAATAATCTTGCAAAATTCTACCATACGATCTCCTGCATTGCTTCTATCACTAAG
>NW_006408582.1:3305343-3306834 GCF_000296735.1 Chrysochloris asiatica | reverse complement strand
TTCCTACAATCCTGATGCCACATTTTTCTATATATAACCCAGATTCTTGGATTATTTGCTCAGCATACAGGTTAAATAAGTATGGTGAAAGAATACAACCCTGTCGTACACCTTTCTTAATTTTAAACCATTCAGTGTTCCTATGTTTTGTTCAAACAACTGCCTCTTGGTCCACGTACAGATTCCTCATGAGCACAATTAAGTATTCCAAAATACTCATACTTCGCAATGTTGTCCATAGCTTGTCATGATCCACATAATCGAAAGCCTTTGTGTAGCCAATAAAGCACAGGTAAACATCTTTCTGATATTTTCTAGTGATGTTACAAAACAAATATCACAAGTGGATGGCTTTAACAGACAGAGTAAATTAACAGACAGAAATTTATTCTCTCATAGTTTAGATAGCTAGAATTTAAAGTTAAGGTCACCAGCTCTAGGAGAAGGCTTTCTATCTTTGCTGGCTAAATGGGAAGAGCCTTGTCTTCTTTCAACATCTGTGGACCTAGCATCCCTTGGAGATCAACATGTGTTTTGGCAGCAACCATCCACTGGATCTAGAAGGTTCTTAACACAAGGAACCCAGGTTCAAAGAACATCCTCTGCTTCCAGTTCTTCTTTTTTGGTGGTACTAAGGTTTCTCCCTCTCTGCTTGCTTCTTTCTCCTTTCATCTCTTGTAAGATACTAGATGATTCAGAAAACTCCCATTATATTAGATCAGGACTATGACCTGAGTAAGTGTGTTGCATCTCACCCCAGTTCCCTTATAATTGATTGGCTGATCACAATATGATAAAGGATAATTACTTCATTACATAACTTCCAAACTATTGAGAATCATGTCACTACCAAGTTCACATGTATTTTGTGTGAACATAATTCAATGCAATGCATTCCTATTAATTGGTCTTTTTTGTAGAGGTATGAATATTATACTATCACTGACAGCATTATATTTCAAGATAGATATTGAAATGTTCTTTTCGACAAGGAATGTGACCACATTCTTCTTCAATTTGCCATACCCAGCATATGAGATCATCTGATAGTCTGATTCAAAATGACCAATGTCAGTCTATTCCAGCTCAGTAATAATACTAGGCTATCTTCTATTATTCCATTTCATTTTTTTACAACTTCCAATTTTCCTTGATTCATACTACACACATTCCATGTGGTCTATTACTAATAGACCACCATTCATCTGTCAGTTTGTTGTACTGTGGTGTCTTACATGTTGCTGTGATGCTAGAGTTATGCCACCGGCATTTTAAATGCTATCATGGTCACTCGTGGTGGACAGGTTTTAGCTGAGCTTCCAGACTAAAATGGTCTAGGAAGAAGAGAGGCAGATTACTTCTGAATATTTAACCACTGAAAACCTTATGAATAGCAGCAGAACATTGTCAAATATAATACTGGAAAATGAAAACATTATGGATAGCACCAGAATATTATCAGCTATAGTGCCTCAAGAGGAGTCCCTCATG
>NW_006408582.1:3302808-3304278 GCF_000296735.1 Chrysochloris asiatica | reverse complement strand
AGGACATTATGCTTGATAAAGTGGAGAGTCAGTGAAAAGGAGGAAGACCCCCAGTGAGATGGATTGACACAGGCAGCAGCAATGGACTCAAATGTAACAACAATTATTAGAATGGATAAGGATTGGGCAGTGTTTCATTCTGTTATGCACGGTGTCACTAACAACATCAACATTACTAATAGATGTATGCAGCCATACTTTTTCATTTTGAGCCATGACACATATTCACATAAAAGTTCTGAAATATTTACTCCATCTACATCATTAATTTTAACTCTACTTTGAGGGGGCAGCTCTTTCACAGTATGTTTCAACCTGAGGGACTCATCTTTCACCATTATATCAGACAATGTTCCACTCTATCCATAGATTTTTCACTGGCCATTTTTTTCAGAAGTAGATCACCATGTCGTTCATCAAATCTGTTTTAGTCTGGAAGCACTGCTGAAATCTGTCCACCATCAGTGATCCTGCTGATATTTGAAATATTTGTGGCATAGGTTCCAGCATCACAGTAACATGTAAGTCACCACAGTATAACAAACTAACAGATAAGTGGCAGTTGGATCCCTGAGTCACCCTAAAACACTGGAGAGTTGCCTAGACTGACTAGAGAATTTATGCACATGAGAAACAAACTTCCATTGGATTAAGCCACTGAGATTTGTGGGTCACTTGTAACTGCAACATAATCTAACCTATTCACACAAATACACAATATAAGCACAAAGAACAAAAATGAAAATTACCACTTTCAAAAGATGCTAAAAGAAAAAGAGCCCTGGTGGTGTTGTAGGTTATCCAGTAGGTTCCGAATTGCAAGGTCAGCAGTTAAAACCTACCAGCTGGTCCTCCAGAGAAAGATTAGGCTGCCTGCTCCCATAAAGTTTACAGTCTCCAAAACCCTAAGCAGTTATTCTGTTCTATAGGATCACTATGTCATCCCATGACTCTTCTGGTCTTCATTCATTATTATTTTAATGCATCAAATCTGCTCTTGAGATGACTTCAAAATTCTGTTGGGATATGTTCAAGGTCAAATTTTTGCTGTTGTAGATTTGTTTAATTTTCTTAAGCTTCAGTGTGAATTTGCATATATGAGCAATTTTTGCTCTGTTCCACAGTTACCTTGTCTTGTCTTGGCTGATGATATGAATCTTTTCCACTGTCTCATCCCACAGATGTAGTTAATTTGATTTCTGTGTATGCCATCTGGTGAGGTCCATGTTATAATCATATTTTATGTTGTTTAAAAAGGGTCTTTGCAATGAACAAGTCATTAGTTTTGCAAAATTCTATCATGCAACCTTCAGCATTATTTCTATCACCAAAGACATTAAAAAATATTTTATTGTGAATTATGTGATAGTTTACATGGGAGAACATTAGTTTTACATTCATCCTATCATATATCGTTTCATTGCCATGGTTACATTCCCCTCCATGCATCATCAACCAACCAAATGTTAT
>NW_006408582.1:3291076-3302180 GCF_000296735.1 Chrysochloris asiatica | reverse complement strand
GTGGGTATTATCTGCAAGTGTGGGTGTTCTTGTGCATATGCCCTCACTTCTTATCAGCTGAATGCTTCACGCTTCACTTTTCACTCTGGTCCTCTGTGGCTATGTCACTGACTCTGGGCCCAAGAGTCCCCAGGTCTTGCCACACTGCTGGCCAACCAGTTCTCCACCCAGGTTCACAAGAGTCTAATGAATGTTGTATGGCTTAGCTCACAGTTTCATTGCTGTTTTTCCCTCACTTCCCCTTAAGATGGCATACATGGTCATCAATCAGAGCATGTATTCCCATTGATTCTTAGTCTTGGAAGGGGGTTTGCCCTGAGGGGACCCGATCACTTGCCTTGATGCCTCCTGGGCGAGCAACTTGCTTGTTCTTGTAGTAATCAGTCAGTCTGCCTATATTGTTTTGTATTTTTCCTGTCAGTCTTTCTTTCAAGAAGTATCTTCTGTTCTTCTAGCCTCTGCAGGCTGGTCTGCTTGCCTTTTCAAGTAGAAATTTCCCACCTCTGAAGATTCTGGATGCTGTTCAGGATTCCACCTATGGTCTTGTGTAATGCAGAGGCTCTGCAAGAAGCCTCCTTTACTGGGCACGTTGTAGCCCCAATTTAGGTATTACAATCAGCTATAGGCAGAAGACGGGCTTACAAGCTTTCTATGGTGATATTTCTGACTATTTCTTTCTCTTCCCCTACAGTGTCTATTTTATAATGATATGTCAGGGAAACCAAGATTTAAAAGACAGCCAAACATCTTAACATTATTTCCCCCCTTTTGCCCATTCCCAACCATGTCTCAATCCCTGTATCCCAGAACCCTGTTGTTCCAAGGTTGTGCATACATCATTCTTTATCTCTGTCCCACTAGCCCATGCAAACCTGCCTAACTGTTCTCCCATCTTCTTTGTTCTTCCATCTTGCCCCTCTCCTCCACACCCAAACTATCCTGTGTCTATTCCCTGCCTTGAGCTCCACCTTCCTCTCCCTCCCCTCACCCCACAGCCCACATCCCAGCAACCAGCAAAGAATACCACCCCCCTTTAGTATGGGTTTTTTTTCTTAGCCTTTTACAGTACTGGAAGGACATATTTTTAAACTACTGATCCTTCCTCTTTGTTTCCAACCTTTGTATTCCAATCACCAGTATTATCAATACATCGTGATTGCATGTTTGATCAATTTCAGACTGAACAAGTTTATCGACATCTTCAATTTCATCATCATTGGCTTCAGTTGTTGGTGCATAAATTTTAATAATAGTGGTATTAACTGTTCTTCCTTGTAGGCATCTGGATATTATTCTATCACAAACAGCATTATACTTCAAGATATATCTTGAAATGTTCTTTTTGATGATGAATGTGACACCACTCTTCTTCAATTAAAGTGTTCAAGAGCAAAGTTGTCAGTTTGAGGACTAAGGTGCACCTGACCCAAGCCATGGTATTTTCAATAGCTTCATTTGCATGTGAAAGTTGGAGAGTGAATAAGGAAGACCTTGAAAGAAATGTATTTGAGTTATGGTGTTGGAGAAGAATATTAAAAATACCATGGAATTCTGAAAGTACAAACAAATCTGTGTTGGAAAAAGTAGAGCCAGAATCAGGATATCATGCTAGGTACAGTGGAGGGTCTGTGAAAAAAGAAGACCCCCAACAAGATGGATTGGCTCAGTGGCAGCAGCTATGGGCTTAAGGTTAACAAAGATTGTGAGGATGTAGCAGGACTGGGCAGTGTTTTATTCTGTTGTGCATAGGGTCACTATGTGTTGGAACTTATTCTACAGCTGCTAAGGACAATGTATGGTCACTATGAGTCAGAATCAATTTGATGGCAGTAGCTTCAGTTAATTTTTGTTTTGATACAAGAAAAAATTCTAAAATATTTAAATGGTTTTTTTTTTCTTCAATATGGAACCTATAGGATTTTTGTTTTTGTTTGTTTTGCTTGATTGACTAATACCTTATTTAACTTTTTAAAAATTGTAGTAAAATTATATATAACATGCAACATTAATTACAATAGGAAAAAGATGAAAACAAACTAAGTGCTCAACAAGAGATTAATGGATAAACAAAATATGTCACATGCATTCAATGAAATATTGTTGCTGTTAAGTGTACAGCACAGCAAAACTCTGCCATCTCATATTGCACCATCCCCATAATTTTTATGTTTGAGCCCATTGTTGTTGCCACTTTCTGTGTTAATTCATCTCACTGAGGGTCTTCTTATTTTGCTGACTCTCAGTTTTACCAAGCATAATGTCCTTCTACAGGGACTGGTCCCTCTTGACAACATGTCCACAGTACCAGAGATGAAGTCTTGCCATCCTTGCTTCTAAGGAGCATTCGGGATGTACTTATTCCAAGACAGATTTATTTGTTCTTATGACAGTCTATGGTACTTTTAATATTCTTCTCCAACACCATAATTCAAATGCATTGATTCTTCTACAGTCTTCCTTATTCTCCATCCAACTTTCACATGTACATGAACAATACCATGGCTTGGGCTAGGTGAACCTTAGCCCCTAAAGTGATATTTTGATCTTTGATACTTGAAAGAAGTGTTTTACAGCAGATTTGCCTTATGCAATACACCATTTAGTTTATTGACTGCTGCTTTCCTGAGTGTTGATTGTGGATTCAAGCAAAATGAATTCTTTGATAACTTCAATCTTTTCTCCATTTATCATGACGTTATTTATTGATCCAGTGTGAGGATTTTAATTTTCTTTACATTGAGGTGCAATTCATACTGAAGGATTTGATCTTTCATCAGTATTTCAAGTGTGGTGCTATGGGCAAAAGCACTGGACCATAAGGTCGGTTTGAACCACAAGGTTGGCAGTTTAAACTCACCAGTCACAGGGTCACTATGAGTTGGAACTGACTTGATGGCACTTAACAACAACAACAATGCTTACAGCTAGCAAGGTTGTGTTATCTACATATTGCAGGGTGTTTTTTTTTTTAATGTTATATTGTGAATTATGTGATAGTTTACATGAGAGAACATTAGCTTTACATTCATCCTATATATTATTTCATTGCCATGGTTACAATCCCCTCCATGCATCATCAACAAATCAAAGGATATATATACCCTACAAGCCTGCCCATTGGTCGTCAGTATCACAGGTTTTTAATAAGACTTCCTAAAATCCTGATGCCACTTTCTTCTTCATATAATTCAATTTCTTGGATTATTGACTCAACATACAACTTAAATAAATATGGGGAAAAGATACAATCCTGCAGCACACTTTCCTGATTTTAAACCATTCACTAACCCCTTGCTCTGTTCAAACAACTGCCACTTTGTCTATGTACAGGTTCCTCATGAACACAATTAAGTGTTCCACAATACCCACTCTTTGCAATGATAGCCATAGTTTGTCATGATACAGTCAAATGCCTTTACATAGTCAACAAAGCACAAATAAATGCCTTTCTGGTGCTCCCTGCCTTCATTTAAGAGTCATCTGATATTGACAATGCTAACCTTTGTTCCACATCCTCTTCTGAATCCAGCTTGAATTTCTGACAACTCCATGTTGATGTACTGCTGCAACAACTGTTTTTGAATTATCTTCAGCAAAATTTTACTTGATTGGATATTAATGATATTGTTGGATTCTTTCCACATTCCACTGGGTCACTTTTCTTTGGAATGGGCACATATATGTATCTCTTTCAATCGGTTGGCCAGATAGCTGTCTTCTAAATTTCTTGCCATAGACAAGTGATAACCAACCATTTGTTGAAAGATATCAATTTTTATTTCATCAACTCCTGGAGCCTTGTTTTTCACCAATGCCTTCAATGCAACTTGGACATCTCCTTCAATAAAATGAGTTTGTGATCATATGACACTATTTAAAATGATTGAACATTGATCAAATATGTTTGGTACAGTGGCTCTGTATACCTTCCATCTTCTATTGATGTTTCCTGCGTTGTTATTCAACATTTCTATTGATAATGCTTCAATATTGCAATCTGAGGCTTTAATTTTTCTTCAGTTCTTTCAGTTTGATAAATGCTGAGTGTATTCTTTTTTTGTTTTTTAACTCCAGGTATTTCTGCATTCCATTATAGTATTTTATTTTGTCTTCTTGAGCTGCCCTTTGAAATGTTCTGTTCAGCTTTTCTACTTTCTCACTTTTTCTAGTCATGTTATTTCTCTACATACAAGAGCAAACTCTAGGGTCTCTTCTGATATTCGCTTTGTACTTTTCTTTCTTTCCTGTCTTTGTGACCTTTTGCTTTCTTTATGTATGATATTCTTGATGTCTTATCACAGTTCTTGTGGACATTAACTCTAATGCAACTAATCTATTTTCAAGATAATATAGGTGGGATATGCTCAAGGTTATATTTTGGCTTTTGTGGACTTTTAAATTTTTTCTTCAGCTTCAAGTTAAACTTTCATATGATCAGTTGATAGTCTGCTCCACAGTCAGTTCCTGGGCTTGTTGTGGCTGATGATATTGAGCTTCTTCATTGTCTCATCCCACAGAGGTTGTTGTTGTTGTTGTGAAGTGCCGTCGAGTCGGTTCCGACCCATAGCGACCCTGTACAGGGTTTCCAAGGGTGTAAATCTTTACGGGAGTAGAAAGCCTCATCTTTCTCCCGCGGAGCGGCAGAGGTAGTCTATTTAATTAATGGGTCATTCATTTCTACATTGAGGTCTACTTGTATAGTCACTATTAATGTTGTTGAAACAAGGTATTTTCAATGAATAAATCATCTGTCTTACAAAATTCTATCATGCCAGAATTGTTTCTATCACCAAGGCCGTATTCTCCAACTCCTCTTGTTTCCAATTTTCACATTCTAATTACCAATAATCATCAACACATCTTGATTGCATTCTTGATCAACTCCAGTATGAAGAAGTTGGTAGGATTCTTCAGTTTCATCATATTTGGTTTTAGAGGTAGATGTGTAAATTTAAATAATACTGGTAGTAATTTGTCTTCCTTGTAGGTGCATGGATATTATTCTATCACAGACAGTATTGTACTTCAGAATAAATCTTAAAATGGAATACCAGACAGCAATAAGAACAATGATGAGTTCCCAATTGAACAAGATGACATAACCATAATAAATATCTATCCTCCAAATTAAAGAGCTCCAAAATATATAAAGTAAATTCTAATAGATTTGAAGAAAGAAATAGATAAATCTACAACAATAGTGGGTGATTTTAATGCCCACTTTAAAAAATAGCTAGAGCAACCAGAAAGAAACTTGACAAAGACACAATGGAATGAAACAACACAATCAGCCAATTGGACCTCATAGATGTGCATTGAGCATTCAATCCAACTATAGCATGATGCACGTTCTTTTCCAGTGCACATGGAACATTCTCCAGAATAGACCATGTCTTAGGTCGCAAAACATAATCTCCATAAATTTACAAAGATCAAAATACTACAAAGCATCTTCTAAGACTACAATGCTATCAAATTAGAAATCAACAACAGGAAGACTAAGGAAATAAAGTCAAATACATGGAAAACGTAATAACACCCTGATGAAAAGCGACTGGGTAGTAGAAGAAATAAAACATGAACTCACAAAGTTCCTAGAAACAAACGAGTATTTGAAAGGATTAACAAAATTGACAGATCACTGGCAAATCAAACAAATGAAAAGAGGTGGAGACACAAATAACATGTATTAGACACCACAGGGGCAATGTCACAATGGAATCAAAAGAAATCAAAAGGATAATAACAGACTACTATGAAAAGTTGTACTCTAACAAATTTGAAAACTTAGAGGAGATGGAAACATTTTTAGAAAAACATGACCTACCTAAACTTACAAAGTGAAGAAGAAAACAAGAACAGACCCATAACAAAAGAAGAAATTGATCAGGTCATCAAAAAACTCCCAACCAAAAGAAGTTCAGGCCTAGATGGCTTCACTGGTGAGTTCTACCAAACATTCAGGGAAGAGCTGTCACCAATTCTACTCAAATTATTCCAGAATGTAGAGGCAGATGGAAAACTTCCTAATACATTTTATGAAGCAAGAATAACCATAATACCAAAACCAGAGAAAGGCATCACTAAGAAAGAAAATTATAGACCAATATCGCTGATAAACATAGATGCAAAAATTCTCAACAAAATCCTAACCAACAGAATCCAGCAGCACATAAAAATATAATACATCCTGATCAAGTGGGATTCATATCAGGGATGCAAAGATGGTTCAACATTAGAAAAATGATCAATATAATCCACCATATAAATAAGAAAAAAGAAAAGAACCACATGATCATATCAATTGGTACAGAAAAGGCATTTGACAAAATCCAACATCCATTCCTGATTAAAAAAAAAACACTCTACAAAGTAGGAATTGAAGGGAAATTCCTCAACATAATAAAGAGCATATATACAAAACCAACAGCCTACATTACTCTCAATGGAGACAAAATGAAAGTCTTCCCTCTGTGAACAGGAACCAGACAAGGATAGCCTTTGTCACCACTCCTATTCAATATTGTGCTGGAAGTCTTAGCAAGAGCTATACGGCAAGACAGGGAAATTAAAGGCATCCAACTTGGCAAAGAGGAAGTAATACTCTCTCTATTTGCAGACGATATGATCCTATACACAGAAAACCCCAAAGACTCAGTAAAAAAGCTACTACACCTCATTGGAAGATTCAGTAAAGTGGCAGGATAGAAGATCAACATACAGAAATAAGTTGTGTTCCTCTGTACCAACAACAACAATGCTAAAAAGCACATTAGGAAAGCAATACAATTTACAGTGGCCACCCAAACTATGAAATATCTGGGAATAAATGTAACCAGAGAGACAAAGGGCCTATACAAAGAAAACTAAAGAACACTACTAAAAGAAACCTATAAAAAATGTAAGACTGTACCATGCTCCTGTATAGGAAACCTTAACATTGTGAAAATATGAACATTGCCCAAAGCAATTTACACATATAATGCAAACCCAATCCAGATTCCAAATGACATTCTTCAAAGAGATGGAAAAAACAATTACAAACTTTATATGGAAAGGAAAGACCCAGGATAAGCAAAGCACTGCTTAAGAAGAAGAATAAAGTTGGAAACCTCTCACTCCCCAATTTCAAAATTTACTACATGGCTATAGTGGTCGAAACACCTTGATACTGGTACAATGAAAGATATATTGATCAATGGAACAGAATTGAGAATCCAGAAATTAACCCATCCACATACAGCCAACTGATTTTTGACAAAGTGCCCAAATAAATTGCATGGGAAGGTGATAGTCTCTTCAGCAGATGGTACTGGAAGAACTGGAAAGTGATATGCAAAAGAGTGAAACAATACCTTTACCTCACACCTTATACAAAAACCAACTCAGCATGTATTAAAGACCTAAATGTGACTACCAGAATTATGAAGGCCATCAATGAAAAAATAGGGACAATGTGAGGGCACTAATTCAGGGCATACACAAACTACAAAACATTTTGAAAACTATACAAGCAAAAGTAGACAAAATAGATGATTGGGACATACTAAAAATTAGAAACTTATTTGCATCAAATGACTTCACCAAAAGAGTAAAAGGGGAAGCGACAGAATGGGAAAAAATCTTCTGCAATGACACATCAGACAAGGGACTCATTTTTAAAATATGTAGGAAACTATAATACCTCTACAAGAAAAAGACAACTAGCCCAATTTAAAAATGGGCACATGACATGAACAGACACTTCACCAAGGAAGAGATCCAGGCAGCCAACAAACATATAAAGAAATGTTCATGATCACTAGTCATTGTTGTTGTTGTTAGGTGCCATCAAGTCGGTACCGACTCATAGCGACCTATGCACAGCAGAACGAAACACTGCCTGATCCTGGGCCAACCACACTATCATTGCCTTGTTTGAGCCCATTGATGCTATCAATTTGCCAATCCATCTCATTGGTGGTCTTCCTTTTTTTCTCTGACCCTCCACCCTACCAAACATGGTATCCTTGTCCAGCGACTATCCCCTTGTGACAATATGTCAGAAGTATGAGAGACAAAGTTTGGCCATCTTAGCCTCCAAGGAACGCTCTGGCTGCACTTCTTCCAACACAGATCTGTTTGTTCTTTTGGCAACACATGGCACTTTCAACATCCTCCTCCAACACCATAACTCAAAAACATCAATTCTTTTAAGGTCTTCCTTATTCAATGTCCAGCTTTTGCATTTAGAGAGATGCAAATCAAATCAACAATGAGATATCATCTCACACCAGTAATAACAGCTGGGAAAACAATTAGGCAGGTTTGCATGGGCTAAGTGGGACAGAGTTAAATTATGATATATGCACAACCTTGGAAAAACAGGGCTCTGGGATACAAGGATTGAGACATGGTTGGAATGGGCAAAATGAGGAAAATAATGTTAAGATGCTTGGCTGTCTTTTGAATCTCAGTTTACCTTATATACCATTATAAAATAGACACTTGAGGGTGAGAGAAAGGAATAGCCAGAAATATCAGCATAAAAAGCTTGTAAGTCTGTCTTCTGCCTATAACTGATTGTTGTTGTTGTTGTTGTGTGCCGTGGAGTTGGTTCCGACTCATAGCAACCCTGGACAGGGTTTCCAAGGCTATAAATCTTTATGGGAGCAGAAATCCTCATCTTTCTCCTGCAGAACAACTGGTAGTTTCAAACTGCTGACCTTATGGCTTGCAGCCCGATTCATAGCCACCATGCTACCAGAGCTTCTTACAATACCTAAAATGGGGCTACAACATGCCTAGTGAAGGAGGCTTCCTGTGGAGCCTCAGCATTACATAAGACCATAGGTGGAATCCTGAACCCCATCCAGAATCTTCCGGGGTGGGAAATTTCCACTGGAAAGGACAAGCAGACACAGCCTGGAGTGGCTAGAAGAACAGAAGATACTTTTTGAAAGAAAGACTGACCGACAGGAAAAATACAAAACAATAACGGCAGTCCAACTAACTACTACAAGAACAAGCAAGTTGCTCACCCAGGAGACATCAAGGCAAGTGGTAGGGTCCTCTCAGGGAAAACCCCCTTCCAAGACTAAGACTCAATGGGAATACATGAGCAGACATGTGCTCTGACTGGAGGCCATGTTGGTCACTGATAAGGGAAAGTGAGGGAAAAACAGTAATGAAGCTGCAAGCTAAGCTCTATAACATTCAATAGACTCTTGTGAACCTGGGTGGAGACTTGGTTGGCCAGCAATATGGCAAGACCTGGGGACTCCTGGCTCCAGAGTCAGTGGTAGCCACAGAGGATTACAATGGAGAGTGAAGCTTACAGCTGATAAGAAGAGAGGTGAGGCTTGATGATGGCTAGGGTAGAGGTGCAGTGAGGTTCTCCATCAGCAATACCACAGAATATCAGACAAAGCAGAAACAGGGCAGAGTGTCAAGGCTTGGAACCACACAGGTAGGAATATTTTTAAAGTTTGAAAGCTTATAGGTAGTAGAACTTGAAGCAGAAGTAAGAAATTGCATACTTTTGATTCTGCCAGGCTCAGATGCCTGGAGCCAACAACTTGGGTGAGAGCAAACCGCAAGACCAAGCGGGGGAGCAGACACACCACGGAAAAACGCCTTGGGAACCTCGGATCAAAAGTGGACAATACATTTTGTTGGTTTTGCTTTGCTCTGATTTTCTTTCGTTCTTTCTTTTTTTTTTTTTTTTTTTTTTGGTATCTGTTCATTGGCACCCCAATGTTTTCGCACTTCAATTCTGGTGACTAGAGGGAGTGTCTGAGTGAGTGGACATCCCCCCCACCCTGACCAGTTATGGGTTCTTCTGCCATACATGCGCACAGATATTCTCAGACCAAGAGCTGGCCCTGAATTGTATTTTATTAAATACAGAAAAAGCCAGAACAAGGGGTTTGGAGCGGGAAAGAGAGTTTAAAAACAAAACAGGCCAAATATTAAATTAAATCCTGAGGTATAGCACAACAACCAACAGTGGCATCTAGAAATCTATCAGACAGCTTTGAAGGCAAGAAGCTGAAAGAGGATATTAAAGTCATACTCATATTAGGCTACAGACTTTATTTTCTTCACTCCCTCCTCTCACTTTTCTGCAATTATAGACTACTGTATCCAGTCTAGTTTTTATTGATGTTGTGGGGGTTTTTTGGTGTTTTATTTTTCCTTGTTTTTTTTTTTTGCTGGTGCTGTTTTGCTGTTTTACACTTCCCCTTCTGCCTTTGGGGAACACTTTCTCTCCCTATATTACCCAAGAAGAGATAGCAACTGCTGCCATATAGTCAAGCTACAATCACACTCCATGAAACACCAAAATGCAGGCAAGAAGCAATACCAACTGCCATATACCAGGGAGGCAGACAACACCTGTGAACGTTACCCTGAGTTAAGCAATAAGAAGAGTGAAAAGGGAAGCCCACATCCTGATCACATTTACCTGGAAGCAATCAGCAGAAAAAATACCAAAACACATACTCTATTAAGTATTAAGGCCACAGATAAACACTAAACATGTCTAAGAAGCAAAAGCAGATGGCCATATCAGGACAAGTTCAGAAACAGATTAAATGTCTGAGACAAATGACCTACAGGTAGACCTGGACTCCATTCGGGAAGGAGGGCAGGATTTGGAAATGCCTGAGAAGGAATTCAGAAAAATGATTATAAAATGTTTCAAAACACTTTACAATGGAGTTGAGAAAAATAAGGAAGAAGCCAGGAAAACGTTACAGAAAAAATCAAATAAGATAGATACAGCATTGGAAATAATTCAAAGCCTATAGTAAGAGCTCCAAACAATCAATAATAGAATGTGAGAAATAGACAATACACTGAAAGGGCAGAAGAGTATTGAATAGAAGAGATGGAAGGCAGAACCAGTGAAATGGAAGACAAATCTCCTGGACAGGAAGACTCCATGCTCCTGGATAGGAAGACTTAACATTGTGAAAATGTCAATGCTGCCCGAAGCAATTTGCACATATTATGCAATTGCATATGCAAAGATTTAGAGTTAGAAAACCAAAAGGGAAGAACACAGTCAGTATTTCTCAAGCTGGGGGAGCTGAAGAAAAAATTCAAGCCTCGACTTTCG
>NW_006408582.1:3253469-3287587 GCF_000296735.1 Chrysochloris asiatica | reverse complement strand
AATTATGAAGGCCATCAATGAAAAAATAGGGACAATGTGAGGGCACTAATTCAGGGCATACACAGACTACAAAATATTTTGAAAACTATACAAACAATAAATGCAGGAGGGGATATGGAGAGACTGGGACACTTCTACATTGCTGGTGGGATTGTAAAATTGTCCAACCACTCTGGAAAGCAATATGGCACTTCCTCAGAAGGTTGGAAATAGAAATACCATATGATCTAGCAATTCCTCTACTTGGTATTTACCCACAAGAAACACAAGCCATAACACAAGTAGATATATGCACACCAATGTTCATAGCAACACTATTTACAATAGCAAAAAGATGGAAACAGCCTAAGTGCCCATCAACTGAAGAATGGATAAACAAACTGTGGTACATAGACATAATTGAATATTATGCTGCCTTGAAGAATAACAAGGAAGCTGCAAGTCACCGCTTTACATAATGAAACTTGAGGACATTATGTTGAATGAAATTAGTCAGTCACAAAAGGAGAAATACTGCATAGGACCACTAGTGTAAAAGACTAAGAAAAAGAACCCATACTAAAGAGAGGGGATTCTTTGCTGAATACTGGGATTTGGGGGTGGAGTGAGGGGAGGGAGGGGAAGATGGAGCATAGGGTAGGGAATAGCTTTCAAGAGGGAGCCTAGATTTAGAGAGCACAGAGGAATTCAGAATCTTCACTGAGTAGTATCCAATTTGTCTGGGTGGGGCTGATGAAAGGAGATGGTGATATGTCTTTTGTGATACAATAATGAATAATTATGATGACTAATTGTGTGGGTTGAAAATGTAAAAGTAGATGTTTTGTAGCAAAAGGAGGGGAGTGATTGACTTTGCAGTCTAGGAGCGGAAGTCCCTGGGACCACCAAGGGAGAAGAGCAGAGAGCAGAGCCCTACCCAGAGAAGCAGTGATGCCAGAGATGGAGGCAGAGACGATGACATGGAGAAATGGAGTGTCTAGGAACTTTAGACTCAGAGAGAGAGGGACTTTGTGCTGATGACCAGGGACAGTCTCACAGGGTATACCTTTTGGCTGGTTAATGATGCATGGAGGGGATTGTAACTATGGCAATGAAATATAGGATAGGATGAATGTAAAGCTATCACATGTAAACTATCACATAATTCACAATAAAACATTTAATTAAAAAAAAAAAAGAGAGAGAGAGAGAGGGCATATGCACAAGAACACCCACACTTGCAGATAATATCCACTTGACCTGGCTTCCATGACTGCATGATCAGAATTCAACTAGAAGAAGAAAGAAGAGGAAAAAAAGAGTAATCCAATACAATTTGATGAACTTAACCTACACCTGTGGATGCTGTAGCTCAAAAGAGGGAACAAATCTTTACAGCGAGGATCATTCCCATCCCCTCCATACACAGGGTAGACAGGGATGAGCAACTTGGACATTGACTACTCAAAATGTGGGGTCTACAAAGGCAAGAAGTGACTGGCTTACAAGTTTTCAAGAGAGACCCTAGATCCAGAGGGTGCAGAGGAAGGTAGAATCTTCACTGAGTGGTATGCTATCTGTCTCAGTGGGGTTGATGAAACAAGATGGAGATAGCACTCTTGTGGCAAAATAGTGAATAATTACTATCAGGATTAACTTTTAGGGTTGGAAATATAAAGGTAGACATTTTGTAACAAAAGATGGGGAGTGGTTGACTTTGCAGTCCAAGAGCGGAGGTCCCTGGGACCATCAAGGGAGTAGAGTTGAGTGCGAGTCCCTACCCAGAGAAACAGTGACACCAGAGATGGAAGCAGAGATGATGACGTGGAGAGATGGAACGTCTAGGGACTTTAGACCCAGAAGAGAGGGGCTGTGTGCTGACGACCAGGGGTCAGGCTTGTAGGGTATACCCTTTGGTTGGTTGATTATGCCTGGAGGGGATTGTAACCATGGCAATGAAATTATATAGGATAAGATGAATGTAAAACTAATGTTCTCCCATGTAAGCTATCACATAATTCACAATAAAACATTAAAAAACAAAAACAAAACTAAGTTTTTTCAGAGTGTCAACAGTATGGGCAGAAGTCTGCAGACACATTATCATGCAAGATCACAGTGCCTTTGGATAGCAATCCTCTGCATTTAATCCAAAGCTTAGGTTTCAGTTCTCCAATGAGCATCTCACTGTAATGAACACTGTTGATTGCTGAACTTTTTCCTGATAGTGTTCCAACACTGGCCCTTGGAAACCCCAGAGAACTGTAAGCATGAATTTTCCAGCTGATAGTTGACTTTTGAACTTTTTTTTTGATTGGTGATTGAGGATGTTTCCATGCCATAGTCTGCTGTTATCTCTCAGACTCATAGTTATGAATCCATGTTTCAGCACCCGTAACAATTTTATTAAAGAAACTTTTACTTCCCTCTAGTATCGTTCCAAATTTTGTTTGCAGATATCCAAACGTTTCTGTTTATGCTCTTCTGTGAGTTGTTTTGGCACCCACCTCTCACATACTTTTCAAAACCCGAGTCTGTCATGGATTATTTCATAAGCAGAGCCATGACTGATTTTCACATGATTTGCTATGTAATCCACTGTCACTTGTCAATTTGACAGAATCATTTCATGTGCAGGCTCAATGTTGTTATCAGCCATGGATGTGGATGGGCACTTTAATATAATCAGAGTGCTGATAATTTTTTACTCATCCTCATATGTAATTGGTGGTTACTATTTGTGATTACTATGCTCTGACTATGTACTTGACTACAAAGTTTGTTTGAAACGCAAGGTTGGCAGACCAAGCTCACCAGCTTCTCCTCAGAAACCCTATGCAGCATCACTATGGGTCAGAACCGACTCTATGACACTTGAAAACAACAACAACAAATTTGTGATTACTAGGGATGAGTAGGAGGAAGCCTTGAGTGTCTACCCTTGAGATGTAGACACTTATTATTTTTGGTGATGGGAAATTTACCATCGAATATGGGTGAAGTTCATACCTTCACCAAGGTAAGTGATGTCACTAAGAAGTATACAAGAGAAAGGGATATTTTTAGTAAAAAAGAAAAGAAAAAAACATGATACATATGATTTTGCAACACTATCAACAGTCAAAAATCTTTGTGTGGTTACACAAATATGTACAAAACCATATACTTGGTGTATGGGTATGAATATGTGAACATGCATGTGTGCAGACCGCCACTTGTCTGTCAGTTTGTCATACTGTGGTGGCTTGTGAGTTGCTGTGACTCTGGAAACTATGGCACCGGTATTTTAAATACCAGCAGGCTCAACCATGGTGGACAGGTTTCAGATCAGCTTCCAGATGAAGACAGACTAGAATGAAGGAGTGACAAACTACTTCTGAATATTTAGTCACTGAAAACCTTATGACTAGCAGAGCAACACTGTCAGATATAGTGCTGGAAAATGAGCCCCTCAGGTAGGAAGGCACTCAAAATGCTACTGGGGACAAGATGCCTCCTCAAAGTAAAGTTTACCATGATGACACGAATAGAGTAAAGCCCATGAGAGTAAAGCCCTTAGGACCTTCATTGATTGATGGGGCACAACTCAAAATGAAGTGAAATAGCTGTAAACATCCATTAATAATTGAAACATGGAATGTATGAAGTATGAATCTAGGAAAATTAGAAATTGTCAAAAATGATATGGAACACATAAGCATTGATATCTTAGACATTAGTGAGCTGAAATGGACTGGTATTGGCCATTTTGAATCTGACGTGGTTTACTATGCTGGGAATGACAAAGTGAAGAGGAGTGATATTGCATTCATTGTTTAAAAGAACATGTCCAGATCAGTCATGAGGTACAATGCTGTCTGTGATAGGATAATATCCATGCGCCTACAGCGAAGACCAGTTAACACTACTATTACTCAAACTTGTGCACCAACCACTAAAACCAGTGAGGATGAAATAGAAAAATTCTACCAACTTCTTAAATCTGAAATTGGTCAAACATGCAATCAAGATGTATTGATCATTACTGGTGATTGGAATGCAAAGGTTGGGAGCAAAGAGGAAGGATCAGCAGTTGGAAAATATGGCTTTGGTGATAGAAATGATGCTGGAGATTGCATGATAGAATTCTGCAAAATCAATGATTTGTTTATTTCAAATACCTTTTTTAGACAGTATAAGCGACATGGACCTCACTAGATGGAATACACGGAAATCAAATGGACTACATCTGCAGAAAGAGACAATGAAAAAGCTCCATATCATCAGTCAAAACAAGGCTAAGGGCAGATTGTGGAGCAGATCATCAATCGGTCATTTGCAAATTCAAACTGAAGCTGAAGAAAATGAAAACAAGTTCAGGAGAGTCAAAATATGATCTTGAATATATCCCACCCACCTGAATTTAGAGCTCTTCTGAAGACCAGATTTGATACTTTAAACACTAAAGACCGAAGACCAGAAGAGATGTAGGATGACATCAAGAACTCACACAGGAAGAACGTAAAAAGTCATTGTTGTTGTTGTTTAGTGCCCTCGAGTTGGTTCCAACCCATAGTGACCCTGAACAGCGTTTTCTAGGCTGTAAATCTTTACAGGAGCAGAAAAAGTCATTAAGAAGACAAAAAAGAAGGAAAAGGTCATAATGGATGTCAGAAGAGACACTGAAACTTGATTTCCAGCATAGAAATGCTAAAGCAAATGGAAGAAATGAGGTACAAGGGCTGAACAGAAAATTTCAAAGGTCAGCTTGAGAAGACAAAAAGTCAAATATTACAACAAAATGTGCATTGTTTCGTTCTGTTGTGCATAAGGTCGCTATGAGTCAGTATCAACTCAATGGTACCTAACAACAACAACAACAAGATAGTTACATCTATGTTGTTAGTAAGTGTAATCAAATAGGTTTTGATTCTGAGTGACCCTGTATAGTGTGTCCAAGGAGCGACTGGTGAATTTGAACAGCCGATCTTATGGTTCAAATCAACCATGGGATCCAGTGCTTATCCTACAGTGCCACATAGGGTTATATATACATGTATGGGTGGGCATGCATGTGTTGTTAAGTTCTGTTGAGTCAGTACCAACTCATAGTGACTTATATACAACAGAACAAAACACTGCCTGGTCCTGTGCCAATCTCACAATTGTTGCTATGCTTGAGTCCATTGCTACTTTCACTATACCAATCCTTCTCATTGGGGAGCTTCCTCTTTTTCACTGACCCTCCACTTTACCTAGAATGCTGTTCTTCTCCAAGGACTCGTGCCTCCTGGTAATATGTCTGAAGTATGAAGGATGATGTCTGGCCATGCCGACTTCTAAGTAGCATTCTGGTTGTACTTCTTCCAGCACATAAGCGCAATTAATTGTTCTGGAATGCACCTTCTTCCCAATGTTATCCATAGTTTGCTGTGATCACCACAGTTGGAAGCATTTGTATAGAAATAGGTAAACATCTTTCTGGTATTCTCTGCTTTCAGCCATCTGATGTCAGCAATGACATCCCTAGTTCCATGTCTTCTTCTGAACCCTTCTTAAATTTCTGGTAGTTCTCTGTTGATATACAGTTGCAACTGTTTTTGAAATTTTCTTCAACAAAACTATACTTGCATGTGATATTAATGATAATGCTTAATGACTTCTGCATTCTGTTGTGTCACCTGTCTTTGAACAGGCACAAATATTGATCTATTCCAATCAGTTGGCCAAGTATAGATAAAATGAGTACCTCCCTTGGTGCATCAGTTTGTTGAAAGATTTCAATTTGTATTCCATTAATTCCTGGAGCCTGGTTTTTTGCCAATGCCTCAGTTCAGCTTGGACTTCTTCAGTACTATTGGGTTGTTGTTTTTTATTAAAAAAAATTAAAACCGTTAATTTTTGTGTGTGATTGTTGTTCAGGTGCTGTCAGTTAAGTTCTGACTCATATCAAACCTACACACAACAGAAGTAAACTGTCCAGTTCTACACCATCCTTGCAATTGTTAGGCTTGAATCCATTCTTTTTGTTTTTGTTTTATTCAGTTTTTATTGTGAACTGAGTAAAAGTTTACAGGACTTATCATTAGTTTTACATTCAACAAATCATACACCTTATTTCATTACAATGGTTATAATCTCCTCCAGGTACCATCAGTTAACAGTATTTCTCTCTATTCATTTTAGCTCTTAAAACAACAACAACACTCAGGCATATATAATTATTTACACCACCAAAGGGCATATTCTGCAAGTCTGCCTCCTGGTTGCCAGCTCTCAGTCCCTCTCTTTCCATGAATCTAGAGTCCTCAGTTGCTCCCTCTTGTCCCCATCTTGCCTCCATTTCTGCTGTCGCTGCTTCTGTAAATAAGGTCCTGCATTCCACTTGTGTTCTTCTAGTACTCTTGGTTCTTGATCATATGCTACCTCTTGATATGGATGAACATCAACCATTTCTTTTTGGTATATCTTTCATCTACTTTTGATGCTGTCTGCTTCAATATTTTGTCCATAGAACCCTTCAGTATTGCAAGTTGAGGCTTGAATTTTTCTTCAGTTCTTTTGGCTTGAGAAATGCTGAACATGTTCTTCCCTTTTGATTTTCTAGCTCCAGGGCTTTGTACATTTCAGTATAATGCTTTGCTTTGTCTTCTCAAACTGCCCTTTGAAATTTTCTATTCAGCTCTCTTACTTCTTCTCTCTTACATATGCTTTAGTTGCCCTTTATTTCAGAGTAAGTTTCAGAGTCTCTTCTCACATCCATTTTTGTCTTTTCTTTATTACCTGCCTTTTTAATGACCTTTTTCTTTCTTTATGTATGATGTCATCCCACAATTTTCCTGATCTTTGGTCAATTGTGTCTAATGCATCAAATCTTTTCTTGAGATGGTATCTAAATTCAGGTGGAATATGTTGAAGGTCATATATTGACTGTCATAGACTTAATTTAATTTTCTTCAGCTTCAGTCTAAACTTTCACATGATCAATTTATGGTCTGTACCACAGTTCCTGACCTTGTTTTGATTGATGATATAGAGCTTCTTCTTCATCTCTTTCCACAGATATACTCAGTTTGATTCCTGTGTGCTCCATTTGATGTTCTCCACTTGTATAGTTGCTGTTTATGTTGTTGAAAAAATGTATTTGCAATGAATAAACCATTAGTCTTATAAAATTCTATCATGTGATCTCTAGCATTATTTCTAGCACTATAGTTTCCAACTGCTGATCCTTCTTCTTTATTTCCAAATTTTACATTCCAATAACCATTAATTATCAATGCATCTTGTTTCCATGTTTGATCAATTTCAGGCTGAAGAAATTTGTATAATTCTTCAATTTCATCATCACTGACTTTAGTGGTCAGTGTGTAAATTTGTATAATAGTGGTATTAACTGGTCTTGCTAATAAATGTGCGTAGATTATCCTATCCCAGACAGCATTGTACTTCACAATAGATCTTGAAATGTTCTTTTTGGTAATGGACACCATTCCTTTTCAATTTGATATTCCTGGCACAGTAAACCATTTGATTGTCTGAATTAAAATGGTCAATACCATCCATTTCACCTAATGCCTAGGATATTGATCTTTATGTATTCCATTTCATTTTTGACAACTTAAATTTTCATAGATTCATACTTTGTACATTCTGTGTTCTGATTATTAATGGATGCTTACAGCTGTTTCTCATTTTGACTTGTGCTCCATCAGCAAATGAAGGTCCCGAAAGCTTTGTTCCATTCATATCATTATGGTCCACTCTACTTTGAGGAGGCAGCCATTCCCCAGTCATATTTTGAGTGCTTTCCAACCTGAGGGGCTCATCTTCTGGCACTATACCAGACAATTTTCCACTTCTTTTTATAATTTTTTCATCTTTCAACACTATATCTGACAATGTTTGGCTGCTATTCATAAGGTTTTCAATGGCTAAACATTTAGAAGTAGTCCTCCTCTCCTACTTCCTAGTCTGTCTTAGTCTGGAAGCTCAGCTGAAACCTGTCCACCATGAGTTATCCTACTGGCATTCAAGCATCACAGTAACATACACGTCACTGTGTATGACAAACTGAAAGCCATTAGGGAAAAGCAAAATTAAAACCACAATGAGATACCATTATCCTCTAATCAGAATGGACAAAATATAAGTAGCATAAACACCAAATGCTGGCACTGATGCAGAGAAACTGAATCATTCATACATTGTTGGTAGGAATGTATAATGGTATAGCCACTCTTTAGAATAGTTTGGTAGTTTCTTATACAACTAAACATGCAACTACCATTTGATGTACAATTACACTTGTGGGCATTTCTTTGTTGTTGTTGTTAGGTGCCATCGAGTCAGTACCAACTCATAGCAACCTTATGCACAGAAGAATGAAACACTGCCCGATCCTGGGCCAACCTCACTATTGTTGCCATGCTTGAGTCCATCAATGCTGCTACTTGGCCAATCCATCTCATTGGAAGTCTTCCTCGTTTTCTCTGACCTTCCACCATACCAAACATGATATCCTTCTCCAACAACTGGTCCCTCCTGACAATATGTCTGAAGTATGAGAGATGAAGTTTGGCCATCCTGGCCTCCAAGGAGCACTTTGGCTGCACTTCTTTCAACATGGATCTGTTGGTTCTATGGGCAGCCTATGGTACTTTCAATATTCTCCTCCCTCTTACACTTACATATGCAAAAACCCTGTGTATTAATATTCAAAGCAGCTGTGTTTGTAATAGCCTAAAACTGGAAACAACTCGCATGTTTTCAGTGGATGTATGAGTAAGCAAACTGGAGACACACAGCAATAAAAATAAACAAACTAATGATATGCACAACTTGTGACCCAAAATGTTACATACTCTATGATTCCTCATTTAAAACATTCTTCAAATGACAAAATTATAGACCAGTTTTGTGGTTTCTGGGGGTGGGGTCTTAAAAAGAGATGATGTTGTTGTTAAGTGCCGTGGAGTCAGTTCTGACTCATGGCGACCCTGTAGAGAGTTTCCAAGGCTGTAAATCTTTACGGGAGCAGAAAGCCTCATCCTTCTGCCATGGAACAGCTGGTAATTTCGAACTGCTGACCTTGTGGTTCACAGCTCAATTTGTAACCACTGTGCTAGAAGGGGAAAATAATATTAAGATGCTTGACTGTCTTATGAATATTGGTTTCCCTTGCCTACTATTTTAAAACAGACACTTGAGTGGGATAGAAAGGAATGTCAGGGAACATGATTACAGAAAGCTTGTAAGCCCATCTTCAGCCTATAACTGATTGGAGTAGAACTTTCCCAGTGAAATAGGCCTCCTGAGGAGACTTTGCAGTTATAGGACCTTAGGTGAAATCCTGATCCCCACACAGAACCTTCTGAGGTGGGACATTCCCACTAGAAAGGACAAGCAGACCAGCCTGGAACAGCTAGAGCAGCAGAAGATAGATATTCAAAGAGAGATCATCAGGAAAAACCCAAAACAAAAATGGGAGTATGAATGGCTACTACAAGAATAAGCAAGTTGTTCACCGAGAAGCCATCAAGGTAAGCAATCAAGTTCCTTCAGGACAAACCATCCTCTAAGACTGAAATTCAAACGGAATACGTAAGCAGTCATGTAAGCTTGCTGATAACCACATTGCTCTACTGGTAAGTGGAAGAGGGAGAAAAGCAGCAATGAAGAAATGTGTTGAGTTTAACCACATTCCATAGACTCCCGTTGACCTGGAGATGAGAGAGAGAAGAAGGGCTGGTTGGTCTAAAGTGTGGAGAGACCTGGGGACACCTGAGCCGATGGACAGGGACATAGCCACAGAGGGCTATAGCTGAGAATGAAGCATCCAGCTGATATAAAGTGAGGGAAGATGCACAACACCCAAACTTGCAGATAGTACCTATTTGACCTAGCCTCGATGGCTTGATAATCAGAACGTGACTAGAGAAAGATTAAAAAATAATAATAATAACAAAACAATTTTTGATAAAGGAAATGAGGGTACATTGCTATAATTTGATGAACTTTACCTATACTTATGGAGGTAGTAACTCTAAATACCAACAGAGAGGGAAAGAGTCTTCACATCAAGTATCAATGCTATCCCTCTGTACACAGGGTAGATAGGGACAAGCAACTTAGATATTGGCTCCCTAAAATGAGAGGGTGATAAAGGCATGAAGTGACTGACTTACAATGTTTCAAAGGGGAGTATAGTTTAAGAGTATGTGGGAGAAAAAAGAGTCTCTAGTGAATAGTCTTCATCTTGTCTAGATGGGTCTAGTTAAAAGAAATGAGGATAAGATTCAATAGTGAGTAATTGTTATCATGACTAATTGCAACTCTCAAAATTGTAAAGGTAGAGGTTTTGTAACAAAAATGAGGGAGTAATTAATCTTACAGTCCAGAAACAAAGGACCCTAAGATCATCAAGGGAGAAGAGCACAAGTGGAATACAAGACCTTATGCAGAGAAGCAGCAACACCATAGATGGAGGCAGACATGGAGACATGGAGAGAGGGAGCAGCTGAGAACTCTAGATTCATGGGAAAAGAGGGACTGAGAGATGGCAGCCAGGAGACAGACTTGCAAAACGTACCTTTTGGAGGTGTTAATTATTATATAAGCCTGAGTGTTTAAAAAAAAAGAGCTAAAGTGAATAGAGAGAAATACTGTTAACTGATGGTACATGGAGAGGATTATAATCATTGTAATGAAACAAGGAAGTATATGATTTGTTGAATGTAAAGCTGATGATCTGCCCTGTAAATTTTCACTCAATCCACAGTAAAAACCTTAAAAAAAAAAACAAAAAAAAAACAACGAGTTAGAGGTGGAAGGGAAGTGGGTGTTACTATAAAAGGGCAGCATGAGGGATCTTCGTGGTGTTGGAAATGTTCTGCATCTTGACTCTATCAAGGTCAGTATCTTGGTTATGATGTCATAACCAAGATGTTTTTGAGATGTTACCATTTGGAGAAATTTGGTAAATGCACACAAAATATCTCTGCATTATTTCTTATACCTGCATGTAAGTCTACAATTATTTCAATATAAAAGGTTTAATTAATTTTCCCCAAAAAAATCCTGAGTGACAAATATCAAAATTATTACAATGTGTGGCAAAGATTGTATATTCATTTTTTATTTTATCTTAGTCATAGAACTCCTAAACTGTCTTAAATGGCATAATATGCCCAATTAATAAAACTACATTTCCCAAATTCCTTTTCAAAGGAGATGTCTAGTGAGTTTTAAATAGAAGTCATTTGGCGAGACTTCTAAGAGACCCTTTAAAAGACCCATCTCAGTTTGCTAGAATCTTTGTCCCTTGTTCCTTCCATTTACATGATGGTGGAACTATAGAAAACATTGTTCAACTGCAATAGAGTCCAATATTAAAGACAAAAGATACAAGGAACTTGCTATTGTTAAGTGCCATTGAGTCTGTTCCGACATTTTGTGACCCTATGCACAATAGAACAAAACACTGCTGGGTCCTACACCATCCTCACAATTATTGTTACATTTGAGCCCATTGCTGTTGCTACTGTGTCAACCATCTTGATGGGAGCCTTCCCCTTTTTTGCTGACCCTCCACTTTACCTACCATGATGTCCTTCTTCAGGAACTCTTCCCTTCTGATAATATGCCCAAAGTAAGAGAGACTAACTCTTGCCAACCTGGTTTCTAAAGAACATTCTAGAGGTACTATTTGTAAAACAGATTTGTTTATTCTTCTAGCAGTCCATGGTACTTTTAATATTCTTCTCCAAAACCATAATTCAAATGTATCAATTCTTCTACAGCCTTCCTTATTGACTGTCCAACATTCACATACATGAGGAAATTGAAAATATCATGACTTGGGTCAGTCTCACCTTAGTCTTAAAACTGATGTCTTTGCTCTTGAGTACTTTAAAGAGGTCTTTTGCATCAAATTTTCCAAATGTAATATATTGTTTGATTTTTTTACTGCTGCTTCCATGAGTGTTGATTATGGATCCAAGCAAAATGAAGTATTTGACAACTTTAATTTTTTCTACACTTAACATGATGTCTTTTATTGGTCCTGTTGAGAAAATTTTTGTTTTCTTTATATTGAGACTGTAGTCTTTGATCTTCATCAATAAGTATTTAAGTTGTCTTCCTGTCCAGCAAGCAAGTTTATATCATCTGAATATCATGGGTTATCAATGAGTCTTGCTCCAATCCTGATGCCAGCTTCTTATAAAACAGTTTCTCTGATTATTATACAGATTGAATAAGTGAAAGAATACAACCCTGGCACACACCTTTCCTGATTTTAAACCATTCAGTGTTCCCTTGTTCTGTTCTGACAACTGCCTCATAGTCTATGTACAGGTCCCTCATGAGCACAATGATGAGTTCTGGAATATCCATTCTTCAAAATGTTATCTATGGTTGTCATGATCCACACAATCAAAGTTTTTGCATATTCAGTAAAGCACAAGTAAGCATTTTTTCTGGTATTCTCTGTTTTTAGCCAAGATCCATCTGATGTCAGTAACTTTGATGTGAAGATGGAAAAAACTTTGTTGTTGTTAAGTGCCTTCAAGTTGTTTCCGACCCATAGCGACCCTGTACAGGGTTTCTGAGGGTGTAAATCCTTACGGGAGTAGAAAGCCTCATTTTTCTCCCGCGGAGCGACTGGTAGTTTCGAACCGCTGACCTTAAGGTTCGCAGCCCGATTCGTAACCACTACGCTATAACCATGGAGACTTCTTGCCAGGTCTAGATTGTCTCTGAGCTTCTTATTTAAACTACTGAGACTTGAGTTTCCATTACTTTCAGTCAAACCTAATCCTAATTGGTACACCACAGAACTCACCACATTTTTCTCTGCTCCTTCTCCTACTACTTATACCATTTTGGGTAAATTAACTAGTACCCCAATGTGGCACTGTAAGATAGGCACTCAACCACAAGGTTGGTTTGAACTACAAGGTTGATGGTTCAAACTCACCAGCTGCTCCTCAGAAACCCTATACAAGGTCACTATGAGTCATAACTAACTCAATGGCACTTAACAACAACAACAACATCTGAAAAAAAAAAAAAAAAAAAAGGAATAGTAACTACCCCAACACAAGAGAACATATTTTTTAAATGCTTGGCACATGGTACGTGTACAATGTTAGTTCTTTTTCTCTTCTGACCACCCTGACTCCGACTTCTTCCATAGGACAGAAGTCCTATTCTTCCAATCTGCTGTGAGCAGAAAGACTTGGGAATCCAGAATGACAGATCCATTCTTAGCTTCTTAGAAAGAAGAGGAAAGTATTTGCATTAATGTCCTAGAAAACAAATTAGGTTGTCTTCCCATATGTTTCTTTCACCTGGTAAAAAAGAGTATGGAAAAGATGGAATGTGGTTTTTCCTGCCTAAGAGATTAAAGCTCATCCTTACACCAGGAAAGAGAAGATGCTGGTTCAGCCAGCAACCTAATATGGGTGCTGGAAAAAACACTCCTTCCTTGCCTGGGGCCTTGCCAGCTACCTCTCACCTGGGCAGGTGGTGGTTTGTAGCAGAGCATACAGTTCCAGGATCATGTTGATAGATCCGTGGAAATTCAGAGGATGGAAGCAGCCAGAATGTAACAAGAAACTGATTTACAAGACTAGAGCAATAAATAACACTGGGTACAGTCTGTATCATTCTGGCAAACATGGCCAGGGGTGTGGAAGGAGACTGCGAGATGATTAGGGGCGGAGAAAAATCTTTCAACATCTGTCAACAAGGGACAAGAGTCCCTGTCAGGGAGTAGCCTGGGATATGAGGAAGGCTACACTGGATCCTGACAACATCCACCCCAATTCTGCCCTCTGGGAAACTTTTCACTCTGCTCCCTGATCCTCATATACAGTCAAATCCAAGTTCAATTCAAGACGTCAGGGGAGTGCTCAGCACTGAGACCACACTACCTGGATTTGGTGCCTTCAAACTGCACCTCTGGACTTCTGATTTCTTCTCTAAAAAATGAAGAGGTTTAACTTGGTGGTCCCTAAAGAGCCTTCTTGCTGTAACTGCTATAGAGTCATCCTCCCATCCCTCACTTAGGCACAAGAGAGTAAAATGCTGCTTAGCCCAGCACCATCCCCAATATCAGGTGTGGATTGTTAACCCAAAGGGTTTTCAATGGCTGGTTTTAAGAAGTAGATCACCAGGCCTTTCTTCCTTGTCTGCCTTTGTCTGAAGCTCCAGTAAAACCTGTTTAGCGTCAGAGCAACATGAAGGCCTCCACTGAGAAATGGGTGGTGGCACATATGAGGTGCATTAGACCAGAAGTGAGCCTGGGTCTCCTATGTGGAAGGTAAGGATTCTACCACTGAGCCACCACTACCCCCCTAAAGACCTTCTGTTAGAGCCTGTGATTCACCAGGAAGCCAAGGGCCCTCCTGAAACAGCAGCTTCCAGTGGAGGAAAGCCCACAGCTCATGGCCACTTTCCCTTTGAAGGTACACACTAGACCACACAGCTTTGATTCTCTCAGCTGTACAGAAAACTGTGATTGCCTGGTCGATGCAATTCTACATCATCTGTAAACAGATACACAGGAGCTGTATCTCCTTTCCCTCTCTCCTGATGTCAGTTAACTTTGAGTCAATTCTCCCTCACAGTGATATCATATGTGTCCAAATAGAACTGTGCTCCACAGGGTTTTCAATGGCTGATCTTTCAGAAGTAAATCGTCAGGTCTTTCTTTTGAGGCACCTTAGTATATTCAAACCACCATCTTTTTGGTTAGCAGCTGAGTGTGGTAAAGATTTGCATCATTTGGGGACTCCTTTCTCTCCCTAGCTCGTAGTTAGCCCACTCATATCTCTGGGCCTCAGGTTCTTCATCAATGAAATAAAAACCCAAACTCTAGCCTTTGTCACAGGGTTTTTCTGGGGAAGTAATGAAGCTGATGATCTTGTCCATGCTGTGGCCAGAATTCTTAGCCCTAACTATACTTTAGCATCAGTCCGGGACTCACTCCTCAATGATTCCTATTTATTTGATATTTTTCTTAACATTCTTTATAAGGTTCTAAGTCAAGGATGACAACCCCTTCTCTACAACTCTGCACAAGTATATTGTTGTTGTTGCTTCTGCTAAATGCCATGGGGTCCGTTCTAATTCATAGCAACCCTGTATAGGGTTCAAAGGAGTGGCTGGTGGGTTTGAACCACTGACCTTGTGGTTTTCAGTCCAGTGCTTATCCTACAGCACCACATAAGGAGTCTACACAAGAGACTGTTAATGTTAGTAATGGTGAAATTTTCAGTCAAGTAATTATTTAGTTGCTACCATACCACAATTAAAGTTTATACTACAGACCATTTATCTTCACATGGTTTAACAGAACTTGAGTGACCTCAAACACTACTCCCTTATGTTTCTGTCATGTTTGGACATTATTTGGGAATGAGGAACTAAACAAATAGGAAAAAAAAAATCAAATGTAAAATTCATTATTAAATAAATCTTTAACCCAGTGCTTCCCAAACTTCCGTCTTCAACACAACGTACATTCAAATTACGAGGGATACTGATTAAAATTATAAATTTTCCAAGTTTATAATTCATCTAATTGAATCCAAACCTTTGAGTTGAGGGTTTGATATTAGACATAGGTCCAGGTAATTGTTAAGCACAGTCAGACTGGAATACCACTGCTAACACTCTGGGGGGGTGGGCACACCCTTCCAAGTGTTGCTGTTAAGTGCCATCTAGTCAGTTTCAACTCATAGTGACCTTGTATAGGGTTTCCAAGAAGCAGTTGATGGGTTTGAACTGCTGCCCTTGTGGTTAACAGTCCAGTGCTTATTCTACAGCTCCATACCAGGACCCAGGTTGACGGTATTTAGGAATGTGAAGGGTCATGTGACCTTGAGCAATAGGTCCCTTATTCCTGGACCTCAGCGTCTTCATCTATCAATCATGGCTCTGGTGATACACAAAATATTAAGCCACAGGTTGTTTCCTGTGAGTCCAGCCATTAAATATTAAGTATGAGTCCAGCCATTAAATATCAAGCAAACCAGGTGGGCAGACACATTCAGTCCAGCAACAACCAGCTCTCAAACCAGTTGTCATGAAATCAATTTCAACACATGACAGCTCCATGTGGGTTAGAGTTGAACTGTGCTTCATATGTTTTCAATGGCTTTTTTTAAAATTTATTTTAGAAATAGAGTTCTAAGACTTTCTTTTAAGACACCTCTAGGAGAACTTGATCCACCAATCTTTCAGTTAGTAGCCAAGGATGTTAATAATTTGCGCCCCCCAGGACTTCTCAAAAGGGTCCATCAAGTCAGTTCTAACTCATAACCACCATCCAGGACAGAGCTGTTATTACTGTTGTTAGATGCTGTCAAGTCGCTTCCAACTCATGTAGAACAAACAGTTCAGTAGGGTTTTGGAGACTAAATATTTCAGAGAGCAGACATCTTTCTCCTGAGGAGTAACTGATGAATTCAAACGGTTGACCTTGTGGTTAGCAGTCCAATACTTAACCCATTATACCACCAGAGCTCCTCACCAGAGACCATAGCATCAGAATTCACAGGGCATTCCTTCAATGTGGTGGTGGTAGTTGTGTGCCTTGGAGTTGTTTCTGACTCATAACAACCCTGTATATGGTTTCTGACTCTGTAAATCTTGACAGGAGACGAAAGGCTCATCTTTCATCCATGGAGTGACTGGTAGTAGATTCAGACCACCAACCTTAGCAGTCCAATTGATAATATTACGTTACCAGGGCTTCTTCAATGTAGACAATGACAAAACATCTACTCACCGTTCCCATCCCCTGTGCCGCCACACTGTGGAGGTTGGGAGATATTTGCTGTGCTGCACATTGACTTTTTCCTGCCTTCTGTCTCTGTCTCTCACAGATCCCTTCAACACAGTGATGGCAACCCCTTCTCATTCATTCATACAGAAAGGGAGGATTTTGCTAGCCACTAAGAGCATCACAGTGAACAAGACAGCAGAGTTGAATCTGGGAGACACAGTAGTACCAGGATGTGTGAGGAAAAAAAAAGACTCTGTGCTAACAGCAAGGACAGACCATCTGGCCCAAAGATGACAGACCATCTCCTAGAGAAAGCTGAGATGGAAATGGGCCGCGGACTCTCGGTCTCTGCTGGCCAATCCACTGATTAGTAGGGGTTAGAAGGCAAAGAGGTGGGGGAACAACACAAGCAAAGGACTGAACACTTGAGAGGCCTTGCTGTGTTGTGAACTTGTTTACTTATCACTTACATGTCAATGTAACCCTTACACACCCTTGTAGGACCTACTATTAGTATCTCCACTTTACAGTGAAGGAAATGGTGGTCTAGAGATGCAAATTACCTGGAGTCATGTAAGGGAGTCCCTGGATGGTACAAATGGTTAATACACTACTTAACAGGTAACTGAAAGTTTGGAGATTCTAGTCCATCCGAGATTCCACCCACTCAGTAGTAAGACCTGGTGGTGTCTTATGTTACTTTGAAAGGTAAAAACCAGTTGTCATGCCAGTCAGTTGATTTAATCTGACTCATAGTGAATTCATGTGTGTTAGAGTAGAGCTGTGCTCTATAGGGTTTTCTATGGCTGATTATTTGGACACAAATGGTCAGACCTTTCCTTTGAGAAGCCTCCAGCACCTTGAACCTCCAGCCTTCAAGTTACCAGCGAAGCGTTTATACCTAGTGTGGCACTGTAGGATAAGCACTTGACTGCAAGGTCAGTTTGAAAGATCAGTTGTTCAAACTTACCAGCTACTCCTCAGAAACCCCATACAGGGTCATTATGGGTTGGAATCGAATTGACAGCACTTAACAACAACAACAGGGACTCCTAGTTTATAATAGATGCTCCATAAATGCTCCTCCATTGGATTTTCCTATTTCTTCTTCTGCATGTACAAAACTCACATCTTTCAGGGTCTGAAATTTGCCATACGCTAAGACTTCAGCCATTGCACAAATTTCCATTCTTCTGAGGCTTGAGCAGCTGGGTAATGTTTACAAATGCAGGTCACTTGGTTTAGATAAACTTACTAGCGATCAATATATATATATCCTTGAACACAGAAACATGCCCTATAAATCTATTGAGAGCTAACAAATTTAGAACTAGTTTCTGGACCCTGTCCTTTCCAAGCCTGATTCATCTTCAGATCACCTACAATGGGAGAAACTGAGCTGCACCACCCAGACCCCTGAGAGTAGGGAGATTAAATCCTCCAGCTGCTTCAAGGGACACAGGCAGACAGCCCTTAGCTCTCAACCCCTTGGGAGTATGAGATCACTTGGCCCAAGGTCACACCTTCTCTCCCAAGCAGCTCACAAGTGTGCAGATGCAAGCCTGCTATAAAGAAAGACCAGCTCAGCTCACCCTGGTTGCTCACATTCAGACTTCCTATAAAATTGGCAGAGTCTACACTGCAACTACATTGCAGCTCAACTTCTCCCTCTGCCACTCTTGTTTCTCTTCCTCCCTCTTTTTAGGCAGTACTGATACCAAGGGTTCTCTCTAACAAACCTCTTGCTTGCTAATTGTCATCTCAAACACTCCACAAACCTCCAGTAGAGACATCTCCAAACATAACTTTCCCATGATTCTTCCTTAGACCTGGGAAAGAGGCTTCAGGGCCAAGGACATCCATAGCCGTTAGATCCCACAGCAGGCATTTGGGGCTGGGGCAGTGAGGGCTGCTGTCATCCCCTCCCATCCCACAGCCACCAGCCCCACTTTCTTTCAGAGCAATACCTGAACCCAAGCAGGAGGTTGCTTATATAGTAAAATCCTAGTAGGGGCTTTGCCTGTCCTTAGAAAGCACCTGGATCCATCCCTGTAGTGAATTAACAAAGCTCTTGAAGAGGTGAAAAAATGGGATTCAAGGTGAAAAAATGGGATTCAGATACCCTCTTCTTAGAAAATCATTAAAATCTATTCTACTATAAAAGCCTTCTTTGCTCTCCCAACCCCTACTTGCTGATCAAACTATTTTAATTATGACAATTAGAATTTCTTTGCTAAGCATTTTGGCATTTGTCAATAACCTATTCTATGTATTAGAGCTATGATTAATTTAGAACAGGGGTGGGGAACCTCTTTTCTACCAAAATTTATAACATCATTCATGGGTCATAGAAATTGTCAACTTATAAATTAACCTACTATATTTGGTCAATATTGAAAGTGCCATGGGTTGCCAAAAGAACCAATAGATCCATTTTGGAAGAAATGCAGCCAGAGTGCTCGTTGGAGGACAAGATGGCCAAACTTCATCTCTCATACTTCGGACATATAGTCAGGAGGGACCAGTCGCTGGAAAAGGGTATCATGTTTGGTAGGGTGGAGGGTCAGAGAAAAAGAGGAAGATTCCCAATGAGATGGATTGGCCAAGTGGCAGCATCGATGGACTCAAGTGTGGCAACAGTAGTGAGGTTGGCCCAAGATCAGGCAGTGTTTCATTCTGATGTGTATAGGATTGCTGAGTCAGTACCAACTCGATGGCACCTAACAACAACAACATATTTGTCAAACATTTAATTAACTAACCCCTAATGTGATGGCTCATTATCAAACAAAAATCCTCACCACTGAACCAATAAATAACATCCATGTAAATGGAGAAAAGATTGAATTTGTCAATGACTTCATTTTGCTTGTATCAACCATCAACACACATGGAAGCAGAAGTCAGGAAATCAAATATATTGCATTGGACAAGTTTGCTGCACAAGACCTCTTTAAAGTGTTGAAGAGCAAAGATGTCAGTTTGAGGACTAAGCTACACCTAACGTAAGCCATGGTATTCTCAATAACCTCATATGTATGCAAAAGTTGGACAGTGAATAAGGAAGATCATAGAAGAACTGATGCATTTGAGTTATAGTGTTGGAGGAGAATATTGAAAATACCATGCCAAAAGAACAAATAGATCTGTACTAGAAGAAATGCAGCCGGAGTGCTCCTTGGAAGCCAGGATGGCCAGACTTCATCTCTCATACTTCGGACATATTTTGAGGAGGGACCAGTCACTGGAGAAGGATATTATGTTTGGTAAAGTGCATGGTCAGAGAAAAAGAGGAAGACCCCCCAATGAGATGGATTGGCACAATGGGCTCAAACGTAGCAAAAGTTGGCCCAGGATCAGGAAGTGTTTCGTTCTGTTGTACATTGGGTTGCTATGAGTCCGTACCAACTCGACGCCACATAACAACAACAAGAACAACAATGTGACGGCTCAACAGCCACTCCTCAGAAGCCTATGCAGGGTCCCTATGAGTCGGAACTGACTCGAAGGCACTTAACAACAACAAATGTAATGGCTAGGAGCTTTGGTGTGATGCTGTGGGTTAATGCCCTGGACTGCAAAGTTGGTTTGAACTGCAGAGTGGGTGGTTCAAGCTCACCAGATGCTCCTTGGAAATCCTATACAGGATTGCTATGAGTTGGAACTGACTAGACAGCACTTAACAACAACAATGTGATGGCTGGAACTGCAGTTGCTTTGGCAGGGCCAGACTAAAGGATTTTGTGGGTCTTATAAAATTTTAAAAAGTGTGTGACAAGGTTATATTCTTTCACCATACTTATTCAACCTGTATGCTGAGCAAATAATCCGAGAAGCTGGTTTATATGAAGAAAAATGTGGCAGCAGGATTGGAGGAAGACTCATTAACAACCTGTGACATGCAGGTGATACAATCTTGTTTGCTGAAAGTGAAGAGGACTTAAAACATTTACTGATGAAGACCAAAGAACACAGTCTTCGGTATAGATTGCATCTCAATGTAAAGAAAACAAAAATCCTGGCCACTGACCAATGAACAACATTCTTATCAATGGAAAGAGGATTGAAGTTGTCAAGGACTTCATTCTTCTTGGATCAACTATCACACTCATGGAAGCAGTAGTCAAGAAATCAAATGACATATTGCATTAGGCAAATCTGCTGCACAAGACCTTTTTAAAGTGTTGAAGAGCAAGGATGTCAGCTTGAGGACTAAGGTGCACCTGACCCAAGCCATGATATTTTTCAATAACCTCATATGCATGCAAAAGCTGGACTGTGAATAAGGAAGACTGTAGAAAAATTGATTCTTTTGAGTTATGGTGTTGGAGAAGAATATCGAATGTGCCATGGGCTGCCAAAAAAACCAATAGATCCATTTTGGAAGAAGTGCAGCCAGAGTGCTCCTTGGAGGCCAAGATGACCAAACTTCGTCTCTCAAACTTCAGACATATTGTCAGGAGGGACCAGTCTCTGGAGAAGGATATCATGTTTGGTAGGGTGGGGTCAGAGGAAAAGAGGAAGACCCCCAATGAGATGGATTGGCCAAGTGGCAACATCGATGTACTCAAGCATGGCAACAGTAGTGAGGTTGGCCCAGGATAGGGCAGTGTTTCGTTCTGCTGTGCATAAGGTTGCTATGAGTTGATACCGACTTGGTGGCACTTAACAACAACAACATACTGCTTTCAGACCAGATGTTCCCCATCCCTGATTTAGAAAAGCACACAACACAAAATAATCATGCTAAGGCATTCATTTCTGAATCATCAGGCTCAATCATTTGCCTGAGACATGCCCTGTGGCCAGCCACATTTACTATGGCTGTGGCTATTCTCTGACCAACTAACCTAGTGACTTGTGCCAGTTGGAGCACAGGGATCAATTACTCTCGTCCCTGGCTCCAAAAGAGATCAGCTGTCTCTGGTGAAGACTCACAAATACCTATTTTTTAGAGATCCTGCTGGGGCCCTTTCTGGTTGTGCTCCCAGCAATAGGAATATCTCACATGTTGTGAGGTTGTAGTTGTACAAATAAAGCCTTTATGGACATAAGTCATATTGGAAAGAGAGACAGAGGCACACACACACTGTTGGTTGGTACCCTTCAGGCACTTCTTGCTTGCTAACAGTCTTTTTGGGTGTGTCATACGCCTCTTCACAACTTCTGGGGCTCATTATTGACTAATCTAAACCAATCATGGTATTATGCCATTTCCCTTATCTTGGAGTATGTGATATATAAAATCCTGGCTAATATGAGGGGCTTTTGAGAAAGTTCATTTATTCTTTAAATGGGATTCATTTATTCCTGTTTTCAGATGTTGTCATGGTGATGTGATTCTAGGGCTGCTGCAGTCATGTGACCATGAAGAGAAAAATCAAAAGATTTCCACAATTTAATTCAGTTGTGGCACTGAATTTGTCAAACCTGAAACCACTCTGCCTCTGGAATTCTGGTTAGATTAAATACATGCCTTTTTTTTTTTTTATCTTTAAATTAAAGCCACTTTTAGTTATGAATTCTTTTTCTTATAACCGAAAACATTCTCGCTGGTACAAGTGGCCCAAAACGCAGCTTTGACTAAAGGGGGTCAACAGAACACAGAACAGCCGCATCCAAGGGTATTAAATACAAACATTCATTGTCCACATCTATAATAATGAATTTCACTGAGACTGATAGAAAATGTAATTCATCTTCAAAAATTTCAATAAAGAGCAGTTAGATAAAATAGATATTGCATAATCTTAGTAAACATTAAATTGAGACCTAAGAGGTTATGTAGTTCAGACAAGGCAAAACAAAGCAACAAAATGAAACAAAAAAACAGCTGCTGTCAACTGAATTTCAACTCATGAGATTTCATGTGTGTCAGAGCAGACTTGTGCTCCATAATATTTTCAATGACTGGCTTTTCTGAAGCAGTTTGCTAGACCTTTCTCCAGAGACACCTCTGGGTGGACTGGAGCCTTTTGGCTAGCAGTCAATTGCTTAACAGTTTATATAATTCCAGGATTTCTTAAGCAAGTAGGTAAACAGCTAGAATTACTGCCACTTTCCACTTCTTGAAGTCATTCACATCACTTTTTCCTATTGATCTTAGAGTTGGATTTAGAATCTTTCTGAACACAGGGATGTAAACCAGGGTTTCTCAAACTTTAATGTATGTTGTAATTACCTGGAGATCTTATTAAAAATTATTCTGTCTTGCGACCACACTGGAAGAAGGAGAAAGCCAGCAGTGAAGATAGGGGCTGAGTTCGACCACGTTCCATAGACTGCCATCGACCTGGAGATGAGAGAGAGGAGAGGAAAGGCTGGTTGGTTTGAAGTTTGGTGAGATCTAGGGACTCCTGAGCCCATGGACAAAGACCTAGCCACAGAGGGCTAGAGCTGACAGTGAAGTGTCCACCTGATATTAACTGAGGGGAGATGTGCAAAAACATCCAAACTTGCAGATAGTACTTAATCAACCTAGCCTTGATGGCTTGATGATCAGCTCTCAACTAGAGGAAGATAAAAAAAAAAATTTTTTTTTGATAAAGGAAACACGTTTAAATTGCTACAATTTGATGACCTTGACCTATACTTATGGACGTAGTAGCCTAAAATACCAACAGAGAGGGAAGAAGTCTTCACATCAAGGAGAAATCCTATCCCCTCTGTATACAGGGTTGATAGGGATGGGCAACTTAGACATTGGCTACCTAAAATGGAAGGGGCTATAAAGGCACAAAGTGACTGGGACTAGCTTACAAGTTTTCAAGAGGTAGTTCAGATTCAGAATGTGATGGGGAAGGGAGAATCCCCACTGAATGATATTTATCTTGTCTAGATGGGTCTGGTGAAAAGAGATGGAGATGGGATTCTTGTGATTCAATAGTGAATAATTGTTATCATGACTTATTGCAACTATCACCACTGTAAAAGTAGATGTTTTGTAACGATGGAGGGAGTAGTTAATCTTACAGTCCAGGAACAGATGACCCTAGGACCATCAAGGGAAAAGAGCATGAGCGGAATGTGGGACCATATCCAGAGAAGCAGCGACGCCAGAGATGGAGGCAGAGATGAGAACATGGAGAAAGGGAGCAGCTGAAGACTCTAGAAAGAGAAAGGCTGTGTGCTGGCAGCCAGCAGGCAGACTTGCAGAATGTGTCCTTTGGTTGTTTAAATTATTATATATTCCTGAGTGTTTTTGTGTACCTCTCCCCCCCCCCCCCGCCACACACACAAAACAAAACAAAGGGAATAGAAGCAAATACTGTTGAATGATGATGCATGGAAGAGATTGTAATTATTGCAATGAAATGATGAGTGCAAAACCAGTGTTCTCCACTGTAAACTATCACTAAATTCACAATAAAAAACTTACATTTAAAAAACGGGGCAGGCTATAAAGGCATAAAGTGGCTAGCTTACAAGCTTTCATGAGTGTACTTACTTTCAGAATGAGGGGAGATAAGGTAGAATCCCCACCTAATAGTTTTACATTTAGATGAAACAAGGTGTATAATTTGTTTAATATGAAACTGATGATCTTGTCTGCAAACCTTCACTCAATTCATTATACAAAGTTAAAAAAAACAAAACAAAACAAGATTCTGATCTTACAGGTTGTAATAGTATCTAGCTCCCCATGGATGCCAGTCAGTTTCCAACTACACTTTGAGTCCATATTTGGACTGTTACATGACTTGAGTTGGCATCCAAGATGAACCCCTTTACCATCCTGAAAGGAGCTCAACCCACTCATATTATAGATGAAGAAGTTGAGGCTTAGGAAAGTTATAGTTCACATAGTTCTTTATATTTTTTTGCAAAGTGCTTTTCATATAATCCTTATAAAAATTACTATTATTATCCCCATTTTATAGGTGAGCAAATTAAAGCTGGAAGGGGAACATTAAATCATTAATAGCTACACTGCCTTTTATAGTTTACAAAGTGTTCTGCACATCATTATTTATCTAATTATTGCTTTTTAATCTAGTCTATCAGATAAGTGGTTATAAATTTTAAAAGGAGGCTCAGAAGCATCAACTTGACCAAGCTCCATCAGGTACTTGTCTATCAGCTGGTTCTAATAGCTTAGTCCCTGGACCCACCACTTCAACATCACAGGAGAATTTCTTAGAAATGCAAATTTCCAGGCTGTACCCAGACTTACTAAATCAGAAGTTCGGGGTGGGAGAGGTACCCAGCCACCAATCTTCAATGCAACTTCTAAGTGATTCTGGTGTACCCCAAAGTTTGAGAACAACTCCTTTGCACCAGAGATATGACTTGTCCAAAGCAACCCAGCCAGTTTAGCCACAGGTTTACATCAAGGACCAAATTATACGACAAACCCAGATTGAACTAAAATGATTCTCTACCTATAAAGATAAAAACTGTGATCACAGCAATTCATTTAAAACTATAAAATGGTGAGCGGCTGAGATACTATATTTTTAAAAACCCTGTTCTTAGGGCTTGAAAGAAATGTTTGTCAATCACTTTAACAACACTGTTATACACATCACACAGTAGACTAATGGTTGTTGTTGTGGTTAATTGCCGTCAAATTGGTTCCGACTCATAGGAACCCTCTGTAGGGTTTCCAAGGAGCAGCTAGTTTGAACCACCGACCTTATGTTTAGCAGTCCAGTGCCTATCCTACAGCACCATACCAGGACTCCAGACTATTGGTACAACTGGAAATATATATTCATTCAGAAGAGTTGAGAACCTCTTCAAAAACAGATTCGTAACAAGTTGTAGAGAGGAAGGGAAGTTATAAAAGCTGTCCACAATTGACACACCAGACACTATACGAATGAGATGTTGTCTAAATGTAAACAGTCCTTCCTGGTAGGTATAATCATTCCTATGTCACACTTAAAGGAGCCAAGGTTCAGAAAGGTGAAATAAATTTCCTAAGCTCACCCAGCTAATAAGTGGTAAAACCGTTATTCAAATAAAGGTCTGATTTTACTCCAAATTCTGAATTCTTTTGGCTATTTCATTTTATTATTAATCATTCTGCATCTGGGAGAAAACTCTTCAGGACCAACCAAGTTTTAACACCAGTGTTGCATCTTCAGCCTTGAGGCTGGCTAGTTCCTCATGTAAGCCCGTTGAGTGTCAGAGTAGAACTGAGATCCATATGTTTTCAATGGCAAGCTTTCCAGAGGGAGATCAGAAGACCTTGCTTCTGAGGTGCCTCTGGATGGACTCAAACCTCTAAACTTTCTAACTGCTGCCAACATGTTAATGTCATTTATGCCGTTCTGAAACTCCCAGTTAGGATTCACTAAACTCCCCCTTGGACTTTGCACCTGCATCTTGTTCTGTACTTGGGGATTTCATCAGATCCATTTGGTGACTCTCACAGTATACCTAGCACAGGGCTAGAAGCTAGAAGCAGAGCAAGTGCCCAATTTATGTTGACTTAAAGCATCATTAGGCATTAATGTTTAGAGGAAGGTCTGGTCTTTCAGAGGCAATGACATTGAAGAGAATTCTGTTCTTCCATGGAATGTCCTCAGTGCCTTAGGCCACTGCTGGACAAATGAACCCTTGGTCTGAGCCAAAATGAAAACTCTTTTTGTTCCTGTGTGGTTGAATTGTAACACCACAGCACCTCCTGAAACCACAGAATGGTTGCTCAAGAGATGTTGCTGACAGATTGATTTACTGACTAATTTATATGACATACTTATCCAGTGACATAGATATCTTGGAAGGAGTTCAGAGGAAAATAACCAGGATGATTAAAGGATTGGAAAATGTGCTTTACAGGGAAAAGTTATAGGGACTGGGGTTATTTAACTTGGATTTGAGAAAGCTGGCCAATTCATAGGCTAGAGAGTTGGGATAAATAGTAGGGATCACTTAGTTCAAGACCCTCACTTTATACATGGGGAAACCAAGACCAGAATAACACACAGTCAGTCAGAAGCTGATCTTTCCACAAGGCCAAGTCCCCACCCACCCACACACTCACTTAATCACAAGATGAATCAAAATGTTGAAAACCAGGACCAACACTGGTCTTTTCCTTAGATGAGAAGAGAGCAGGCCTGTCTTAGCCACTGCCATTGAGTCGATTCCAACTCATATAATTAGTCAAAGAATTTCTAAATGAGTATATACCTCCAAACCTGTTAATCAATTACTGTTCAGTCCATTCTGCCTCATGAGACCCCATGCATGTTAGAGTAGAACTGTGTTCCATAGGGTTTTCAATGGCTGATTTGTTTTGGAAGTAGATGTTGTTGTTGTTAAGTATCGTGGAGTCAGTTCCAACTCACAGTGACCCTGTACAAGGTTTCTGAGGCTGTAAATCTTTACAGGAGCAGAAAGCTTCATCTTTCTACCACGTAACGGCTGGTAGTTTCAAACTGCCAACCTTGAGGATAGCAGTCTGATTCGTATCCACTACGCTACCAGAGCTCCTTTTGGAAGTATATAGCCAGGCCTTTTTTCCCCAGGCGCCTCTGGGTAGACTAAAACCTTCAATGTTTCACTTATCACCAAACCCATTAATCTTTTACACCATCCAGGCATGGCTATATATCCAAGAGGGGAAGTAAGGACTGGTATGGATAATTCTCTGGGGGTTGTCCAAGCAAGGGTCTTGCCTGTATGATATGCAGTACTGGGCTATGGATTTCTATGTGCCTTCCCAGGGCCTCTTCAGAGTTACACCACTAGGAGGTAGTGACCTTGTGCCTCTTTCCTCATAGCTCAGCAGCAGCTGGGAGGTGACTTTCTCCTCTGTGGGAAAGAGTCATCTTTGGGGAAGGAGTTGGCAGTGGGGTGTGGCCTGGTGGGAAAGTGTGGAGCAGGAGACACATGACCAGTTAGTGACAATCACACTGGACTTGGTCTGATAAACCTAGATGAGGCTGTGCATCTATGCCACTTGCTGTGTGGCCTTATGCAAATCATTCAATAGACCCAAGGCTCAGTTTCATCATCAGTAAACCTGGGACAGGTCAATGGCACTTGCCTTGTCCAGGGATGTTTTAACTATAAAAAGTTCAATGAGGAAGTTCTAGAAAGATCTTAGTTTGACTTCATCTTGTATAATTGAATCTATTTACACCTCAGTTTCTTCTTATGGTACAGTGATGCTAATGTTGAAACTGGATAGAGAAAGTTTAGTAAGGTAATTTCTAGGGACCCCTTCTCAAGAAAATTCCTTACCTTTCTTTATAGTATTCATGATTCTTTATATTCGGCTTGAAGTCAATGTGTACCCCCGCCTCCCCCTCACACACACACACTATCTTTATCTTTCAAGAGTGGAGCTTCCCAGTACCCCCTCCTTCTCAGGAAGGATTTCTCCTTCTCTGGCTCAGGAACTTCAGTGTTCACCCTCCAGGTCCAGGTGGGGAAAACCAGACAGGTTATAATATTAACGTCCCATAAATCAACGAGCTGGAACCTGAAATTCAGAGGCTTTGTGTTTAAACATGATCTACTACCAAACAGCCCAACAGACTGTGGGAGAAGAGATCCGATCTTGCATCACCACAAGCATCCTACTCACGACATTCCTCCCAGAGTCCCAGGCTTCCTATTTAATGTTACCTTCCAGCACCAAGACACTCTGCCCCTCAGGTGACTGGACCTGTGTGACACATATAGCTACTGACTCACCTTCCTCCCAGAAGCACACGACCATGACTGGGCTCCCCTGAGCCCCCTTCGCCACAAGGGAAAGACCCACAAAGGAAGGTCAGACTAATCTGAATGTTGCAGTTGTTTTAGACTTCCAGGGGCACAGGCTTGTCTTCACTCCTCTGGGCTGTTCTCATGGCAGCTCTTCTTGGCTGACAACTACAGAACTGGCACGCATGTGAACTGAGACCCACCACTCAGACATATCTCCCCATGACAGGCAGTTTTAGCTTAGAGCTGGATTATGACAAACCCAAAGAGGATTAGTGGGGAATGCCATCTGCAGAGAAAATAATAAGCTTAATGGGGTTACACAGATTACTTCTGGTGCTCTGCCCAAGGGTACACTCATCAAAGCTGTTAACAGGGCCTGTGGACTTGCAAGAGAGCCCTCAGCGCACCAGGGACTCCACAGTGTTTCTGCAGCCTGTGTGGGCCATCACCAGCCTGCGCCAGTGGAGCTCCCAGCCCACCCCATGTGCCAGGCAGGAACAAGTATCCAGTGGAGGCCACCAGGGAAAAGGTGCCTGGCTGTTTGCCATCTCCCCTGCATAAAGTAGAACAGGAAATACAATTAAATTGCATCAGACAAGAGTTAGGTACATATAAGCCTGAGACAGTCAACTAACAAGTAAATCCATCTTTGTACTATTTTCTCTACCAACACTGAACTTAGAGGAGTCCCTTTAAGGACTCCTGTTGCTCATTTTATACAAAATTGATCATTTTTGGCTTTATGTTGGCAACACTAATGAGAAATTATTAGACACTGAAATTATCAAATTCACTGTCTCTGAAGGCAGAAAACTACATTTTTTGGAATGTCTGGTCATAGGTGGAGGATTAGGTCCCTGGCTAGCACAAATGATCTGTGCTCCTCTATTACCTAAAGACTGGCAGTTCTAACCCACACAGTGATACTGTGAAGAAAGACCAAATTATCTATGAAAGCTGGATGATGAATAAAGAAACCCAAAGGAGAACTGATGCCTTTAAATTATGGTGTTGGTGAAGAATATTAAATCTACACGGACTGTCAGAAGAACAAACAAATCTGTGTTGAAAGAAGTACTGTCAGAATGCTCCCTAAAATTGAGACTCCTTTGGACATGTCATCAGTAGGGACCAGTCCCGGGAGAAAGACTTCCTGCTTGGTAGAGGGTCAGAGAAAAAGAGGAAGACCCTCAACAAGGTGGGCTAACACAGTGGCTGCAGCAATGGACTTCAATAGCAAAGGTTGTGAACATGATGCAGGATCCAGCAGTGTTTACTTTTGTTTTAAGTAGAGTCACAACTTGATGGCACTTAATAACACCCACTTCCATAAAGATTAGAGTCCAGAAAATCTCATGGGATCCTTCTACTCTGTAAAACATGGCATCACCATGAGTGGTGGAATGGATTTGACTGCGTATATAGGTGCAAGGTTGCCTGGAGGCAGCGGATGAACTACATGACCTCTCATCTGGTGGCTTCCTCACTGCAAATTAGTTTCAACAGACACCTGTTAAACTATTATACCTGTTAAACTATTGTAAACATCTTTATGTTGCCATAAAGATGCAAAGATTGAGCTTATTTATGACTCTTCAACACCAATTGTTGTTTTGTTGTTGTTAAGTGCCATCAAGTCTGTTCCGACCTATATTGACCCTGAATAATGTTTCCAAGGAGTGGCTGGTGAGTTTGAACCAACTTTGTGGTTGAAATTGGCCTTAATGCCAGTGCCACATCAGGACTCCTCAGTGCCAATATGTTTGATCAATTCTGGAAGTAAAATCACATATGTCTTGATTCTGACTGACAGGTGCAGCAATTCAGTCAAAGTGATCAGACTGTGTGTTAGGTTGGGGTGTGGGCTAGTGCTGGAGATTACACTGTATGGGAAACTGATGTTTGACCAAGTAATTTTTTTTTTTTTTAAGTTTTTATTTTGAATTATGTTGTACTTTACATGGGAGAACATTAACTTTACATTCATCCTATCATATTTCATTTCATTGTAATGATTACAATCCCTTCCATGCATCATCAAACAACCAAAGGGTACATCCCGCAAGCCTGCCCCCGGCTGCCAGCACACAGCCCCTCTCCCTCCCTGAGTCCAGAGTCCCAAGCCGCTCCATCTGTCCACGTCATCATCTCTGTCTCCATCTCTGGTGTCACTGCTTCTCTGGATAGGGTCCCTCACTCCATTCTTCTCCCTTCATGGTCCCAGGGACCTCCATTTCCAGACTGCAAAATCAAGCACTCCCCTCCTGTTGTTACAAAACATCGACTTTTACATTTTCAACCCTCACAGTCAGTCCTGATAACAATTATTCACTATTGTACCACAAGAGTCCTATCCCCATCTCCTTTCATTGGGTACCTAATGTCCAAGTTGTGTACCAAGAGGGTGGGAATGATCCTTGCTGTAAAGATTTGCTCCCCCTTTTGAGCTACTACATCCATAGTTTAGGCCAAGTTCGTTAAATTGTAGCAAATTACTCTTTTTTCCCTCTTCTTTCTTCTTCTAGTCGAGTTCTGACCATCCAACCATTGAAGCCAGGTATAGTGGGTACCATCTACAAGTATGGGTGCTCTTGTGCATCTCCCTTTTATATCAGCTGGACGCTTCACTCTCCACTTTAGTCCTCTGTGGCTATGTCACTGTCTCTGGGCCTAGGAGTCCCCAGGTCTTGCCATATTTGCCAACCAGGTCTCAATCTGGGTTCACAGGAGTCTATTGAACATGGTCGGACTTAGCTCACAACTTCGTTGCTATTTTCCCCCCACTTCTCCTTGCTCATGTATTCCTCTTGAGAAGGGGCTGTGCTGTGAGGGGATCCAACCACTTGTCTTGATGGTTCCTGGACAAACAACTTGCTTGTTCTTGCAGTAGTCAATTGGACTGCTGTTATTGTTTTTTATTTTTCCTCCCAGTCTTTCTTTCAAGAAATATCTTCTGTTCTTCTGGCTGCTCCAGGCTGTTAACCAAGTGATTTTAACAAACAAGGCCAACACAATATTAAAACACAATAGTTCTGGGCTGAGATTAAGATTCTTCATGCAAAAAGCAAAATATGGGTAAAACAAAGAGATTTCACATATATGTGTTTGATTCACCTTTATTGAGCAAATGAAAAGCATACAACATTCATTGGTATTCAATAATGTTGATTCATTTGAATATATAAATTAGCACAAAAAAGAAAGTCTCTCATCAGATTTTATTCAGGGGAATGTGGAAAAACATTGAAAACAAAGAGAAAATATAATTTGCTCAGTAACCACATTTGAAAGGTGTGGGATTGGAGTAAGTGGCCTCCAAGTTGGATGACCATGTACTAACCAAAATGAGATACTCTTGGTAGTAAAGCAAGACATTATTAATTGCATCAAGTCAACACGAGTAAAATGGACTATCCTAAGCAATTTGATTGTAGGGCTACTTTACTTCTCATGTTGTTAACTGCCTTTGAATTGCTTCCAACTCATGGCAACTCTATGTGTACAAAGTAGAATTGTTACATAGGGTTTTCAAGGCTGTGACTTTTGGGAAGCAAATTGCCAGGCCTGTCTTCTGAAATATCTTTGGGTTGGCTTGAACTGCCAACCTTTCAGCTAGTAGTCCAGCACTTAACTGTTCGCACCCTCCACGGAATCCACATGAAAGATTCCTAAACTCACTGCTGTCAAGTCTATTGCAACTCAGAACAACTCTAGAAGACAGAGAAGAACTGTCCCATAGGGTTTCCAAGGCTGTACATTTTTTAAAAGTTTTTATTGTGAATTATGTGGGTTTAAATGGGGGAACATCAGATTTACATTCATTCTATCATATTTCGTTTCATTGCAATGATTACAGTCTCCTCCGTATACTATCAAACAACCAAAGGGTACCCCACAGGCTTGCTCCTCGGCTGTCAAGGCTGCACATCTTTAAAGAAGCAGATTACAACATCTTTGGAACCACCAGCCTTCAGTTAGCAGCCAAGTCCTTTAATCACTGTTAGAGAAGAAGCCAACAGGGCTTCTTCTTCTAAAATTACTGAGTTAACATCTAATTCCATGAATTGCATGTTTTACAGAGAACTTAGATAAATTGTTCAGCACTCTCTATAACTTTTGAAATTGACCCTCAAAAGCCTCTTATATTGATTAATAAAGACTTAAAGACTCGATATCTAATACACCTATCAGATACAAGCATCTCTATTAGTCACTATTGTGGATGTAAAGAAGTACGCTAATGCCAAATGGTAGACACAAGAGAAAAGCAAGTAAACTATGAATTCCAGAGTTTGACAACCATTTCAGTGGACCAAAAGCAGAATATGTCAAGTGAGTGGGATTGGTAGTAAATGCTGTAAAGGTTCAAAATTAGAAAGAAGATCATGATTGGAAAGGTCTTCATCAAAGAGACAGAGAAGAGGAAACTTTGATTAAGATGAGTCAGTTCTAGAAGATCTAGTATCCTAGTACAATACTTTTTGTTATTGTTAAGCACCGTTGAGTTGATGCCAACTCATAGTAGTCCTGTATGTAGGGTTTCTGAGGAGTGGCTGGTGGGTTTGAACTGCTAGTCTTGTGGTTACCAGTCCAGTACTTATTCTACAGAACCACACCAGTACAGGTTAACTCACCCCCTCTGCTCATTTTCTAGCTATGACAGATAAAATGTTAAAAAGGAAAACCAGAAACATATAGCCAAGTATACAAAAAACAAAACAAAACAAATATCCCTGTTGCTCAAAACTAGAAGGAAAATAGGAAGCAGTAGGCAAATTTGAAGCCATAGACTTTAATGCCCTGAAAAATAGATGCAATAAAAGGTAATGATGATCCATATGCAGCGGTGCTACTGGCACCTAGTTAAAGGAGTCAAGGATGCTGCTAAGCATTCTACAATGCATAAAACAGCCAACCACAACAACAACAAAATTATCTGCTCCAAAATGTCAATGGTACCAAGGTTGAGAAACCTTGCTTTATACGAAGTCATTGGACTTGTAAGCGGAGAGGAGAAGGGCCACAAAGATTCAGTCTCATGATCGGTGACTGGATCTGTGATAGCCCCAATATCATTACGGAACAAGAACTCTACAAACACCATCATGAGGCCTGGTTCTGATTGGAGACCTAGGGTACCAGTGGAAGCAACCACAAATTCAATACTCATGGAAGAGTAACAGAGATGGATGAGGGGAAGAAAGAAACAAAACAAAACAAAAATAAACCTCCCACTCAAGATGAGCCTCTACACCAAAGTTTAAAAGCACATGACATTGTGATATGATGAAATATATTATAAGTAAGTAGTGGTGAAGGCTGCACCAAGTATGAATTTAGTAAATGCCACTTTGAAATATTTGAAACAGGAAATTTTATGCTATTTATAAACAACAACAAAAACACTTGAGAAGTATAATTTTAAGATAGTCAATAAAATCAGCAATTGGAACATGAATTCAGATGAAGCTAATTTTGGGGGGCAGTCTGACCAAGACTTTAACATAAACATTAAAAAAAAAGATTGTTGTCAAATCAGTTTTGACACATAATGCTGCTATAACACATTTTCTTGACTGCTGCTTCCATGAGTGTTGACAGTTGATTCAAGAAGAATGAAGTCCTTGACAACTTCAATGTTTTCTCCATTGATAAGAATGTTGTTTATTGGTCCAGTGGTGAGGATTTTGTTTTCTTT
>NW_006408582.1:3249882-3252304 GCF_000296735.1 Chrysochloris asiatica | reverse complement strand
TGGCCCAGGACCAGGCAGTGTTTCATTCTGTTGTGCATAGGATCACTATGAGTCAGTAATGACTTGATGGCAGCTAACAACAACACCAATAACAGAAATGCTACAAGTGGGTGGCTTTAACAAATGGAAATGTATTCTCTCACAGTTTGTTGTTGTGTTGTTGTTGATGTTAAGTGCTGCCTAGTTGGTCCCTGCCCATAGCAGGAAGCAGTATAGGGTTTCCAAGGAGCAGCTGATGAGCTTGAACTGCCGACCTTGTGGTTCAAACCGACTTTGCAGTCCAGAGCATTAATCCGCAATGCCACATCAGAACTTGTTGTCAAGTTGGTTCTGACTCATCACGATGCCATGCACATTGAGGTGCAATCTGCATTAATAAGTATTGCAAGTCTTCTTCAATTCTAGCAAGCAAGGTCATGTCATCTGCATATTGTAGGCTGTTAGTGAATTTTCCTCCAATCCTGATGCCACATTCTTCCTCCCATAATCCAGCTGCTCAAATTATTTTCTCAAGATACAGATTGAATAAATATAATAAAAAGGATAAACCCTGGCACACAACATTCCTGATTTTAACCACTCCGCAACCCCTTGTTCTGTTCAAACAACTGCCTCTTGTTCTATGTACAGATTCCTCATGAGCACAGTGAAGGCTTCTGGGATACACATTCTTCTTGATGTTATCCATAGTTTGTTATGATATCAATAAAACGTAAGTAAACATCTTTCTGGTCTTCTCGGCTTTTAGTCAAGATCCATCTGATGTCAGCAAAGATATCCCTCATGTAACATCCTTTTCTGAGTTTGGCTTGAATTTCTGGCATTTCCCTGTTGATGTACTGCTACAACCATTTCTTAATTATCTTCAACAAAATTTTATTTGTGTGTGATTGTAATTATATCATTCCATAATTTCCACATTCATTGGGTCATCTTTCTTTGGAAATCAGCATCTTTCTTTGGAAATGGGCACAATCATGGAACTCTTCCAATTGGTTAGCTAGGTAGCTGATTTTCAAACTTCTTGACCTAGACAACTGAGCAACTCCAGCTGTGCATCAGTTTGTTGAAGCATTTCAATTTGTATTCCATCACTTCCTGGAGCCTTGTTCTTCACCAATGTCTTCATTTGAACGTCTTCCTTACATACCATTTGTTCTTAATCACATGGTACCTCTTGAGATGGTTGAGCATTGACCAATTCTTTTTGGTACGGTGACTCTGTGTATTTCTTACATCTTCATTTGATGTTTCTGAAATCAGTCAATATTTTTTCCATATAATCCTTCAATATTGCTACCTGCGCCTTGAATTTTTTCTTCAACTCTTTCAACTTGAGAAATGCTGTGGGTGTTCTTCCCTTTTGGTTTTCTAACTCCAGATCTTTGCACATTTCAATACTAAAGTTTGTCTTCTTGAGCTGACCTCTAAAATTTTCTAAAATGCTCTTTTATTTCATTTCTTCCAAAAGCTTTAGCTTCTCTACAGTCAAGAGCAAGTTTCAGAGTCTCTCCTAACATCCATTTTTGTCTTTTCCTTCTTTCTTGTTTTTTTTTTGTTTTGTTTTTTATCTTTTACTTTCCTCATTTATGATATTTTTGGTGCTGTTACACAACTCATCTGGTCTTCAGTTATTAGTGTCTAATGCATTAAGTATTTTATTGCAATGTTCTCTAAATTCAGTTGGAATTTATTTAAGGTCACATTTTGGGTCTCCTGGACTTGCTTTAATTTTCTTCATCTTCAGCCTGATCTGACATATGAGCAACTGGTGGTTTTTTGCACTGTCGACCACTGGGCTTATTTTGCCTGATGATATTGAGCGTCTCCATTGTCTCCTCCCACAAATATAGTCAATTTGACTCTTATGCATTCCAGCTGATGAAGTCCACGTATATAATCACCATTTATGTTGTGAAAAAGAGGTATTTGCTATAAAGAAGCTATTGGTTTTGCAAAATTCTATCATGTTATTTTTAGCATAGTTTCTATTATCACTGCCATAATTTCCAACTACTGATCCTTCTTCTGCTTCAAATTTTTGCATTCCAATCACCAGTAATTATCAGTGCATCTTGACTGCATGTTTAATCAATTTCAGGCTGAAGAAATTGGTAGAATTCAATTATCAACATCATTGGCATTAGTGGCTGGTGCATAAATTTGAATAATGGTGGTGATAACTGGTCTGCCTTGTAGGCTTATGGGTGTCATCCCATAGCAACATTGTCATTCAAGATGAATCTTAAAATGCTCTTTTTTAACAGTGAATGTGGCACTTTTCATCTTCAATTTGTCGTTCCTGACATAGTAAAACATATAACTGACTAATTCAAAATGGCAATATTCATCCATTTCAGCTCAACAATATCTAGGATGCTAATCTTTACGAGTTCCATTTCATTTTTGGTGATTTTCAGTT
>NW_006408582.1:3232551-3235668 GCF_000296735.1 Chrysochloris asiatica | reverse complement strand
AAATCAGCCAGTGAAAACCCTATGAATCACACCAGTCCAATATGCAACCGATCATGGAAATGACATATGACAGGCAACATTTCATTCCATTGTACATGGGCCCTCCAAGATTTAGGGGTGACTCAAGAGCAATTAACAGCAATAATTTGGGTGCCAACTAGAGTCTATGAAGCTTAAATGTCCAGGCCCAATCTAGAAAACTCCTGAACTTTGCAATAGTAGTTAGTATAAACAATCATTAAAATCAAGGTTCCATCACTAGTTTTGTAATCTTGTATATATAGCTAATCTTTCTAAGTTTCAGTTTTTTAAAATGTCAAATAGGAATGAAAATAATTATATCTATCTTATAGCGTTGTTGCAAAGACTAAAAGAAAGAATGAATTAATGCTCCTGGAATACATGTACCATTATTTGCTAACAAAAACACTTTTTAGTGTTTAAAGATTCTTTGAGGATTTGGTTTTTGTTTTTACTACCAAACAGATCTTTAGGATAGTTAAGCTGAGATATGCATATTAATTCCAAAAATAGTAAGTAGGAAAAGATACCTAAGCTGTCATAAAATTAAAGACTGCCAGATCCTATGGCTTTTTATGAATTTCAAGAAAAATTTGAGAATGTCCATGTGCAGCAAGAGTACTTGAGTGTGGTTAAGAATGAGTCCAATGGGAGAAAAGTGGATGTGGGACTCCACTCAGAGAAACAGTGATGCCAGAGATGGAGGCAGAGACAATGACATAGAGAGATGGAGCGGCTGGGGACACTAGACCCAGGGAGGGAAAGAGGCTGTGTGCTGATAACTGAGGGGCAGGCTTGCAAGGTATAACAGTTTGTTTGCTTGATGATGCATGGAGAGGATTGTAGCCATGGCAATGAAACAATATATGACAGGATGAATGTAAAGCTAATGTTCTCCCATGTAAACTATCATATAATTCACAATAAAACACTTAAAAACCAAAAATTAATTAATTGATTGATTGATTTAAAAAAAAAAAAGAGAATAAATCCAGTGCTTATGTAGGCTCTGTCCACCTGCTTTCCTACAGTCAATAATATGTTAATACTGTCATGATGCTTCAGATTATTCAATTTACACAGTTATTGAGTCCCAGACACTTGCCAGCCCCTGCACTGGGCACTAGGGCCACAGAGATGAATGGCACTGCCCATGCACTCAGAGGACAGATCAGCTAGGTGGGAGGCACTTATTAAATAGATAAATAAAATGACAGGAGCTATGATAAAGATAATCATAACCACCCAACAAATACTATGTGCCAGGCATTATTGTTGTTGAGTGCCGTTGAGTCGGTTCCAACACATAATGACCTTGTAAAGAGTTTCCAAGGAGTGACTGGTGAGTTTAATCTGACCTTGTGGTTCAAACCACAAGTCCAGTGCTTTATCCCACAGAGTCACATCGGTCTCCACAACAGTAAATAAAATAGACACTACTCATGCCCTTACGGTGTTATAGTCTAGAGAAATGGGTATTAAACAAACAATGAAGATAAAATTACAAAATGCAAAATCCTACTGGTAATACATTTATTTACAAGAACACATGACAGTGACTGATGTGGCATGGTAGGATCAGCACTGGACTTCGAACCATGAAGTCAGCAGTTCAAACCCACCAGCTGTTCTTTGGAAACTACATAGGGTTGCTCTGAGTAGGAACCAACTCAATGGCACTTAGCAATAACAATAACACGGAATGGTTCCTCTGAGAAAGAAATGGCTAAGCAAAGAGTCAGACAGGAAAGAGTATTCCAGAATGAGAACACAACATACACAAAGTCCTGGTGGCAACAGAAAGGAGGAACTGAAGAGATGTAATACGAGTGGAACCTAGAAGGCAGGACTGGTGAAGAAAGCAGGAAGAAAGTCAGATGTAGATCAAGTGGGGTCCTGGAGTTCTTATTCTATGAGCAATATTGAAAGTTTTTAAGTAAATTTTCATAGTCAAATTTTACTTGTGTATTTATGTGTGGAGAGATAGAGGATGGTATACAAAAAGGGGTTAATTTTTTTCATAGAAAGATGGTATTAAAAGACAATGAGGTTAACTTAAGTAAGATGGTGGACAAGGAAGACACGTCACACAGACTCTACAACAAAGAAGGGGAGACCATAAGAAACAGAAATAGAGGACAGGTTAGAGAAGTGGATTGAGTGTTTACTGGGATAAGTAGAGCAGGGACAGTGAATGGAGGAGACAGGTGAATGAACGGCTAGCCAGACACAGTATATCCATTTTGAACTTTTGCGAGCAGCTTTGGAGACAGATGGCAGTCTGGCTGCACAGATTCACATGGGCAATGGAAAAAGTGTGATTTCTTCTTGCTCCCCACACTTGTCTGGATAACAGAGATGAAGCCAGCCCCGACCCTCACCCATCCCAAGGGTAGACCCTGCTCTACAGGAGTTCAGAGTATCGCAGTTTGAACCAGGTGAGGCAGGTGCCCAATACACTGCCTTTGTACCTGGATTTACGTGGGTTCTCCTCCAGATCTACAGAACCCACAGAGCCTCCAGGCCAGAATTAGACTAGCAGGAATCTTTACAATCAGCCACCCTGCCCCCAAGTTGCCCTATGGTTCTGACAGACATAAACCATCAGCCTGAGGGCCTCCACAAACTACTTTCACATTGGGTGCTCTGAACATAGACAACACCTAGACCTGTAGGAAATTCATCTAGGACTGAAAAGTCTGCCATCACATCCCTCCTCCATCCCATCTCATGAAAAAATAAAATAAATGCAAATTTTGAGACAATATAAATCATGCAAATAGAAATCCAGAAGATTAATACTAAGATCTCAGAAATGGACAATACATTGAAAAGGCAAAGGAGTAGATTTGAATCCAAGGAAGCACAAATTAGTGACCTTGAAGATAAATCTCTCAACACTAGTAAGCTACAAGAACAGTCAGAAAAAAAGAATGTAAAAATCAGAAGAAAGCCTGAGACTTATGTGGGACACCATGAAGATGAACAAAGTATGAGTGATTAGAATTCCAAAACAGAAAAAGACAATAAAAAGCAAAGAGAAATTGGTCAATAAGCTGCTGAAATAAAGCTGCCCTAGTGTAGTGGTTATGAATC
>NW_006408582.1:3230280-3232133 GCF_000296735.1 Chrysochloris asiatica | reverse complement strand
TCATGAGCAACTTTGGTGACAGAAGGTGACCTGGTAAAGGAGATTCACACAGGCAATGAAAAAGGTGCAATTCCTTCCTTTTCTCCATGCTCCCATGGTGACCAGAGTTGTCTCCAGCTTATAACCTCATCCATTCCCAGCACAGACTCTGCTCTCTGGGAATTCAAAGTCTCATAGTTGGAAGTCACACCAGTATGAGGCTCAGACTGGTTGCACAAATTTGATGCCTGGATTCAGGAGGGCTCAGATCCAGATCTACAGAACCCACAGATCAACCAGACCATCATTGTTATTGTTGTTGTTAAGTGCCATCGAGTCAGTTCCAACTCATAACAACTCTGCATAAGGTTTCAGGGGAGTGGTTGGTGAGTTTGAACCTTAGACCTTGTAGTTCATACTGATCTTACGGTCCAGTGTTTATCCTACAGCAAAACACCAGGACCCCAGACAAGCATTGATCTAGCAGAAATCCTCATAACCAGCCATCCTGACCCCAACTGCCCTAACAGACACTGAAACCCATTCCATCATGGGTCTCCCAGAACTATTTCTGGATTGAGTATCCTGAACAAAGATAACTCATAAACCTATAGGAAATCCATCTTGATCAGGAATTCTGCTATCACACCCCCACCTCACAAACTACTTGACTGACAGGAGCACCCCCAGAGTTGTCTCCTGTCTGGTTCAAACAGATGCACTGTTTTGCTTTTGTTTGTTTTTTTTCCTTTCATTGTTTCTGCTTATTTAGTCTTTCTTCTCCTTCTTCCCTTTCCACTCTCTTGAATTTTATCCTTTCTATCTACAAGGCTTTCTGTTCCTGCAAAATTCACAGCCTCAGAAACCCTATACAGGGTCTCTATGAGTCAGAATCAACTGAATGGCACTTAACAACAGCAACATCTTTGCTTCTGTTTTTCCTTCATTTTTTCTGTTTCTTATTTCCCCTATTCTTTTTTTTTCCCCTTTTGATTTTTTTTTTTTTCCTTAAACTACTCTCTTTCAGACAAAGACAGACTAGGATGATGGAGTGACAAACTACCTGTGACTATTTAGTCACTGAAACCCATATGAATAGCAGTGGAACCCAGTAAGCACCATATTATTGAATATTGAAGCATCATGAAGAGCACCAGAATAGTGTCAGATATAGTGCCAGAAGAAGAACCCCACAGATTGGAAGGCACTAAAAATGTGACTGGGGAAGAGCTGCCTTTTCAGAGTAGAGTTGACCATGATGACGCAAATGGAGTAAAGCCTTCAGGACCTTCATTTGTTTATGGGGTATAACTCAAAATGAAGAGAAACAGCCATAAACATCCATTAGTAATCGAAATGTGGAACGTAAGAAGTATGAATCTAGGAAAATTAGAAGTTGTCAAAAATGAAATGGAAAGAATAATCATCAATATCCTAGGCATTGCTGAGCTGAAATGGACTGATATTGACCATTTGAATCTGACAATCATGTGGTTTGCTATGCCCAGAATAACAAATTGAAGAGGAATGGGGTAACATTCATCATCAAAAAGAATTTATCAAGAACTTCCTGTCTGTGATAGGATAATATTTATACACCTACAAGAAAGACCGGTTAACACCATTATTATTCAGATTTATCTCAAAGCCAGTAAAGATGAAACTGAAGAACTCTACGCCCTTGTATGGTGCAGTGGGTTAATGTGCCAGACTGCAAAGTCATTTGAACTGCAAGGTCGGTGGTTCAAGCTCACCAGTTGCTTCTCAGAAACCCTATACAGGGTCGCTATGTGTCAGAACCAACTCAACGGCACTTAACAACAACAACAACCAACTTCTTCAGTCTGAAATCGATCAAACATGCCATTGAGATG
>NW_006408582.1:3226736-3228755 GCF_000296735.1 Chrysochloris asiatica | reverse complement strand
ATATCTTTCAACAAAATGAATGCAGTCACTCACTTATCTACACCTAGAAATTTGGAAGACAAAGACCCAGCCAACTGACTGGAAGAGATACAAATTTGGGCCCATTCCAAAGAAACATTACCCAACGGAATGTGGAAATCATCAGATAATATAATTAATATCACATGCAAGTAAAATTTTGCTAAAGATAATACAATAACAGCTGCAAACATACATTGCCAGGGAACTTCCAGAGGTTCAAGCTGAATCCAGAAGAGGATGTGAAAGGAGGGATATCATTGCTGAAATCACATGGACCTTGGCAGAAAGCAGAGAATACCAGAAAAATGCTTACCTGTACTTTATTGACTACTCAAAGACTTTTGATTGCATTGATTATGACAAGCTGTAGACAGCATTGCAGAGTATGAGTATTTTGGAACACTTAATTGTGCTCATGAGGAACCTGTACACAGACCAAGAGGTACTTGTTCGAACAGAACAAGGGTACACAGAATGGTTTAAAATTAGGAAAGGTGTCTGCAACAGTTGTATTCTTTCATCATATTTATTAAATCTGTGTGCGGAGCAAATAATTCTAGAAGCTGGATTATATGAAGAAAAACATGGTATCAGGATTGGAGGAAGACTCATTAACAACCTGCAATATGCAGATGATTCAACCTTGCTCACTGAAAGTGAAGAGGACTTAAAATATTTACTGATAAAGGTCAAAGACCACAGCTTTCATTATGGGTGGCACCTCAATATAAAGAAAAAAAATCCTCACCACTGGACCAATAAACAACATCCATATAAATGGAGAAAAGATTGAAGTTGTCAAAGACTTCATTTTGCTCAAATCAGCTATTAACATTCATGGAAGCAGCAGTCAAGAAATAAAAGGATGTATTGCATTAGGTAAATCTGCTCTAAAAAATCTCTTTAAAGTGTTTAATAGCAAAAATGTCACTTTGAGGACTAAGGTGTGCCTGACCCAAGCCATGGCATTTTCAATAACCTCATATGCATGTGAAAGTTGGACAGTGAATAAGGAATACTATAAAAGAATTTATGCATTTGTGTTATGGTGTTAGAGGGATATATTTAAAGTACCATGGACTGCCAAAAGAACAAACCAATGTATGTTGGAAGAAGTAGAACCAGAATGCTCACTGGAAGCCAGTATGGCAAGACTTTGATTCTAACACTTCAGGCATATTGTTAGGTGAGACCAGTCACTGGAGAAAGATATCATGTTTGGTAAAGTGGAGGGTTGGTGAAAAAGGGGAAGACCCCCAATGAAACGGATTGGCACAGTGGGAGCAGCAAAGTTCTCAAACATAGCAATGATTATAAGGTTGGCCCAGGACCAGGCAGTGTTTTGTTCTGTTGTGCATAGTGTGACTATGAGTCAGTAACAACTTGATGGCACCTACCAACAACAATGAAAGGAAAAAATTGCCAACCAAGAATCATATACCCAGAAAATCTGTCTCTCAAATATAAAAATAAATTCATAATAACCTGAAAAACTTTACAAAAAATACTAAAAGTATTATTTTGTCTGAGAACCAACAACATGACCACAACCTGAGGTTAACATACATGACAACATCACCAAATACAGTAATATTTAAAGTAAAACAAACTTACAAAACTGAAAGTAGGGAAACAAATGCATCAATATATAATGAAGTCTACTACAAAAGTTTAAAAAAGGAAGTGTCCGTTATAGTGGCAAAGAAATCAATTTAGAGATCAAACAAGACAAACCTCAAAGAAAATTAATACACCTTCACATCAAAATGAAAAAGAGGAAAATCAGAAAGATTTTAGTAAAATTAACACAGTAGAAATGAAAAACTAAAAACACTTTATGAAACCACTGTTGTACAAAGTTAAGAAAAGTTTTTCTTGATAAAAGAAACATTCTATTATGGTTACTGGGAGGTGGGTAGGGAGGAGGAAAAATTATTCATGGGTAATGGACAGGCAACACACACCAAGTGGGAGGTTGACAGAGGAATGATGAAAGTA
>NW_006408582.1:3224394-3225616 GCF_000296735.1 Chrysochloris asiatica | reverse complement strand
TGCAGATTTTTATGTGGAACAAAGAAACAAGCACATCACAATAAAACACAAAAAAATAGTCAAAAGACAGAGAGTAGTAGAAAGGATAAGAACACAGTATCCTTCAATACTGTCCACAAGAGACACACCTTACACATAAAGACAAAAATAAACTAAAAATCAAAGGATGGATTCATATATCAAGGTAATGGTCATCAAAATCAAGCAGGGGAAAAAAAAAAACTAAGCAGGAGTGGCAATATTAATCTCTGATAAAACAGACTTTAAGGCAAAAAACAGCTTAAGGAAAAAGAAGAACATTATACCATGATTAAAGTGTCAATTAAACAAGAGGACATGACCATAATAAAATATCTGTGCTTCCAATGAAGAGCCTCAAAATACATAAATGAAACTCTTATAGAACTGAAAAAATAAAGAAAACGCTACAATAATAGTAGGAGATTTCAGCGTAGGACACAGAAACTAGAAAGAAACTCAACAAAGATGCAGATCTAAACACAATCAGCAACTTGACTTCATAGACATATACAGAGAAATTCAGCCCAACAACAGGATAATATACGTCTTTTAGAATGCATGTAAAACATTCTCCAGATAGAATATATTTTAGGCCACAAAGCAAACCTCAATAAATTTAAAAGCATCAAAACACTACAAAGCTTCTTCTCAGATCACAATGCTATAAAATTACAAAACAATAATAGGAAAATCAAGGAAAAAAATCAAATGCATGGAAATTGAATAACACCCTGCTTAAAAGCTACTGGGCAATAGAAGAAATAAAAAATGAAATTTGAAATCTGACTAGAGTAAAGGTAGAAGTTTTATAACAGAAAGGGGGGAATAGTTAATCTTACAATCCAGGAACAGAAGACCCTAGGATCATCAAGGGAGAGGAGCAGAAGCAGAATATGGGACACTATCCAGAGAAGCTGTGGCACCAGAGATGGAGGCAGAGATGAGGACGCAGAGAGACTGAGCAGCTGAGGACTCTCCACTTCTAGACTCATGGAAAGAGAAAGTGTGTGTGCTGATAGCCAGGAGGCAGGGTTGCAGAATGTGCCCTTTGGTTGTTTAAATGATTATATATTCCTAAATGTTTGAGGCACATCCTCTCCCCCCAAAAGAAAAACAGAGGGAATATAAGCAAATACTGTTAAATGATGATACACGGAGGAGACTGTAATCATTGCAACAAAATGATGAGTGTAAAAACGAT
>NW_006408582.1:3220501-3222804 GCF_000296735.1 Chrysochloris asiatica | reverse complement strand
TGAGGTTGGCCCAGGATCGGACAGTTTCATTCTGCTGTGCATGGGGTCGCTATGAGTCGGTTATGACTCGATGGCACCTGATGACAACAACAACAATTGAGAATTGAGTGAGGGTTTACAGAGCAAATCATCAGCTTTACATTTTAAAAATAGTACACTTTTTTCATCTCAATGATTGCAATCCCCTCCATGCAACAACAGTTATCCTACTTCCTCCCTGTGCTTCCTATTTCCAGTTCACCCATCTTCCCATCCCTTCTCAACTTTGTAAGTAAATATTGCCCTTTTGATTTTGAATTATTGACAATTCCATGGTGAACATACCTTACTAGTGTTATTACCTTCTCTCCATATTACCTGTCTGTTGTTGTTTTTAAGAACCGTCAACTCAGTTTCTACTCATAAAGACCCTGTATAGGGTTTCTGAGGAGTGACTGAACCGCTGAAGTTGAGGTTCAAATTGATCCTGAGGTCTAGCATATTAATCTGTAGCACCACACCAGGACTCCACCTTTCTACCACTTCTAAAATTAGAGCATGAGGGTGAGTTCCTTTCCAGATCTGACAGGTGGTTGAGGACTAGAATCTCTGGTTCCTCCAGTTTTTTCTGACCAGTGAGCCTGTTCTCTCTCTCTTTTTTTTTTTAAAATATAATTTTGAGTTTTGTTCTACATTTTCTGACACTCTTCCAAGACCTTCTAATGTGATCCCTTTAAGAGCAGTTGATAATGGTATCCAGGCATCATCTACTTTCCCTGAGTCATGGAGACTGATGTTCATATGTTCCATAGAATCTTCTAGTCTCATCACTCCTCCTCTTTCTTCTGCACATGTAGAGAGCAATAGTTATACCTTAGATGGAAGCTCATGAGCTTTTAACATCCCAGACACTACTCAACAAAGTATGCTGTAGGGCATTGTCTTTATGGACTCTGTTGGGCCAACTTACTATGGTGTCCCCTGATAATATGGTGCTGAGCCCCCAGACCCAGAAGTTCATTGCCTTAAGATGGTTGATAACATCTAAGAAGTTTTCATCATTTTGCCTGCTGTATGTTCCATTACATACATACATGTGTTTGCAGCAAAGGTAAATATACACATGTACAAATATCCTCTTTTAAAACTGACTCGACGGCACTTAACAACAACTAAATTTGCAAAGAAGACAAAAAACTCTCTCTATTTTCAGATGATACGATCCTATACATAGAAAGTTCCAAAGACTCAACAAGAAAATTATGGGAACTCATTGAAAAATTCAGTAAAGTGGCAGAGTACAAGATCAACATCCAAATGTCAGCTGCATTCCTTTACACTAACAAAGAAAGCTCTGAAAAGGAAATCAGGAAAACAATATCATTTACAATAGTCACCCTAAAGGTGAAATACTTAGGAATAAATTTAACCAGAGAAACAAAATACCTATACAAAAAGTATATAAAACACTACTATAAGAAACCAAAACAAAAGAGACTTACAAAAATGGAAGAATATGCCATGCTCATGGATAGGAAGATTTAACATTGTGAAAATGTCAACTCTATTCAAGGCAATCTATAGAAATAATGCAATCACAATCCAGATTCCAATGTCATTCTTTGAAGGAGATGGAAAAACTAATCACTAATTTTACGTAGAAAGGAAAGAGACGTCGGATAAGCAAGCATTACTAGAAAAGAAGAACAAAGTAGGAGGACTCTCATTTCCCAATCTCAAAACCTACTACACAGCCACAGTAGTCAAAATAGTCTGGTACTGGTACAATGAAAAGAACATAGATCAGTGGAACAGAACTGAGAACCCAAAAGTAACTCCATCCACTTACAATCAGCTGACCTTTGACAAAGGGCCAAAACATTAATTGGGAAAGAGATATAGTCTCCTCAACAAATGGTCTGGAAAAATTGGGAAACCATTTTCAGGAGAATAAAACAAGACCCATATCTCACATTGTATACAAAAACTAACACAACGTGGATTAAAGACTTAAATGTGATACCTAGAACTATAAAGATTATCAATGAAAAAATATAAATTTAGGATCTGTGCTGCATGGCATAAATGCGCATTCAAACATAACTGACAACACACAAACAGAAAACAAAAAAGATGACTGGGGCCTCCTAAAAAAATTAGACACTTATGTGCATCAAAAAAATTCACCATGCCCTTGTCTGAATACGGTATGAACCTCTGGCAGTTCCTTGTCAATGAACAGTTGCAGCCATTTTTGAATTATCCTTAGCAAAATTTTGCTTGTGTATTATAATAATGATATTGTCTGATGATTTCCACATTCC
>NW_006408582.1:3218002-3219666 GCF_000296735.1 Chrysochloris asiatica | reverse complement strand
AAAATAAAATTTAATTTCAATAGCATTTTACCCATGAAATGCTTTCTTATAAAAGACGACTTTCTGATCTACAAATAAAAATAAGAATGTAACTCTAACTTCCAAGTAAAAACTTCACACTTGGTGTTGTTGAGTGCTGTCAAGTCAGTACTGACTCATAATGACCTTGTATAGGATTTCTGAGCCTGCAAACCTTTTATTTTTTTAAAGCTTTTATTGTGAATTGAGTGATAGTTTACATATGAGAACATCATTTCATTGCAATTTACATTAGTTTCTTTTATCAAATTTTAAAAATCTTTTTCTAGTACAGTTGTGATCATCAAGCCATTGAAGCTAAGTTAAATGGGTATGATTTGCAAGTTTGGGCATTCTCATGCATATCTCCTCACTTCATATCAGCTGGATGCTTCACTCTCAGCTTTTGTCCTCCATGGCTATGCCCTTGTCCATGGATTTAGGAGTCCCCAGGTCTCACCACACTTCGGACCAACCAGCCCTTCCTTTTCTCTCTCTTATCTACAGATCAACAAAAGTCTATGAAACATTGTAGAACTCAGCCCATATCTTCATTACTGCCTTTCCCCCACTTCCACTCACCAGTAGATCAATGTGGTTACCAGCAAACTTACATGCCTACTTGTGTGTTTCCTTTGAGTTTCAGTCTTAGATGGGGGTTTGTACTGAAGGAACTTGATTGCTTGCCTTGATGGCTCCCTGGTGGACAACTTGCTTGTTCTTGAAGTAGCCAATCAGACTGCTATTTTTGTTTTTTATTTTTCCTGCTAGTCTTTCTTTCAAAAAGTATCTTCTATTCCTCTAGTGGTTTCAGGCTGGCCTGCTTATCCTTTCAAGTGGGAATGCCCCACCTCAGAAGGTTCCAGATGGGGCTCAGGATTCCACTTAAGGTTCTATACACTGCAAAGGCTCTGCAAGAAGTCTATTTCACTGGGCAAGTTCTAGAACCCCTTTTAGGTATTCCAATCAGCTATAGGGTGAAAGTGGGCTTACAAGCTTTCTGTAACCATTTTCCTGATATTTCTTTCTATCCCACTCAAGTATCTGTTTTATAGTATAGCAGGCAATGGAAACTAATATTCATAAGACAGGCAAGCATTTTAACATTATTTTCCCTCTTTGACCCATTCAGACTATGCCTCAATCCCTGTATCACAGACCCCTGTTATTCTAAGATTGAGCATACATCACTATTTACTTCTGTCACATTTAGCCCATGCAAAGCTTCCTAACTGTTCCCTTTCTTGTCTTCTTAATGATCTCTTGCATTCTATCTGTATGGTATATTTGATGTCATCCCACAACTTCTGGCCCTCTGTCATTAGCATCTGATGTATCAGATCTGTTCTTAAGATGATTTCTAAACTTGTGGAATATCTTCAAGGTCATACTTTGGCTGTTTTGAACTTGTTTTAATTTTATTCAGCTTCAGCTTGAACTTTCTGCTGAGCAATTGATTGTCTATCCCACAGTGTGCCCTGGCCTGGCTTTGATCAATGGTTTTTAGCTTTTCACCCATCTCTTATCACAGATGTCAATATGATTTCTCTGTATTCCACCTGGTGAAGCCCATGAGTATAGTCATCTTTTATGTTGTTTTAAAAGGCATTTGCAGGGGATTGGAACCATGGCAATGAAATGATATA
>NW_006408582.1:3216057-3217057 GCF_000296735.1 Chrysochloris asiatica | reverse complement strand
CCTAATGCAATATGTTGCTTACTTTCTCGACTGCTGCTTCCATGAGTGTTGATTCGAGCAAAATGAAGTCTTTGATAACTTCCATCATTTCTCCATTTATTTGGATGTTGTTTATTGCTCCAGTGCTGGGAATTTTTGTTTGCTTTGCCTTGTGATACAACCCATACTGAAGGTTGCGGCCTTTGATCTTCATCAATAATGTGTCATCAGGATTGGAGGAAGACTCTTTAATACAGATAATATAGCCTTGCTTGATGAAAATGAAGAGGACTTAAAATACTTAATGAAGACCAAAGACCACAGCCTTTGGTGTGAGTTGCATCTCAGTCTTCCTTGTAGGTATATGGATATTATCCTACAATGCCTTAGGCTGGGTTCTCTGGAGAAGCAAAATCAGTGCTATATATATAAAGATATGTTTAAATCAAGGAAATAACTAATGATTGTAGAGGTAGGAGAGTCCCGGGTGCAGGCCAGGTGATCCAAGATCACTGGGTGGCTACAGAAGGCAGAAATCCCAAGTCAGGGTACAGAGCAGGACCTTGGTGCTACAGCTGTGATGACAGCAGGGTAACGGTTGGTCAAGGCCTGGGCAGACATTCTGCAGAAATGGCAGTGAAGAGCATACTAGCTTGGGTGACAGGAACAGCTTGCAGGGGCCTCTGGTGGGCATCAAGTTTTCCAGTCACGCTCAGCGGGCAGGCAGAACATGCAAACACACAGTAGAGCAAGCCACTGGCTCAGGTTCAAAGAACTGGAGGTTACAGGATGACCCAGATGGGAGATCCAGACTCAGCAGGGAAGTGTGAGTCTTTCCTGCATATACAATACATTGGGATCATGCCATATCCCCAAGGAAACATCCTTTCAATTGATTGGCTGCTCAAAGCCAATCATCATAGAATTAACTATGCCTGCTAATAGCCAATCATCATAGAGCTAACAATCAACTGCTAAACATCCGGGAATCCTGGCTCAATCAAGTTGACACAGACCTAAC
>NW_006408582.1:3213568-3214722 GCF_000296735.1 Chrysochloris asiatica | reverse complement strand
TAGGAGGAAGGAGAGATGGATTATTTCCGAATATCTCATTTCTGAAAATCTTATGCATAGCGGTGGAACACTGTCAGATAGCACCAGAATATTGACTATTGAAGCATGATGAAGAACACCATAATGTAATTAATGGAATAAAAATTGAAATTTTTCAACAAACTGATGCAGCACTGGAGACATTCATTCATCTATGCCAAGAACATTGAAAGACAGCTACCTGGCCAACTGACTGGAAGAGATCCATATTTGTGCCCATTCCAAAGAAAGGTGACTCAATGGAATGTGGAAGTCATTGGACACAATTCATTAATATCTCATATAAGTAAAATTTTGTTAAAGCTAATCCAAAGACAGCCACAAACATACATTGACAGAGAACTGCCAGAGATTCAAGACAAATTCAGAAGAGGGCATGGAAGGAAGGATTTCATTGCTGACATCAGATGGATCTTGGCTGAAAGCAGAGAATATCAGGAAGATGTTTACCTGTACCTTATTGAGTACACAAAGGCTTTTGAGTATGTGGATCATGACAACCTATGGACAACATTGTGGAGAATAAGTATTCTGGAACACTTAATTGTGTTCTTGAGGAAACTGTACATAGACAATTAGGCTATTTTTCTAACAGAGCAAGGGAACATGTTGTTGTTAGGTGCCATCAAGTCAGTACTGACTCATAGCCACCTTACGCACAGCAGAACAAAACACTGCCCGATCCTGGGCCAGCCTCACTTCTGTTGCCATGCTTGAGTCCATCGATGCTACCACTTGACCAATCCATCTCATTGGGGGTCTTCCTCTTCTTCTCTGACCCTCCACCTTACCAAACATGATATACTTCTCCAGCAACTGGTCCCTCCTGACAATATGCCCAAAGTAGGAGAGATGAAGTTTGGCCATCTGACCTCCAAGGAGCACTCTAACTGCACTTCTTCCAAAACAGATCTATTGGTTCTTTTGGCAACCCATGGCACCTTCAATACTTTCCTCCAATACCATAAATCAAAAGCATCAATTCTTCTATGGTCTTCCTTATTCACTGTCCAGCTTTTGCATGCATACGAGGTGATTGAAAATACCATGACTTGAGTCAGGTGCACCTTAGTCTTCAAGCTGACATCTTTGCTCTTCAACACTTTAAAAAGGTC
>NW_006408582.1:3208241-3211958 GCF_000296735.1 Chrysochloris asiatica | reverse complement strand
GGTAAATCTTTATGGAAGCAAAAATCTTCATCTTTTTCCCACAGAACAGCTGGTAGTTTCAAATTGCTGTCTTTGAGGCTAACAGGCTGACTCATAACCACTACTCTACCAGAGTTCCTTACCACTCGGTAGATATCCTCAAAGAATAAGAACCAAGATATAGAAAGATATACGTACACTCACGTTTATTGTCACACTTTTCACAATAGCAAAAAGCTGGAGATAGCCTAAATGTCCACCCAAGTTCTGGTGTGGCACTGTAGGATAAGTGCAGGACCACAAGATCAGTTTGAACTACAAGGTTGACTGTTTAAACTCATCAATTGCTCCTCAGAAACCCAGTTCTAAATGCTGCAGACTTTACCTCCTAATTATTTGTTGAGTTCATTCTCCTTCCTTTATTTTTATTGCTAGGAGTCTTTTTGCTTAAATGTTGCTATACCACTATTCCATTCACCCATTCTTCATACAGCAGCCAGAGTAAATGAAAATAAACTTACAAACAATATATTTTTATATATGTATATATATATTGAGTGTCGTTGAGTCAATTCCAACTCATAGTGACCCTGTGCAGGGTTTCTTGATGGAAAAAAAGGAATCTGGAAGATTTTCCAGAACAGGTAGCATGGAAGCTGAGTTTTGTAGACTAAATAAGAACTGCTCCAGTGAGGGGAGTTAGAAGAGCATTTTAGGAAGGAGGAGTGGTATAAGGAAATGCCAGGTTCTAAAAAGTGGTTAATTCAGGAAACCACAAGTCATTCATTTTTCCTTGTAGCACAGAGGGCCAACAGAGGGAGAGAAAAGAGAGTTTGAGGCAAAGTTCATTGTGAGACGTTTCTATTTTACTTGAAGGTAATGGGAACCCTTAAAGGTTTGGTCAAGAGAGTGGCATGATCATATTTGCATTTTAGAAAGAGCTGTCTTGTGGGAATAGTGAGACTGGAAAGCAAATAAGTTATAAGTCTGTAAAGTAGTTAAGATGAGAAATTCTAAGGTCTTGAGCCTTTATAAGGTTATTAGATTAAAAAGGAAATAGTCTATACAGTCATGATTATGAGCTAAAAAAGGAAATAATTGTTTGAGAGCTATTTATGAGGGTTACTCAGTAGAATGGACTGAAGAAAACAGGAGAAATCAAGAATTATTCCTAAGTTTCTGGCTCAGAGAACTAATGTGCAGCCATTAACGAAAGAGAATCCCTGGGTGGTGCTAGCAGTTAATGCACTCAGCTGCTAAATGAATGCTTGGAGGTTAAAGTCAATCTATAGGTTCCTTGGGAGAAAGAGCTGGCAATCTCACTGAAAACTAGATGAAGCCCAATTCTACTCTGACATATCTGTGGTCACCATGAGTTGAATGGACTCAAAGGCACTCAACAGTTAAGACATCTGGACTTCAATAAGAGAAGAACTTACTGGTAACTTCACATACTATTTTCCTTCCTCTGCAGAAAGAAATTCCAGTGTTAATCCTTTGAAAGGATAGGTAAAGAGAGAAATAACTCATTAAGAATTTATAGAAAGCATCATCTTTCCTAGGATAGGTTAATAGGTTCTTTTATGGTTCCCAGGTCTAGATCTTAAGGAATCACTGAGAGCTTCCTGGTGAACCATTAGGCTCTTTTGTGGGAGAAAACAAACATAATGAACTCTTATGAGTTTGGAGAGTGTAATATGGGACCGTGGACTTATCTGTTAGTTTGTCCTACTGCAGTAGCTTCTGTGTTGCTGTGATGCTTGAAAATATGTCACCAGTGTTTTAAATACCAGCAGGATTACTCATGGTAGACAAGTTTCAGTACAATTTCCAGACTAAGAGAGAATGGAAAGAATGAGAGGCAGACCACTTCTGAAGGGTTGTTGTTGCTAAGTTCTGTCAACCCAGTTCTGACCCATAGCAACCCTGTATAGGGTTTCTGAGAAGCGGCTGGTGAGTTTGAACCACTGACCTTGCAGTTAAAACTAACCTTGCAGTCCAGTGCATTAACCCACAATACCACACCAGGACTCCAGCTACTTGCAACCTTCTGAATAGCAAAGGAAAAGTGTCAGATATAGTTCTGAAAGTTGAGTCATTCATTTTGGAAAGCACTCAAAATATAAATGGGGAAGAACTGCCTCCTCAAAATAGAGTTCACCTTAATAACATGAATGGAGCAAAACTTTGAGGACTTCATTTGCTGATGTGACACAACTTGAAATGAGAGGAAAGAGCTGCAACCATCCATTAAAACAATACAAATCTAGGAAAAATGAAAGTCATAAAAAATGAAATGGAACAAATAAAGACTAATACCCTAGGCATTGTTGTTATTGTTAAGTGTCACTGAGTCTGTTCCAACCCATAATAACCCTGTATAGGATTTCCAAGAAGCAGCTAGTGGGTTTGAACCACTGTCCTTGCAGTTCAGACTGACTGTTCAGTCCAGTGCATTATCCTGCAGTATCTCACCAGGACTGGTACTGGCCATTTTGAATCAGACAACCATATGGTTTAATATGTTGGTAACAACAGACTGAAAAGGAATGGCATCATATTCATCATCATTAGAAAGAACGTTTCAATATCTAGCTTAAGTACAATGCTGTCTGTGGTAATATAATATCCATACACCTACAAAGAAGATCAGATAATATCATTATTATTCAAATTTATGCACCAACCACTAAATCTAGTTATGTCGAAATTGAAGAATTTATCAGCTTCTTCAGTCTTAAATTGATCAAACATGCAATCAAGATGCATTGATAATTACTGATGATTGGGATGTAAAATTTGGAAAGGGAGGAAAGACCCAGACTTGGAAAATATGGCCTTGATGATAGAAACAATACTGGAGATCACATGGTAGAATTTTGCAAGACCAATGACTTCTTTGTTACAAATACTTTTTTTCAGCAACATTAACAGTGACCATATATCTGGACCTCACCAAATGGAATACACAGAAATCAAATTGACAACATCTGTGGCAAGTGATGCTGGATAAACTCAATATTATCAGCCAAAACAAGACCAGGGGCACACTGTGGAGCAGACCATAAATTGTTCTTAAGTAAGTTCAGGCTGAAGCTGAAGAAAATAAAAGCAACTTCATAAGAGCCAAAATATGGCCTTCAGTATGTCCCACCTGAATTTAGAGACTATCTCAAGAATAGATTTAATGCATTAGACACTTGTTGCTAAGGACCTTCGAGTCAGTTCCAACTCATAACGACCCTGCATAGGGTTTCCGAGGAGTAGCTGGTGAGTTTGAACCACCAGCTCTGTGGTTCAAACTGAACTTGCAGTTGAGTGCTTATCTTATATTGTTGTTGTTGTTGAGTACCTTTGAGTTGATTTTGACTCATAGCAAATCAACTATGAGTTTCCAAGGAAGGACTAGTGAGTTCGAATCACTGACCTTGAGTTCTAGCCAACTTGGTGGTCTAATGCTTATCCTACAGTGCCACACTAATATAACTTATATTATAGTGTCACAGTAATGCCTGACATTATGAGGGACATCAAGAACATAATACATGAAGAAAGCAAAGGGTCATTAAAAAGACAGGAAAAAAAGAAAAGATCAAAAAGGATGTCAGAAGAGGCTCTGAAACATGCTCCTGAGCATAGAGAAGCTAAAGTAAATGGAAGAGCCTTTTGAGGACTCTTTGTCTCCCTATATTACACAAGAAGACTCAGCAACTGCTGCCATATAGCCAAGCTACAATC
>NW_006408582.1:3205987-3206601 GCF_000296735.1 Chrysochloris asiatica | reverse complement strand
CAAGCCTCTGTTTGCAATATTTAAGGTTTCTATAGGAAAAATTTTAACTGACACTGGTAACATCAGAAGAAGATGGATGAATACATAGAGTAAGACTGCCAAAAAGAATCGGTCAATATGCAGTCATTTCAAGGGATACCATATGATCAAGAACTGATGGTATTGAAGGAAGAAGGTCAAGTTGCACTGAAGGCGTAGATGAAAAATAAGGCTCCAGGAATTGACGGAATACAAATGGGCATTTTTTAACCTATTGATGCAGCACTAGAGGCTTACTTGTCCATGTAAAAAATATGGGGGGCCAACCTGACCAACCAATTGGAAGAGATCCATATGGATGCTCATTACAAAGAAAAGTGACCCCAACATTAAGGAAACAAAATCAAATGCATGAAAATTGAATAAAACCCTGCTGAAAAGCTATTGGGGTGTAGAACAAATAAAAAATAAAACTAAAAATTTCCTTGACTCAAATGAAAATATACCATGCCAAAAGCAGTTCTGATAGGGTGATTTATAGCAATAAATGCACACATCTAAAAAGAAGAAAGAACCAAAATCAACACATTAACACAATATCTCCAGCAATTAGAAAAAGACCAGCAAAGTAAACA
>NW_006408582.1:3202704-3204033 GCF_000296735.1 Chrysochloris asiatica | reverse complement strand
CCTTGCAGTTCACGCGATTTTCCAGTCCAGCGCATTAACTCACAGTACCACACCAAGACTATAACAAAATCCTAATCTAGATTCCAACATCATTCTTTAAGGATATAAAAATTATCACTAACTTGATATAGAAAAGAAAGAGACTTCAGATAAGAAATCACTACTTAAGCAGAATAAAGTTGGAGGCTTCTCATTCCTGATCTCAAAGTTTACTCCACAACCATATTGGTCAAAATAGCCTGGTAGCTCTCTGTCTTCTCTGCACGTGTTGTTGCTGTTGTTGTTAAGTGCTGTTGAGTCAATTGTAACCCATAGAGACCCTGTATAAAGCTTCCAAGATGTAGCTAATTAGTTTCAGCTCCCAACGTTGCAGTTCAAGCCAACTTTTCAGCCCAGCACAATATCCCACAGCACCATACCAGGAGCATCTTTTCCACCACCAATCCTAATTTCCTGAAAATGTACACATGTAACACATTTGTCTCTGCTTCTTCTGTGGTAAGGAGCACCTCTCAGATTCTGAGCCAATCATTGTCTGCAGTGGTGCTGAAACAACACCTGACACTGATAGATGAGAACTTCAGCAGCTTCACAGCCCCATGTTCCAGGACCTCAATTACCTGCAGTTGAAGATTCCAAGCTAGCACCATCTCAAGAGACATCAACACAGCAGCCAAGTTCATCGGGGCTGGGGCTGCCACAATTGGAGTGACTGGCTCTGGAGCTACAATTGGGACTGTGTTTGGGAGCCTTATAATTGGTTATGCCAGGAACCCTTCTCTGAAGCAGCAGCTCTTCTACATCATTCTGGGCTTTCCCCTCTCAGAAACCATAGGACTCTTTTGTCTGATGGTGGCCTTTCTCATCCTCTTCACCATGTGAAGGAGTTGTCTCTACTTCCCATAGTTCCTTTTCCTGTGTCTCCTCTGCCCTATATGTTTCTTTCCCTGTACCTCTCCAGGCAGCCTGGGGAAAGTAGTTGGCTCAGGGTTTGACAGAGGAAAAACAAATAAATACTGTATTAATAAGATTTACATTTAAAAAAAAATTTAAAGCCTGGTACTCATACAATGAAAGATATATACCTCAATGGAACCAAAATTAGAATCTAGAAGTAAATCCATCCACATACAAAGTCAGCTGATCTTTGACAAAAAGCCAAAACACATTAAATGGAGAAAAGATAAGTCTCTCCAACAAATGGTGCTAGCAAAACTGGAAAGTCATTTTCAGAAGAATGAAACAAGACCCATATCTCACATCATACACAAAAACAAACTCAACATGGATTAAAGACATAAATGTAAAACCTAGAACTATAAAACCATC
>NW_006408582.1:3199774-3200669 GCF_000296735.1 Chrysochloris asiatica | reverse complement strand
TGGTAGTTTCAAACTGCCGAACTTGAGGTTAACAGCCCTATTCGTAACCACTATGCTACCAGAGCTCCTTAGAACTTGAGTAGAGGAAGATATTTTTTTTTTTTTTGATAAAGGAAACAAGTGCAAATTGCTACAATTTGATGAACTTGACCTATACTTATGGATGTAGTAGCTCAAAATACCAACTGAGAGGGAAGGGGTCTTTGTATCAAGTATCAATCCTATCCCTTCTGTACACAGGGTAGATAGGGACGGACAACTTAGACATTGGCTACCTAAAATGAAGGGTGACAAAGGCATGAAGTGACTGGCTTACATGTTTTCAAGAGGGAGTTTAGTTTCAGAGTGTACAGAGGAGGTAGAATCTCCACTGAATAGTTTTCACCTGATCTAGATGGGTCTGGTGAAAAAAGATGGGGATAAGAGTCTTAGGATTCAATAGTAAATAATTGTTATCATAATCAATTGCGACTGTCACAACTGTAAAGGTAGAAGTTTTGTAACAAAAATGGGGGAGGACTTAATCTTACAGTCCAGCAGCAGAGGACCCTAGTACCATCAAGGGAGAAGAGCACAAGTGGAATGGTGGATCCTATCCAGAGAAATGGCGACACCAGAGATGGAAGCAGAGATAAGGACATGGAGAGAGGGAGCAACTGAGAACTCTAGACTCATGGAAAGAGAGGGACTGAGTGCTGGTGGCCAGGAGGCAGACTTTCAGAATGTGCCCCTTGGTTGTTTAAATTATTATCTATTCCTGAGTGTTTTTGTGTACATCTCCCCACCCCATCCCACCCCACCTCCCAAAAAGCAGAAGTAATGGAATCAAATACTGTTGAATGATGATGCATAGAGGAGATTGTAATCATTGCAATAAAACCACGGTGTAAAGCCA
>NW_006408582.1:3174017-3175744 GCF_000296735.1 Chrysochloris asiatica | reverse complement strand
AAAAAAAACCCATAGCAAAGGGGGAGGGGGATTCTTTGCTGATTACTGGGATTTGGGGGAAGGAGGGGAAGATGGAGCACAGAGTAAGGAATAGACATAGCTTGGGTGCTAGGGTGGGGGAAATACACAAAAAGGGGGAGGGGAATGGAAGAACAAAGCAGATAGGAAAACAATTACACAGGTTTGCATGGGCTAAGTGGGACAGAGGTAAATAATGATATATGCACAACCTTGAAACAACAGGATTCTGGGATACAGGTCTTGAGACATGGTTGGACTGGGGAAAAGGGGGGAAATAATGTTAACATGCTTGGCTGCCTTTTAAATCTTGGTTTCCCTGGCATATCATTATAAAATAGACACTTGAGGGGGAGAGAAAGAATAGCCAGAAATACTACCATAGAAAGCTTGTAAGTCCATCTTCTGCCTATAACTGATTGGAATACCTAAAATGGGGCTATAATGTGCCCAATGAAGGGGGCTTCCTGCGGAGCCTCTGCATTACATAAGACCATATGTGGACTTCTGAACCACATCCAGAATCTTTTGAGGTGGGAAATTTCCACTTGAAAGGACAAGCAGACCAGCCTGCAGAGGTTAGAAGAACAGAAGATACTTCTTGAAAGAAAGACTGACAGGAAAAATACAAAACAATAAAGCAGTCTGACTGATTACTACAAGAACAAACATGTTGCTCGCCCAGGAGACATCAAGTCAAGTGGTCAGTTCCCTTCAGGGCAAACCCCCTTCCAAGACGAGACTCGATGAGAATACATGCTGTGACTGGTGACCACGTTTGTCACTGATAAGTGGAAGTGAGGGAAAAACAGCAATGAAGCTGCAAGCTAAGCCCTACAATGTTCACTAAACTACTATGAACCAGGTGGAGACTTGGTTGGACAGCAGTGTGGCAAGACCTGGGGATTCTTGGGCCAGTGACATATCCACAGTGGACTAGAGTGGAGAGTGAAGCATCCAGTTGATAAGAAGAGAGGGCATATGCATAAGAACACCCACACTTGCAGATAATACCCACTTAACCTGGCTTCAGTGACTGGATGATCAGAGCTCAACTAGAAGAAGAAAGAAGAGGGAAAAAAGAGTACTCTGAGACAATTTGATGAACTTGACCTACACCTATGGATGCAGTAGCTCAAAAGAGGTAACAAATCTTTACAACGAGGATCATTCCCACCACCTCCATACACAGAGTAGACAGAGATGGGTAACTTGGACACTGGATACTCAAAATGGGGTTGGGGAGCCGACAAAGGCAAGAAGTTACTGGCTTACAAGCTTTGAAGAGGGAGCCTAGATCCAGAGAGTGCAGAGGAAGGTAGAATCTCCACTGAGTAGTATCCAATATGTCTGGGCAGGGATAATGAAAGGAAATAGGGATAGGTTTCTTGTGATACAATAATGAATTATTGTTATCAGGACTGACTGTGAGTGTTGGAAATGTAAAGGTAGATGTTTTGTAGCAAAAGGAGGGGAGGGGCTGACTTTGTAGTTTAGGAGCGGAGGTCTCTGGGACCCTACCCAGTGAAGCAGTGACACCAGAGATGGAGGCAGAGATGATGACGTGGAGAACTGATTGGCTAGGGACTTTAGACCCAGAGAGGGAGCTGTGTGCTGATGACCAGGGGGCAGGTTGCAGGGTATACCCTTTGGTTGGTTGATGATACATATAGGGGATTGTAATCATGGCAATAAGGAGCTCTGGTAGC
>NW_006408582.1:3149836-3173744 GCF_000296735.1 Chrysochloris asiatica | reverse complement strand
TATATATATATATATAAGATTTTAAAAAGAAGTGTGGCACATCTCAACTCTTCCTTTGATCCTCTACATAATCCCTGAACCCACAGGCTGTATGATGCTCCTGCAATTGATCTAGCAAGAACTCCTCAATTAGTCCTGCCAGCAAAATCTCCAAAGTCCTCCCCTAATCTTGCCCCTTCTCACCACCTCCAAGGCCTCTACACTTTCCAACCTGTCTCCATCTTTTGACTAGCCCACTGCTTTCAAATTGTGTTCTTCTGAACCCATTAGCCAAACTGCATAATCGTTTTCCAAAAGCATTAATAAAAATTTCTTCATTCCTCTGTTTACAACCCCGTAGAACCCCCAATGCATGTCCTATGAGCACTTGAATTCAGCATTATTTGTATTCCTTGGGCTCTCTTGTTCTCTCCCACTTCTCTCATTCAGACCAGCATGTTCACATAGTGGTCCCAGTCGGAAGACTTCAGCAAGACATGGCATTGTTCATGAATCAGTCTCAGAGACTCTCGGGAAATTTCATTCCACTCTAGCCACCCCCTCAGCCCCACCCAAGGCCTTCCTGGCATCCCTCTGTGTCACGCCTTTCCTCCACTCTCAGTAATATCCGGGTACCAAAACTAAACCCTGTAGTTTGTGCTCTAAAGTGGCCTGTGGCCAGAACAAACACTGGTGAACGGGAATTAGAATGTCAGCTCCAAGCAGGTGGGAACTCGGGCTCTTTTAAGTTTCTATCTGAGCCTTCCACAGCTGAGCCCATAAAAAACAGTCAAGATGATACAAAGCCTACCTAAAATGGAGGTGATTAGATCACATCCGAGCTTTCAGCTTTGCTGGTCATGAGCATACCTTGCCAACACAGCATATGTCTCACAGACTTCTAAAACCTTAGAGTTGGAAGGAGCCTTTGTTTTGTTCCAACTCATAGCGACCCTGTATACGGTTTCTGAGGATCAGCTGGTGTGCTTGAACCACAGACCTTGCAGTTCAAACCAACCATTCAGTCCAGCGCATTAACCCACAGTGCCACACCAGGACTCCAAAAGGAGACTTGTTGTTGTTGTTATGTGCCGTGGAGTCGGTTCCGACTCAGAGCGACCCTGTAACAGGGTTTCCGAGGCTGTAAATCTTTACGGGAGCAGAAAGCCTCATCTTTCTCCCACAGAACCACTGGTAGTTTCGAACTGCTGACCGTGAGGTTTGCAGCCTGATTTGTAACCACTGTGCTACCAGATCTCTTTAAAAGAGACTTAGTGGTCAGAAAATCTGAATTCCCCCAATTTCAGGTAGAAAAGGAGTATGGGTGGCACAGAGGGTAAGCACTAGATTGTTAACTGAAACGATGATGATTTGAACCCACCAGCAGCTCCACATGAGAAAGATGTAGCAGTTGCTTTTGTAAAAATTACAACCTTGACAACCCTATGGAACACTTGTACTGCGTTGTAGGGCCACCATGAGCCAGAGTAGAATCCATGGCAATGGTTTTTGTTGGTTGGTTGGTTAGTTTATTTCAGGGAGCCCCTTAACATGCCAACAAAGGTTCAAGTATGTTTGTATCTTTCAATGGTCAGGGAGTTCACTCCTTTGTTAAGAACTTGATTAGAAGGTTCTTCCTTACACCTAGCCTATTTCTGCCTTCTTCACATTCTCTTCCTATGGCCCAAGCCTGTCCTCTAGAAACAAAGTTGTAGCCCTGCAGATTTTTGATGTCTGTTACAGTTATGTCTTCAAATTTAGACTAGACATCTCTAGTACCTTTTATGATAATTAATTCTAGCTTCCCTAGAATCTTCCATCTCGCCTCCCTACCACTGTCCCCTTTCTTGCTCCTTTCCTCTCAGCATACTTATGTTTGTCAATATCTTTCTTAAAATTGGCATCCAGACCCAAATGTAAAAGCCCTATAGTTTGATTGGTGATCAGTGGTTTTATCATCTCACTTATCCTGGTCATGATGTTCCTATTTATATAGTCTATGGGTATATTTATTTTATAGACATCAAGGCCAATTGACTCACATTGAGCTGACAATCCACTAAAACCCTAACCGTTTGTTTTTCCCATCCTGCAGTGGTGATTTTGAACATACATGCTGGTATTTATAAGAATCCCCATTAATTGCATCTTTGTTAAAGTTGGAAAGTCTCACCTTCCTACTAAAATCTATTAAATCTTGATCCTGGCTGCCCAACTTATAAATTCTTCCTTTTACCTTGATAGCACTTGAAAATGTATAAAGCTGGTTCGTACAAACATTGAGTAGGAACAAGTTCTTGGATGGATTCCCTATGCCTGAAATTCAATTCTGTGGAAACAGAACCCATCAGGAGGCCCAGGACCAAGAAGGAAGACTCAAATTCTAGTTCTACCTTTACTGTCTTGTTGCTGTTGTTGTTAAGTGCCATCAAGACTGATCTGACTCATCGTGACCCAGGATAGGGTTTCCAAGGAGCAGCTGGTGGGTTTGAACTGCCGACCTTGTGACTTGAAGTCCAGTGCTGATCCTCTGATTACACATTTAAACCAGTTTTTAATCCACCACTTCTGACTAATGGCAACCCCATGTGTGTCAGAGTAGAACTGTGCTCCAACAGGAATTTCAATGGCTGATTTTTCAGAAGCAGATCACTAGGTTGTTCTTCTGAGGCACCTCTGATGGGCTAACACAGTCAATCTTTCAGATAGTAGTTGAGCACATTAAATATTTGTGCCATCAAATGGGAAAACAAGAGTACCTTCTTCCTAGGATTATTTTAAGGGTCAATATATATGGAGCTCTGGTAGCGTAGTGGTTACGAATCGGGCTGCGAACCTTAAGGTCAGCAGTTTGAACTACCAGATGTTCCGCGGGAGAAAGATGAGGCTTTCTACTCCCGTAAGGATTTACACCCTCAGAAACCATGTACAGGGTCGCTATGAGTCGGAACCAACTCCACGTCACATAATCACCACCATATAAAGCTCTAGTAGCATAATGGTTAGTTGTTGGGCTGCTAACCACAAGGTCAACAGCTCCAATCCACCAGCTCCTCTAGGATAGAAAAATGAGGCTTTCTGCTCCTGTAAAGATTTAGTCTTAGAAACCCTAAACAGGGTTGCTATGAGTCGGAACCAACTCCACGTCACAGAACTACTACCACCACCTGGTATACAGCAAATGCTCAGTAAGTGGTAGCTATTACTTTTGTGAGCACAGGAGCAGAGAGATGGAGATGTGTAGAACACCATGTGAGTCAGTATCCTGATGTAACCAGGTTATGCAGCACCTCCCTCAGATCAGCACTCTAAAAATAGAGTTGCATCAGCCCCTTCTGCGAGGACAAAGCACTTGAACAGTGGAGATCGGCTCTGGGCCCTTCCTCTTCAGATGCAAGCAGCACCCCTGAATTGATTCTGCATTGCAGACTCAGGGCAGAGCATGAGCCACGAAACAGGGTGGGCACTTCAGGCCAAGGAGATAAAAGCAAACTTTATATATTTCTCCTGGACATCGGGGTATGGGCAAGAAGGCAGATAAAACCACCTGTCTCCAATCCTGGGTAAAATCTGACTTCTGAGAGCAATGCCCAGTCTACAGGAGTTGAACAGAGCAGATGTGGGTGCACAGAAACACGTGCTGCTGGTTGTACCAGTCAATGTTGTCCATAGACTCAGAGCCAATAGGAGATAGGTGACAGGTAGGCAGATAGATGAATAGCTGGATAAATGGGTAGGTGGGTAGGTGGACTGATGGGTAAGTAAAATGACAGATAGATTAAGAAATATATGTTGTTTTAAGTGCCATAGAGTCAGTTGTAACTCATAGCGACCCTGTATATGGTTCAAAGGAGTGGCTGGTGGGTTTGAACTGCTGACCTTTTGTGTTTGCCGTCCAGTGCCTCTCTCCTACAGCACCACACCAGAACTGTGATAGGTAGATAGATGGGTTGGATCAGTTTTAAGGAACTGGCTCATATGATTGTGGGAGCTGGCAAGTGTTTCAAAATCTTCAGGGCAGACCAGCACTCTGAAAACTCAGGAAAGAGCTGATGTTGAGGTTTTGAGTCTGGAATCCATACAGCAGGCAGTAACTTGGAAACTTGGGCAGGATTTCTGGGTTATAGTCTTGAGGCAGAATGTCTTCAAAGAAACCTCTTAAACCTTTCACTCTTAAGGCCTCTGAATGATTAGATGAGATTCACCCCCAGTATTCTCCTTTACTTAAAGTCAACTGGTTATAAATATTACAATTGTTTGACTTTGGGCAATTCCCTTAACCTCTCTGTGATCTGTTCAAATCACTCATCTGCAAAAATAATGGAACCTACCTCATAGGGTTGTTGTGGGGATTTTAATGTGTTCATTTCCCTAAAGTATTTAGAACAGTAACTGGTATATAGTAAACCTTGTAAACAAAGCAATGGAACTGGCCATTAGTATTATACACATTCCACAGGGTCTCAGACACTCATATGGGCTCAGTGATTCACCCAGACCAGCTGTCCAACCAGAACTTCAGGTATTCTGTCTGAGTTGCCCATATACCTGTAACAGGAGGCAGCCCCCCAACACTGATTGTAGATAGCCCCTCGTTTTGTTCCCTGGAGTTCTCTGGTTTCCTTAGTTGGCTCTGTTCCAGTTCTGTCCAACTCCAGCCATAGTCTCGATCTCCTCTTTCTCTCGTCATCTGATGATCTTTGAGCTGCATTGCCCAGGTTTGAACTGTAGTCTCTAAGGAACTGGCTTGTCCTTACCCTCTGTCCCTTCTGCTCTCACCAGCTCTGGGTAAACACCCCTCCTGACCAGACCTCAGGACCTGATAATCAAATGCTAGAGGGCGATAGATGAGTAGGTAGACAGACAGATAGAGAAAGATTAAGAAATATATGTTGTTGTTGTTGTTGTTAAAGTGCCGTAGAGTCAGTTCTAACTCATAGCGACTGAGTCAGTGTCCAGCTGTTCAAAGGAGCATTTGATATATGCTTCCATCTTCTGGCAGGTATCTCCAAATCTCCTCTGAAGGGCAACCTCTCCCCATTCCAGTCCCATTGCATTTAGCTGCAGGTTGTCTTCCTCTGAGATTCCCCTATGCCTGAATTCTGAGTCTAGGATACACTCTCTACATTCTTCCCTATTCCCTTAACAACTAGTATCCAGGCATTGCCATCCCAGAGTCTGGGACCTTCCAGAGTCAGGCCGCTCAGATCCAGTCCACACTATCCTGGCCATGGTCACTCCTCCCCAAGACCCTTGTCATCTCTCACCTGATTTCTGTAACTCTGTCCTCTCTGGGCATCCAATTGCATGACCATTGTCTTCCTTCTGCATAAGACTGCCACACAGGCTCATCTTTCTCAAACCCTATTTCTATCTAGCCATCTTCCTGTCCACAAACCTGCAGAGACGGGCTTACCCTCTCTAATCAGATCTAAACTTCTACCCAGAAAAACTACTATTGGACAGCAAGGAAGGCCAGACATAGGGAGACTTGAACTCCTAGATAGAGTCTATGCCCTGTTCATTTCTGTCCCCTACTTCCCCCACAAGAGCTCAACTGTACACCTGATACACAGTAAGTATTGAATGAAGAAATGAATGGAGAATTTGATGTCCATGGAGATAGCTATGTTTAGGTTACAGAGTAGGATGTTAGGATACTAGAGATGTTTCAGTGCACTCCTTCATTGGCAGCTTCATGTCCAGGTTATGTTAGAGGCAGCAGAGCAGAATGATTAGGTATCAACCTCTGCAATCAAAAGATCTGAGTTAAAATCTCACCATCATCACTTATTCATATGTAACCTCAAAAACTTTACTTTACCTCTCTGTGCCCCAATTTCCTTATCAGTAAAATGAGGGCACTAGCAGTTCCACCTCTTAGAGTTAATTAAGATAAAACCAAACCATTGCCAACAAGTTGATTCTGATTCATAGTGATCCTGTAGGACAGGGTAGAACTGTTCCTTAAGGTTTCCAAAACTGCAAATCTTTTCAAGAGCAGATTGTCACATCTTTTTCCCACAGAACAGTTCATGCATTTGAACTTGCAACTTTGCTGTTAGCAGCCCGACATTTAACCTATTGTATCCCCAGGGTCTCTTCATTGTGGTGTTGTAGTAGTTATTAAGTGTCATTGAGTCCGTTCCAACTCATAGCAACCCTGTATAGGGTTTCCAAGGAGTAGCTGGTGGTTTAAACTGCCAACCTTGCGGTTCGCAGACCAGTGCTGATCTGACAGCACCACACCATGAGTCATAGAAGTGAGATGAGATGATCAGCAGATGATAATGGTCTGGGGCAAGAAGGTACCAGGTCCTGCCATGCTGGAAGCTCACTGTCTGACTTCCACTCATCCTGCAGGCAGGATTTCAGGTGGGTTCAAGTCAGGGGACAGCAGAATGGAGATCCAGACCCACTTCCAACCTGACCTCTAATCCAACTGTGCAGCACCTATGGCCTGCCCTCAGGCACATGTGAGGAATCACCAATGCCCACTGCATGAGGGAGAATGCCACACTATTCACTGTCCTTGTTAAAGAGCCCAGATGATAAAGGTCACCAAGAGCTGAGGAAGACCAATTCCGGTCCTTCCCATCTCATTCCACCCTCTCCTTCCTCCGGGCATATGGCCACCTATATCAACAGATTTCAATGCAGGATGCAGATAGCAGGGTTCCCACTGACCAGCCAATGCACACTCCATGTTTCAGTTTGGGCTGAAATCTATACTGACCTGTCACTCTTCTTGGAAGGTAGCTTTTTTCAGGGAATTTCTTTTCTTTTTTGAGTGTTGTTTGCATACTAGATAACAAAGTTGGCAGACAAAATGTAAGGAGGGTTCTGCTTGCATAACAATGATTCAATGGTTAGCCAGGACAGCTGCCAACTCAGCTTATCTTTTGGTCCAATCAGGCCTCAGTAGAGGGAGGGTAGCCCTTTATTCAAAAGCATAAACTGATTCTGTCCTGGCAAATCACTCACTAGGACTTTCTGACCTCCACTGTAGACCAGAGAGAAGCAGTCCTGTTGTTGACACCTCCTAGGCAAGCCTCCAGGAAGCCCTGGGTGAGATCACACCCCACTGTCTCCTGGGGCCAAGGGTGGAGTCACCAGCTAGCTGTGTCACAGAGGGGAGAGATGTTCTAGCTCTGGACACTCACTGGTGGCAGAAATCACAGGAAAAGGCAGTTGCAACCTTACCTAGGCACTGGGTGTCCATGCAAATGGTTAACATGTCTGGCTGCTAACCAAAAGGTTGGAAATTCAAGTCCACCCAAAAAGGCCTCTAAAGACAGGACTGGTGGTCTAATTTAAATTTTAAAAAAAATTAGCCACTAAAAACTCTATAGAGCACAGTTCTACTCTGACACACACGGGGTCACCATTAGTCAAAATCAACCTGATAACAGCTGGTACCTAGGTCCCTGGGAAACTCAGGAGAGAAGATGGGTGTTAGGGAACTTGGGGATCCTGCAGAGCTTTAGGGTACCCTGCACTCCTATCACTGACTTGCAAACACCCACAGTTGGGGAATTGGATGAGGGTAGGAACACTGGCAGATGCTCACCTGGGGGCTCATGATCACCTGCTCTCCTGCAGAACACACCCTGACTATACCATTGTTTCCATCAAGTGCCAGCTTCTACTTCTCACCATCAACGTTTAATGGGTCCCTAGATGTTTGGGGTAGAACCCATTTTCTGCTAGCCTGACCCCCAAATCCTGGGGTTGGGAGGAACAGGTCTTGATGACCAGTAGGTGGAGGTAGGAGGAGGCCAGGCAAGTGCCTGGATGGACTGTGTCATGACACTGGTATCTACAGCTCCACCCATGGCCACTCCCGATTCTCCAGGAAATGTCATCCAGGCGGCTGTAGGATAGAAGGCAGTCACCCCACCCACCACGACAGCCTTGGACTAGCAGAAGCAATTATTCTACAAGCTCCCCAGCATGGACTGTTCTTCCCAGAACACTCATGGTCATGCCTAGAGTCTACCCTGTCAGCCCCCACAGAATCCACATGGATTTGGGGTTCCTCTAGCATAAATCTGAGCAGGGAGCAGGTGCCAGGCTCCAGCAGCCCTAGACAGGCCTCCAAGGACTCTCCTTCCTAACCTGACCCCAACACCCTCTAGACTTGAAGGAGGGGCCTTTGGGTGTAACTTCTTTGATGCTGGATGGTAGGAGTTTCCACAGAAGCTATCTGCAACAGGCCCACAAAGATCTTGGAAGGGCATTTATTGGGGCAAAAGGGTACTATAATTTCAGAAATACCTCCCTGAGTGAGATCACAGCTCCCCAGATGATACTGTGACAGTAAGTAGGCCAGGAACCAAGACTGTGAAATAGTCATCTTCCTTGACAAGCCATCCTTCCTGCAGAGGTAGATTTAGGCAAGGACTTGCATGAGCCCGGCACTTTCACATACTGAATCTGTAATTCTCACTGCAACCATGCACCATAGGCAGGATTTTGAAGCTGAAGGAAGAACAGAAGTCCAGAGAAGTTAAGTAACTTTCCCAAGGTCACATCTCTAGAGTCAGGATTTGAACCCAGGTGGTATCGTGGATTAAATGTAGGGCTGCTAACCATGAGGTCAGCGGTTTGAACTCTCCAGCTGCTCTATGGGAAAAAGATGAGATGTTTTGCTTCTGTTAATATTTACAGCCTTGGAAACCCTACGAAGCAGTTCTAATCTATCCTATCAGGTTGCTATGGGTTGGAAACAAGCCAATGGCAGTGGGTTTGGTTTTGGTCTTTCTGACAGCAGAACACAAGCTCTGCTATCTTGACAAGAGTAATCTGTTCATGGGGGTGGATGAAGACCTGAAGAGCTCCAAGACCAGTTGCACAATAGATGTCTGCAAGTATACTGCGCTGGTGTACAGAAGAGCCAAGCACTTAGGAGAGCCCGATGCAGCACCTGGATGGTGCATTCCTAAGTGGGTCACCTGGAATTACTCACAAGGAAGAGGCTTGCATCCTGGTTCCCACAGGATTTCTCCAAAGAGGTCGACAACACAGGCCCAGCTGAGTGGGTGAACTACATACACCTTAGTGTTTACTAGACTAGTTGTGGCACCTTTGTGTGGGCAGACTGTAAGTGTTCCCTCCAGACCAGATCTCAGGCCCCCATCTTCTACCCTCCTATGTCCTTCCTCTGTCAGCTTGGACATGCTGCTTGGCCTCAGAACCTCCCAACCCCAGAGGGAACAATATGAGTATGAAGTAGTTGATTCTCAGGCTTTGTTCCTGAAAGTCAATTGGTCATTTCCTCTCAAGAGGATGATGACAAGGGCTCCCCTCACCAAACTTGGGTCAACTGCAGAGCTTGGCAAGGAGGCACCTACAGCACCCCAGCTGTGGCTACCACTGAGGATCTTACGATGGCTGGGAAAGAAGGGTATACCAGAGACTCTGGGGGAAGCCATGTGTTATGAAGGTACCCAGTAAGTGGTCTCACAGGAAGGCTTCTACTACCCTGCACAATCCTATAACCAGGGAATTCTTTCCCATCAATGTAGTCAAGGAAGAAAGCTCATTCAGAATTCCATGCTCCCTATTTCCACCAAGTTAAATATAATGAATTAACCACTGTCATTCAGTCATCTCTGATTCATAGCAACACCATATGTGTCACAGTAGAGTTATGCTCTATAGGATTCCAAATGGCTAATTTTCAGAAGTAGATTGCCAAATTTTTCTTCCAAGGTACTTCTGGGTAGACTTGAACCTTCAGTCTTTCAGTTAGCATCCAAAAGTGTTAGCCATTTATACCACCCAGGAACTCTAAGGTTAAACATCACCATCAGGTCATGGTCAGAAGGAAATGGATTGAGGAAACCCAGTCTCTAGGATGCATTACACTTGGGTCATGCTTCATCCTCTGGAAAGCCAGGTAGATTCTAAGATACCACTCTTTCCCCCAAGGGAGTTGGCATGCCAATAGAGGCATTGCAGCAATGGTGATGGTGAGATAATTATGACAATGATAAGCACATTATTGACCGAGAACTTATTATGTACACATAATCTCATTTCATATGGTTAGGTTTTTTATTGCCTCCATTTCACAGAACATTGATGCTAAGAAAGGCAAGATAATTTGCACCAATGATTAAATAGCAAAAGCAAGATTTGAGCCCAAGTCTACCTGAATTTCTAGTCTGTGCTCTTAACCAGAATATTAGATTGTGTCCTTGTAGATGATCCAAGTTCGAGCTCTGAAGAACAGGGTCTATAGTATCATTGCCTTCGCCAGTCCAGGAATGCCCTAGGCTCCAGGTTGACAGTGGTGGCTTTCTGTGTTACTGTAAACAGGAGCTAAGTTCAGAGTGTATGACAGACAAGACGTGGTGTTACAGAAGGCCTAGGTACTACAGTCATAGGGCAGCAGGGGAGGCTTCTCATTAGCCAGATTGATCCTCCTCTAGCCAATCACAGGAAGTCTTGATGATGTCAGATGATCAAGAAGAGTGCTGCTGGTCATTCTCCCAGCACGCCTCTCAAAGTGGAGGGTGTCCTCATTCAAGCTGAATGAGATCACCCACTTTTGTCTCCATGCAGCAATGGATACTCCAGGAAGGGGATGTTCTCAAAGAGATGTTTGCTCTGCAATAGAAAGAGGACAGGACAGCTGCCCAGAGATGCAAAGCTGGGCAGAAGCAAGGGAAGCAGGTTTTCAAGCAAAGGTGGAGAACTCTCAGGAATCTCACCATAAACTCCTACCTGTCCCTAGGTCGATGATCAGCATGGCAGCCCCAAAGCAAACTTCCAGAACCAGATCTGTGGCAGCCAGGGCCATGTCGCTTGACCTGGCTCATCCTTTTGTTGGGCAGGCAGCACCCCAGCACCCCAAAATGTCTATTCCTTATAAGACATTCCAGTTCTACCAATTTAGCACCAAGAAACAAGAGGGCCAAGAAGATGATGGTGAGAAACAAATCTGCCAACAATGACGGAAACTCCAACCTCAGAGCCCTGATCTGACCCAGAGAGGTGATGGCAGAATCATAGGACGGGAGCTCAGAAGACTCCCTCCAGGACCTGATTTTGCCACACACGTCCCTCAGGCAAATCCTTTCCTTTCCTTAGGTTTCAGTTTTTCCATGTCAAAGAACTGAATCAGATAAATATTTTCCATAATTTGCTCCTTGGTCTCAGATAAATTTGAGAAGCACTGCATATGCTCAATTCTTTTTGGCAATTTTCTGAGCACATTCTCATATTAAGGGTTTGCCTTAATCTCATTTCATCCAATATATCTTAAACATCTCTGTCCACGGAGTACTCATATGTAATGCCTTCCACAGGGTATCCTGTGTAAACTGTTATTGAGAGAGATGGGTGACCTTCCCAGCATCCACCACTCATCCCATTGCAATCATTTGATTCCAATTCACAGTGACCCTACAGAACAGAGTAGAATTGCTCGGAGGCTGTAAATCTTTGTGAAAGCAGATTGCCTCGTCCATCTTCCACAGAGCAGCTGCTGGGTGCAACTGCCCTAGCTTTTTGGTTAGCAGCCCCATGCTTAACCCACTGCACCACCAAAGTCCTTTTGATGCTGTTGTTGTTGAGTGCCGTCGAGTCGGTTCCGATCCATAGCGACTCTGTATAGGGTTTCCGAGGAGCGGCTGGTGAGCTTGAACCGCCAACCTTGCAGTTCAAATGACTTTGCAGTCTGGCGCATTAACCCACAGCGCCATACCAGGACTCCTTGCAGTCCTTTAGTGGTGCATAAAAGGAGTCCTGGTGTGGCGCTGTGGGCTAATGCGCTGGACTGCAAAGTCAGTTTGCACGGTAAGGTTAGCAGTGCAACAAGAAAGGACTACAAATTTGAGCTGGATTCAAAAAGTTTGTGGAAACTTTTCATTATCTTCTAATTCCATTTCCCCATGAAGCCCCTTTGCAGCTAGCTCTCAAAGTTCTTGCAGTTGGATGACTAAAAAAGTGCCTTTCCACAATCAGGCAAGGTTTGAATTTCATCTGTGGTACATACCAGCTCTGTGACCCTGAGCGAGTCCTTTGACCTCTTTGAGCCTCAGTTTCTATCATAGGTAAAGTGGGAATAGTGACTACACTGTCCTCAGCGCGGGGAGTGCTGGGAGGAGTCTGAGGTTAGGCAGGCAAAGCACACACGGTGGGGCTCCCGTCTTCTGAGAGAGGCTACTGCAGGAGTCTCTGGTCCCTCAGGGTGAATGAGTTTAGTAGTCCTTCTCCAGAGCAGAAAGTGGGCCAGGGGCAGCACTGGGCACGCAGGAGTCGGCGTGAAGTGGCCGAGCCCCATTCTGCTGCCACCCTGGGCCAGCCCTGGTAGGCGCACAGGTATTCCGAAAGGTAAATCAGGCCAGGCTGCAGCTTGACTTGGTTCCTCTGCCTCAGAGCCAAGGCGGGGGCAACCAAACTGGTTTGTCAGGGCCACCAGTGGCACCTGGGTCCTCCTCCTCACCCCCATCTGGAAGAAGCAGCCCCTGCAACCACACTGCAAGGAGGCTTACCTTACTATATCTCCCTGAAGCCCAGACCCTCATACAAGGAGAGAATGAAAGAGGGCTCTCTGGTCCTAACCAAATGCCTTTTTGCCCTGATTCTGGAGCTGTCTGGTATTGCCATGGCAACCTCCTCCACCTCTTCTCATTCTCCTCCTCCACTCCTGTGCCTGTGGTCCCCTGTGCAGGTGCTGGCCTCCAGGGAGTTGAGGACCTTCTTCAGGAAGTTCCCAGCAGCCAATGCAAATGAAGACAACTCCCTATTATTGAAGAGCAACTTGCAGGCACAGATCTGTCTGTCCCAGTTGCCAGAGGCTTCTCCCAGAGACTTAATCCTTGGCTTTCTGAGTCATCCGGGAACTTCTCAACCTGGGGCTCATAGAGAATAGTCTGGAGGCCAACAAAGTTTGTCTCCAGCCAGCTTTGCACCATCATTGCTGGCAGCTAGAACTGGCACCATCTTGGGACTAAAATTTGCAATTCATCCATAGTGCTCCTTCCCTAGAGTCCCTAAGTGGCACACACAGTTAAACACTTGTCTACTAAGCAAATGGTTGGACTTTCACCTGAAGGTGCTTCCGGAGAAGGGCCTAGCTATCTGCTTCTGAATGGCCATGACCTTGAAAATCATATGTACAGTTCTATTTTGAGACACTAGGGGTCATCATGAGTTGGAATCAACTTGGTGGCAACAGTTTTGACTTTTATTTGTTTGCTCCTTCTCTAATAACCTGGGACAAGATCTGCACTTGTGTCATATCATCACACCTGGCTGAGGTCATACCCATGCCCATCCTTGGGTGACCATCAGATGCTAAAGTAGCTGGAGACATGCTTACTGATGGCACTTTGCATAACTGTGTCTCACAGGTCACCACCTTGATTCAAGTTTGGGTTCTGTGTGGCTGCTGAGGGTTTAGTGAGAGAAGACCAAGTGCTAGCCTTGCTAAACATGTCAGACATGGCCATCTGCAGGATGCAAGTGGCCCTGCCTGTCTCACCTCAAGTCACACTGTCAGCCAGGCTAGACGAGGAACATAGAACCTTCCAGCAAGGTCAGCTCCACAGAGCGCCAGAGAAGGTGCAATGTGTTAACTCATGGAAAACCAGTTGCCCCGACTTAGAGCCAGAGATGGCAAACATCATAGCCTCCTCCTCTCTGAAGAAGAGCTATGAGCTTCCCAATGGCCAAATGATCACCATCAGTTCCAGTGTCCCAAGGCACTCTTCCAGCCCTCCTTCGTTGGTATGGATTCCTGTGGCACCCACAAGACCACCTTCATAAAATATGGCGTGGACATCAAGAAAGACCACATAGACCTGGGTTTCACAGACAGAACGCAAAATGAGATCATTGCACTGGAGCCCAGCATACTCCCCCGGAATCAAAGTACTCTGGATCAGCGATTCCAGCCTGGCCTCGTCATCCACCTTGCAGCAGATGTAGATCAGCAAGCAGGAGCACGGCGAGTCAGGCCTTCTCATCTTCCACTCCAAATGCTTCTAGATGGGCTGTCAGCAGGTGCCACTACCTGCTGCATGAACTCTTTCCTGAATACAGGTTTGTCCTGCAAACCTACACACTTCATGCTAGTCTATCCAAAACTGGAAGGAGCTTTTGAAAATAATTTGTCCTTAAAGCCTGTATCTCCATATCAGTGCTGATTCATAGAACTTATTGCTGATCTTGGTCTTGTATTCAAGTTAGCTTGTCCCTTTGTTGTTAAATGCCATCCAGTCGGTACTGACTCACAACAACCTTATGCACAACAGAACGAAACACTGCACAGTCTTGGGCTAACCTCACAATTGCTGTCATGCTTGAGCCCACTGATGCTGCCACTTTGCCAATCCATCTCACTGGGCGTCTTCCTTTTTCTCTGATCCTCCACCTTACCAAACATGATAGCCTTTTCCAATGACTGGTCCCTCCTAACAATATATCCAAAGTATGAGAGGCAAAGTTTGGCCATCCTGGCCTCCAAGGAGCACTCTGGCTGCACTTCTTCCAACACAGATCCATTTGTTCTTTTGGCAGCCCATGGTACTTTCAACATTCTCCTCTAACACCATAACTCAAATGCATCAACTACACTACCAGAGCTCTTTCGCATGCATATGAGGTTATTGAAAATACCGTGACTTTGGTCAAGTGCACCTTAGTCCTCAAGCTGACATCTTTGCTCTTCAACACTTTAAAAAGGTCTTATGCAGCAGATTTCCCTAATGCAATACATCATTTGATTTCTTGACTGCTGCTTTCTTGAGTGTTAATGATTGATCCAAGAAAAATGAAGTCCTTGACAACTTCAATCTTTTCTCCATTGATAAGAATGTTGTTTATTGGTCCAGTGGGGAGTATTTTTGTTTTCTTTACATTGAGATGCAATCCATACTGGAGGCTGTGGTCTTTGATCATCATCAGTAAGTATTTTAAGTCCTCTTCACTTTCGGCAAGCAAGGTTGTATCATCTGCATATCGCAGGTTGTTAATGAGTCTTCCTCCAATCCTGATGCCACATTTTTCTTCATATAACTCAGATTTTCAGATTATTTACTCAGCATACAGGTTGAATACGTTTGGTGAAAGAATACAACCCTATCGCACACCTTTCTTAATTTTAAACCATTCAGTGTCCCCATGTTCTGTTCAAGCAACTTGGTCCATGTACTTGTCCCTTGGTTGTGTTAATACCCTGCACATATCTTTAATTTAAATCTCTAGTATTTATCCACCCTCCTCCCCCTGTCTCTGGGATTCCTTTATCAGATGTCCTGTCATCCCCCATTAGACCACCACCATCCATTTGGAGCATTCGTCTGATCTCTCACTTCTCATGTTAACACCTTTGAATGTCTCCACTCACATCTGCTGTGGCTCTTTACTTTCCTTTTAGGAATTTGATGATTCTCCCCAGAAACATATGCACACAAAATTCTGAATACAATTCCCTGAGGAGAGAAAAAGGGAACTGTCAATCTTGACTCTGATTTTTGGATGCCTTAAGGTTCCATGAATTCTAGTTAAAAGCTCCTAGTTACCATGATAAAGTCTAGATCTTTCACATGGCATAAATTAAAAAAAAAAAAAAAACAGTTGCTATTGAGCTAACTCTTACCTATGGTGACCCCATGTGTTTCAGAGTAGAACTGCTCTGTAGGATCTTCAATAGCTATAATCTTTTGGAAGTAGATCTCCAGGCCTTTCTTCCAAAGTGCCTCTGAGTAGATTCAGAATGCCAACTTTTAGGTTAGTAGCCGTTCTATTAAAGGAATCCTAGAAGGTGAGGAAGGTGGTTGTTGTTAGATGCCATTGAGTTGGTTTTGACTTAACAGAACCAATCACTACCCAGTCCTGTACCATCCTCATAATTGTTGCTATGTTTGAGTCCATTGTTGTGGTCACTGTGTCAATCCATCTCACTGAGGAGCTTCTTTTTCGCTGACCCTCTACCAAGCATGATGTCCTTTTCCAGGGACCGGTCCCCTCCTGATAGTATGTCCAAAGTATGTAAGTCAAAGTCTGATCATCCTTGCTTCTAAGGATAAATCTGGTTATATTTTTTCCACCACAGTTTTTTTTGTTTGTTTGTTTCCTTCTGGCTGTCCATACTATGTTCAATATTCTTTACCAACATCATAATTCAAAAGCATAAATTCTCCTTCAGTTTTCCTCATTCATTGTCCATTTTTTGTGTGCTTATGAGGCAAACCTTAGTCTTCAAAGTAACATCTTAGCTTTTTAACAGTTAAAAAATCTTTTGCAGTAAATTTGCTCAATGCAATGCATCACTTGATTTCTTGACTGCTGTTTCCATGGGCATGGATTGTGAACCCAAGCAAAATTAATTCCAAGCAAGATGAACTTCAATTATCTTTTCCATTTATCATAATGTTGCTTATTGGTCCAGTTGTGATGATTTTTATTTTCTTTATGTCTTCCATGTTTTCTTTATGTCTTGGTTCTTCATCAGTAAGTACTTCAAGTCCTCTTTACTTCCATCAAGCAAGATTGTGTTATCTGCATGTTGCAGATTGTTAATGAGTCTCTCTCAAATCTTGATGCCACGTTCTTCTTCATATAGTCCAACTTCTTGGAATATTTGCTCAGCAGATAGTGTGGGAGGGAAAAAAGGTAATTTGTGTCTGTTAATCAGAGCAGAACTCCAGCTTTGCACCACACAGGAACTCCTCCACAGAGTCCTTTATGATTGTCTTTCCCCAAACTTGTAGATCTTGTGGACCAAGGTCTCCTCTTGTCCCAATCCGGGACCCTCAAACTCCAACTCTTCATCTCAGAAACAGTAAACTATCTGTGACTCCACACACACTGTGCTCCATTGTGCCTCTGGGACTTTCCCCCTGCTGTCCCCTCTGCCTAGCAAGCCATTTTCAGACTCTTCTGCCAAATTCCTCCTCCTCCTTTGATATTTAGCTCCGGAGTCCTCTCAGGCTTAAAGCCTTTCCTGCCTTGGAGTCCCTACAGCATCTGGGGTCCAGGCACTGCTGCCGTGCAAGCACCTATCCAGTTTCACTGTGCTTCATACTTTATCCTCTAACCTTTTGGGTCCCGTTACCACTATGGCTGGATCCTCATTTACATTTTATAAGGGTTTTCAAATCTTTTAACATTATCTTGTAATGTCCATGTTATTGTTGTTAAGTACCATCAAGTTGGTTCTGACTCTTAGTGACCCTGTATAGGGTTTCTGAGAAGCAGCAGGTGAATTCAAACTTTCTCAAATATTTTTCATCATTGTCTCCCTGAGCAGACATTTCCTATCTTTTTGTTCCCTAATTGCCCAACTCCGTTAAATTTTATGAGTCCTTAGGTAGATAAAATTTGATCAACATTCAGCCATTTGTTGGCATAGAGTAGTGAGTGTATTAGTTGTTTTTTTGTTTTTTTTTAACATTTCAACTGATCAAGAGCTGATGGTACAGAAGGAAGAAGACTAAATTGCACCAAAAGTAATAGTAAATAAAAATGACTCCAGGAATTTACTGAATGCCAGATGCAATGTTTCAACAAACTCACTATTCTATGCCAAGAAATTTGGGGGAAAAATAATCTGGCCAATCAACTGGGAAAGACCCATATTTGTGCCTATTTTTAAAAGGTTACCCTACAGAATGCAAAAATTACCAAACTGTCATAAATATCACATGCAAGTAAAATTTTGCTGAAGACAATTTTGAAAAATGGTTGCATCAGTCCATGGCAAGCAGTTTCCAGAAATTCAAGCTAGAATCTGAAGGGGATGTGTAATGAAATATAACACTGCTGACGTCAGATGAATCTTGTCTGAAAGCAGAGAACACCAGAAAGATGTTTACTTGTGCTTTATTGACTATGCAAAGGCATTCCACTGTGTGGATCATAACAAACTATGGATAACATTGCAAAGAATGGGAATTCCAGAACACTGCATTGTGCTCATGCAGAACCTGTACATAAACCAAGAGGCAGTCTTTCAAACAGAACAAGGGACTACTGCGTGGTTTAAAATCAGGAAAGGTGTGTGTCAGGGTTGTATCCTTTCAACAGACTTATATAATCTGTATGCTGACCAAATAATCAGAGAAGTCAGACGATATAAAGAATGAGGTATCAAAATCAGAGGAAGAGTCATTAATAATCTATAATATGCATATGACGTAACCTTCCTTGCTGAAAACTAAAAGGACTTGAGGCACTTGCTGATGAAGATTAAAGAATACAACCTTTAGTATGGATTATAACTGTTGTTGCTGTTAAGTGCTGTCGAGTCAGTTCTGACTCATAGTGACCCTGTATGGGATTCTGAGAAGTGGCTGGTATGTTTGAACCACCGACCCTTCTGTTAGCAAGCCGCTGCTTATCCTACAGCGCCACACCAGGATAAAGAAAGCAAAAACCTCACAACCAGGCCAATAGCAACATTATGATAAATGGAGAAAATATTGAAAGTATGCATCTCATCCAAGTCATGGTATTTTTAACGGCCTCATATGCATGTGAAAGCTGAACAATGAATAAGGAAGACTGGCAAATTGATGCATTTGAATTATGTTGTTGGTAAAGAATATTAACAGTACCATGGACTGCCAGAACAGCAAACAAATGTGTGTTAGAAGAAGTACAGCCAAAATACCCCTCAAAAGCAAGGATTATGAGACTTCACCTCACTTACTATGGACATGTTATCAGGAGACACCAGTCTCTAAAAACGGATACCATGGTTGGTAAAATAGAAGGTCAGTGAAAAAGAGAAAGACCTCCAATGAGATGGACTGACAAAGTGACTGCAATCATGGGCTCAAACATATCAACAATTGTGAAGGCAGCAAAGGATTGGGCAGTGGTTTGTTCTGTTGTTCACAACAGTCACTATGAGTCAGAATGGACTTCATGGCACCTAACAAAAACACAACAATAACTCGGTCGTGTAAATGGTGTAAGTGGTTAACATATTCATTAACCTGTCCACCTGAGGATGGAGGGTCAAGTCCATTCAGAGATACCTCAGAAGACCTGGTGATCTACTACTGAAAAATCAGCCTATGGAGCACAGTTCTACTCTAACATACATGGGGTCACCACGCATTGGAATCGACTCATAGCAACTGGCTTATCCAATTTTAATGCCAATGTTGAGTCAACTTGGACTCATAGCAACCTTATGCACAACAGAACAAAACAATGCCCAGTCCTGCACCATTCTCACATTGTTACGTTTGAGCCCACGATGGCAGTCACTTTGTCAGTCTATCTTGTTAGGGGTCTTCCTCTTTTTTGCTGTTCCTCTATTTTCCCAAGGATGATATCCTTTTCCAGGAATTAGTTCTTCCTGATAACATGCCCAAAGTACATGAGATGAAGTCTTGCCATCATTGCTTCAAAGGGGTAATCTGGCGGGTACTTCTTTCAACACAGATTTGTTTGTTTTTCTGGTAGTACATGATACTTCCATTATTATTCACCGACACCATAATTCAAATACATCAGTTCTTTTCCAATCTCTCTTATTCATTGTCCAGCTTCCACATGTATATGAACCGACTGAAAATAAAATGACTTATGTCAGATGCACATTAGTGCTCAATGTGACGTCTTTGGTTTTTAACACTTTAAAGAGGTCTTTTGCAGCAAACAGATTTGTCCAACGTAATACGTTTGATTTCTTGATTGCTGTTTCCATGAGCATTGATTGTGGATCCAAGTAAAATTAAGTCCTTGACAACTTCCATCTTTTCTCCATTTATCATGATGCCATTTATTGGTTCAGATGTGAGGATTTTATTTTCTTTATATTGAGTTGTAATCTATGCTGAAGGCTGTATTATTTCATCGTTATCAGTAAGCACTTCAAGTTCTCTTTGCTTTCAGCAAGAAAGATTGTCTTCTGCATATTGAAAGAGCCTTCCTTCAATCCTAATGCCTCAGTCTTCTTCATATAGTTCAACTTCTCTGATTATTTGCTCAACATATAGATTGAATACATATGCTGAAAAGGATACAAGCCTGACACACACCTTTCATGATTTAAAATCATGCAGTCTCCCCTTGTTCTGTTCAAACCGCTTCTTGATCTATAAACAGGTTTTGCATGAGCACAATTAAGTGTTCTGAAAGTTGCATTCTATGCAATATTATCCATAGATTGTTATGATTTACACATTTGAATGCTTTTGCATAGTCAATAAAACACAAGTGAACATCTTTCTGGGACCCTCTGCTTTCGGACAAGATCTATCTGATGTCAACAATGATATCCCTCAATCCATGTCCTCTTCTGAATCTGGCTTGAATTTTTGGCAGCTCCCTGTCCATGTACTGCGGCAACCATTTAAAAAATTATCTTAAGCAAAACTTTACTTGCATGTGCTATTAATATTATTTGGTAATTTCTACATCCTATGCAGTAACCTTTCTTAGAAATGGAAACAAATATACATCTTGTCCAGTTGGTTGGCTAAGTATCTTTCTTCCAAATTTCTTGGCATAGAGTAGTGAGTGCTTCCAGTGCTGCGTCAGTTTCTTGAAACATTTTGATTGATATTCCATTCATTCCTGTCACTATGCTTTTCACTAATGCCTTCAGTGCAATTTGGACTTCTTCTCTCCATACCATCAGTTCTTGGTCATATGATACCTCCTGAAATGTAGGATTTAATACCATAGATATAGTTTTGATTATGTATTACATACATATCTGCTTCACACATAAACAGAATGCATATGCAATTATTCTTTATTTATTGTTGTTGTGTGCCATTGAGTCACTTCTTTCTGATTCATATAGTGACTCTATGTGACAGAATAGAACTGTGTCAAGAGGTTTCCCAGCCTGTATTATTTATGGGAACAGATAACAAGGTCTTTCCTCTTAGGAGTCACTAGGTGGGTTTGAACCTCCAAACTTTTAGCTAGCAGTTAAAGAGCTTAATCACTGTGCCATTAGGACTCAAAATAACTAAATGATTAAATAAGTTAAATTAAACATTTTAAGCTATCAATATTTAAACTACTGAGTAACTCAATGTAATTTCTTGTTGTAAATTATAATCTATAGAACTGCATATGCAAAGAAGCAATTTACATAAAAACATAATAGCAATGCAATCGAATTCTAAAATATCATTCAAAAATTATTTTCATAGCAAAATTATTTTTTTAAATTGCTTTTAGCAAAGTTAACCCTTAAGTTTCACTTGACATTACAAAATAATTAGCTAATGAAAGAAGTAAAATACCCAAGAACTAGTCACTGGGATCCCTGATCTTGAAGTTTAGCTAAAAGTTAAAAGTTCAGTTTTTCCCAGTGGTTGCACCATTTTACAGTCCCACTGGCAGTATAGGAAGGTCCCAGTCTCTCTACACCCTTGCCAGCATTTGTTTTCTGTTTTATTTGAAATTTGTTATCAATACTGAGATAAGATGATATCTCACTGTTGTTTTGATTTGCATCTCTCTAGTGGTTAATCAGAGTCCTGGTATACTGCTGTGAGTTAATGCACCAGACTGCAAAGTCCTTTGAACTTCAAAGTCAGCAGTTCAAGCTCACCAGCTGCTCCTTAGAAACCCTATAAAGGGTTGCTATGAGTCAACTGACTAGGAGGCACTTAACAACAACAATGGCTAATTATATATAGTAGGTAGCATAGTGGATTTTATGTTGGGTTGCTAACTGAAGGGTCAGAAGTTCAAATCCACCAGCAGTGTCGTGGGAGAAAGATGAGGCTTCCTGTTCCCATAAAGATTTACAGCCTGGGAAACCATATACAGGGTCGGTGTGAGTCAAAACCAACTTGATGACTCACAACCACCAATGGCTAATGATCTTGAGCATTTCTTCATATGTTCGTTTGCCACCTGAATGTCTTCTTTAGTGAAGTGTCTGTTCATGCCCTCTGCCCAGATTTATATTGAATTTTTTGTCTTCTTGCTGAGATGTTGAAGTGTTCTATACATTTTAAATAGTAGTCCCTTTTCTGATATGTCATTGTCATTTTTTTTTTCCCCAGTGTGGGTTCTCTTTTTGTTTTTTTGGTAAAATCTTTTCATGTGCATAAATGTCTAATTTTCAGGAGATACCTGTTTTTGTGTTTTCAGTTATGTTTGATAGTGTATTTATGACATGTATGAGAGCCCTTAAGTTTGTCCCTATTTTTTATTGACAATCTTTATATTTCTAGGTTTCATATTTAGATCTTTAATCCATACTGAGTTCGTTTTTTTTAATATGGTGTGAGATATGGTTCTTGCTTCGTTTTTTGCAAAAAAATTTTTTTTGCAGTTTTGCCAACACCATTCATTGAAGAGACTATCTCTTCCCCACTTAATGTGTCTTTGGGCTGGTGCAGCATTGTGTTTGCATCAGACTGCAAAGTCTCTTGAACTGCAAGGTGGCTGGTTCAAATTTACCAGTTACTCCTTGGAAACCCTACACAGGGTCACTATGGGTCGGAATAGACTCGACAGCACTTAACAACAAAAACAACAATAACAACTGAATATCAACTGACCTTAGATGGATGCATTTACTTCTGGATTCTCAATTCTGTCCCACTGGTATATATATGCCTTTCAATGTACCAGTGCTAGGTGTGTTGACCACTGTGGTTGTGTAGTAGGTTTCCAGATCAGGAAATGAGAGGCCTCCTACTTTGTTCTTCTGTTTTAGTAATGTTTTACTTACCCAAGGTCTCTTTACTTTCCTTATAAAGTTATTTTTTTGTCTCTTTAAAGGATGATGTTGGAATCTTGATTGGGATTGTATTATATCTATAGACTGCCTTGAGTAGTGTTGACATTTTCACAATGTTAAACATTCCTATCCATGAGAATGGTATATTCTTCCATTTTTGTATGTCTCTATTGGTTTTCTTGTACTAGTGTGTTTTGTATTTTCTTTGTATAGGTATTTTGTTTTTCTGGTTACATTTACTACTGAGTATTTAATCTTTTTGGACTCCTGGTATGGTGCTGTAGGATCAGCAATAGTAAGTGAACCTAAAGGTAGGCAGTTTAAACCCACCATCTGCTCCTCAGAAACCCCATACAGGATCATTATGAGTCACAACAGACTTGACAGCACTTAACAACAGCAACCATATTACATCTTTTGGATGGTTATTGTAAATAGTGTACCACTTGTCTGTCAGTTTGTCATACTGCAGTGGCTTGTATGTTGCTGAGATTTTGGAAGTTATGCCATGGGAATTTTAAATACCAGCAAGGTTACCCACATTAAACAGGTATCAGCTGAGCTTCCAGATGAAAACAGACTAACTAGGAAGAAGGAAAGGTGGACTACTTCTGAATATTTAGTCACTGAAATTTTACGAATAGCAGTGGGACACTGTCAGTACTTGAATATTAAATACTGAAGCATAAAGAAGAGAACCAGAATATTGTCATTTATAGTGCCAGAAGATGAGACCCCCAGGTTGGATGACACTCAAATTATGACTGGGAAACAGCCCTTCCTCAAAGTAGAATTGACTGTGATAACATAAATGGAGTAAAGCCTTGGGGACCCACATTTGTTGATGGGGCACAACTCAAAATGAATAGAAACAGCTGTAAATATCCATTAATAATTGGAAAATGGAACATATTAAGTATGAATCTAGGAAAATTGGAAATTGTCAGAAATGAAATGGAATTCATAAATATCAATTTTCTAGGCCTAAGTGAGCTGAAATGGACTGGTATTGGCCATTTTTAATCTGACAATCCCATGGTTTACTATGCCAGGAATGACAAACAAGAATGGTGTGGCATTCATCATCAAAAAGTATCATGATGTGTTTCGAACTACAACTCTGTCTGTGATCAGATATTGTCCATAGGCCTAACAAGCAGGAAAAAGATGAGGCTTTCTGCTCCTGTAAAGATTTACAGCCTCAGAAACCCTGTACAGGGTCGCTATGAGTCGGAACTGACTCCA
>NW_006408582.1:3146361-3147862 GCF_000296735.1 Chrysochloris asiatica | reverse complement strand
TCCGCAGAAGAAAGATGAGGCGTTCTGCTCCCGTAAAGATTTGGAGGGTCACTATGAGTCAGAATTGACGCCACGGTACTTAACAACAACAACGTGGGAAAAATAATAAATGATGAAGAAAGCATCAAATTATGTAAGGAATACACAGAGGAGTCACTGTATCAAAAGGAAATGGTCACTGTTCAACCATATCAAGAGGTTGTATATGATCATAAGCCACTGATACTGAAGGAAAAAGTCAAGGTACACTGAAGGCATTGGCAAAGAAAAAAGCACCAGGAATTGGTGGAATACAAATTGAAATCTTTCAACAAACTGATGCAGCACTGGAGGCACTCACTCATCTATGCCAAGAAATTTGAAAGACACCTACCTGGCTAACTAATTAGAAAAGATCCATATCTTTGCTCATTCTAAAGATAGGTGTCCCAGTTGAATGCAGAAATCATTTGACAATATCATTAATATTTCATGTAAGTAAAATTTTGCTAAAGATAATTCAAAAACAGCTGCAACCATACATTGACAGAGAACTTCCAGAGGTTTAAGGTAGATTCAGATGAGGATATGGAGCATACAATATCATCGTTGATGCCAGATGGGTCTTGGCTGAAAGCAGAAAATACAAAAAAGATGTTTCCTTGTGCTTTTTGCTATGCAAAACTTTCAATTGTGTGGATCATGACAAGCTATGGACAACATTTCAGAATGAGCATTGCAAAACAGTTAATTGTGTTCATGATGAACCTGAACAAAAACTAAGAGGCAGTTGTTAGAACAGAATAAGGAATACCAAATGATTCAAAATTAGGAAAAGTATATACCAAGGTTGTATTCTTTCACCATACTTATGTAATCTGTATGCTGAACAAATAATCCTAGAAGGTGGATTATGTGAAGAAAAACATGACATCAGGATTGGAGGGAGACTCATTAACAACCTGCAATATTATACAACCTTGCTTGCTGAAACAAAGAGGACTTAGAATGCTTACTGATGAAGATCAAAGACCACAGCATTCTGTATGGGTTGCACCTCATTGTAAAGAAAACAAAAATCCTCACCACTGGACCAATAAATAACATCCATATAAATGGAGAAAAGCTTGAAGTTGTCAGAGACTTCATTTTGCTCTGATTAACCATCAACATTAAAGGAAGCAGCAATCAAAAAATCAAAAGACGTATTGCCTTAGGCAAATCTGGTACATAAGATCTCTTTAAAGTATTGAACAGCAAAGATGTTAGCTTGAGGGCTAAAGTGTGCCAGACACAAGCCTTGGTATTTTGAATAACCTCATATGTATGTGAAAGTTGGACAGTGAATAAGGAAGACCATAAAAAAATTGATGCATTTGAGTTATGGTGTTGGAGGAGAATATTAAAATTACCAGGGACTGCCAAAAGAACAAATCATTGATTTTGCAGAATTCTATCATGCATTCTCCAGCATCATTTCTATCACCAAGGCCATATTTTCCAACTACTGATCCTTCCTCTT
>NW_006408582.1:3122386-3145031 GCF_000296735.1 Chrysochloris asiatica | reverse complement strand
GGCAGCATCGATGGACTCAAGCATGGCAACAGTAGTGAGGCTGGCCCAGGATGGGGTAGTGTTTTGTTCTGCTATACATAGGGTTGCTATGAGCAAGCCAAAAGAAAAAACAGTCTGTGTTAGAAGAATTACAGACAGAATGCTCCTTGGAAGTCAGGAGGGACCAGTCCCTGGAGAATTATATCATGTTTGGTAAAGTGGAGGGTTGAGGAAAAAGAGGAAGACCCCCAATGAGATTTATTGGCACAGTGGCAGCAGCAATGGACTCAAACGTTGTAATGATTGTGAGGTTGCAGCAAGATTGTGCAGTGTTTCATTCTGTTGTGTATACGGTCACTATGAATCAGTACTGGCTTGATGGCACCTAATAACAATTGTAAATGTTATCATTTTCCTGAATTCCTTTCCAGAGTTCTCTTTATTAGTGTATAGGAAAGTCACTAATTTTGGGATGCTGATCTTGTACCTTGCCAACTTTGCTGAATCTTTCAATGAGTTCCAATAATTTTCTTGCTGAGTCTGGGGTTTTCTATGTATAGGATCATATTATCTACAAATAGAGATTTATTTCTTTGCCAATTTTGGTGCTTTTTATTTCTCTTTCTTGCCTTAGAGCTCTGGCTAAGACATCTAGCACAAGACTGAGCATGAGTGGTGATAAAGGGCATCTTAGTCTGGTTCCTTTTCAAAAGATTGTTTTCAGTTTCTTTCAGTTCAGAGTGATGTGGGCTGTTGGTTTTGTATATATACTTTTAATTGTGTTGAGGAATTTCCCTTCTGTTCCTATTTGTTGAGTATTTTCATCAGGAATGGGTGTTAGATTTTGTCAAATGCTTTTTCTGCACCAGTTGATATGTTAATGTTGTTAAGTGCTCCTTCCTTTTCTACGTTCCAGAAATAATTTGAATAGAATTGGTGTCTGACTGTTTGGTAGAATTCACCACTAAAAGTCATTCGATTTTTTTAAATTGGGAGTCTTTTAATTACTTAATCAATTTCTTCTTTTTGTTAATACTGTTCAGATTTTCTACTTCCATCTGTGTTAACTTAAGGAAAGTTGTGTTTCTAGAAACTTGCTCATTTCATCTAGATTTTCAAATTTGTCGCAGTACAATTCTTCATAGTACTGTGCTATTTTTATTCCCATTGGATCTGTTGTGATGTCACCCATATAATTTCTTATTCATGTTATTTGCATATTCTCCTTCTTTTACTTTGCTAGATTTGCCAATGCTTTGTTAATTTTATTGATCCTTTCAAATTACCAACTTCTTGACTTTTTGATTCTTTCTATTGTTTTTCTGTTCTCTATTTCATTTATTTCTGCTGACTTGTAAGATAAGCACTGGACTGGGACCCAAAAGACTGGTGGTTCAAACTCATCAGCCGCTATTCAGAAACCCTATACATGGCCACTATGAGTTGGAACATACTCAAAGGCACTTAACAATAGCAACAACAACAACCATTATTATTTTGTTTTGTTTTGTTTTGGTAGCTATAAGCATACTTTGCTGCTCTTTTTCTAACTATTAGAGATATTTGGCTAAGGTGTTAATTTTAGTTCTTTCTAGTTTGGGATGTACGGATTTAGAGATATAAATTGCCCTTTGAATACTGTTTTGGTTGTGTTTCAAAGGTTCTGATATATTGTGTTTTTGTTCTCATTAGATTCTAGGGATTTTTTTTTTTTTTATTTCTACTTTTACCCAGGAGCTTTTAAACAGTGTGTTATTCAATTTTCAAGAATTTGATTTTTTCCCTTCATCTTCCTATTGTTGATTTCTAATTTTATAAAAATGTGATCTTAGAATCTTAGAAAATGCTTTGTAGTACTTTGATGCTTTGATATTTATTGAGGTTTGCTTTGTGGCCTAATATGTGGTCTATTCTGGAGATTGTTCCATGTGCACTGGAAAAGAATGTATTTTGTGCTGTTGTTGGGTTGAGTGCTGTATGAGGTCAAGTTGGTTTATGGTGGTGTTTAGTTCTTCCTTGTCTTTGTTGAGTTTCTTTTTAGTTCTATCCTTCACTGAAAATGGTGTGTTAAAACCTCCTGCTAACCTCAAGGTCAGCAGTTCAAAACTACCAGCAGTTCCATAGGAGAAAGATGTGGCTTTCTGCTCCCATAAAGATTTACAGCCTCGGAAACCCTATGCGTGGTTACTATGAGTTTGAATCAACTTCACAGCACACCACCACCACCACTATTCTTTTAGAGTTGTCTATTTCTTTTTTTCTTTCTTCAATCCTATTAGAGTTTGATTTATTTATTTTGAGGCTCTTTCATTGGGAGCATAGATATTTATTATGGTTATGTCCTTGTGTTCAGTTGACGCTTTAATCTTGACATAAAGCCTTCTTTGTCCCTTATACTGGTTTTTGCTTAAAGTCTACTTTATCATACACTAATATTGTCACTCCTGCTCACTTTGGATTGTCATTAACTTGATATATTTTTTCATCCTTTAATTTTTAGTCTGTTTTTGTCTTTGTGTGTAAGGTGTTTCCCTAGGAGACAGCATATTGAAGGATTCTGTTTTCTTATTCATTCTGCCACTCTCCATCTTTTTACTGGTGCATTTAATCCACTTTATATTCAATGTAATTATCAATAGGAATGAATTGACTGCTATCATTTTACTGTGTGTGTTTGTGTGTGTGTGTGTGTGTGTGTGTGTGTGTGGTGTTGCCAGTTCCTTTGTTCCACATAAGTTTTTGTACTGAGTTCATATTGTTTGTGGGTTTTCTTTTCATTATCTTCATTGCTGTTGTTTTGATTTTTACGAAACCTTTCTGATTTTCCTTTTTTTTTTTTATGTGAAAGTGTATTGATTTTCTTTGAAGTTATCCTGTAGTTTATTATTTTTTCCCCTGTTTAAAAGTCAGTTTTATCTCAAAATTTACTTGACTTCCTTGTCATTTGGAAGTTATGCATTCATACTACTCCCTCTTTTTGCTTTGTAGTTGACTTCATTATAGATTGATAGTTCTGGTTCCCTGCTGTCAGTATTTTATTTAAATACTTCTATATCTGGATTGAGTTCTGGGTGGTGTTGTCATATATGCTAATATCAGATTGTTGTCTGCTGTTGCTGGTTCTCAGTCCAAAAAACAACCTTTAGCATTTTTTGTTTTTGGAAAAATTTGTAAAATTACAAATTCCTTTAATTTCTGTTTATCTGAAAATGTCCTTTTGAGGGACAGCTTTGCTGGGTATATTATTCTTGGTGGCATTTTTTTTTTTTCATTCAGGGTTTTGTCTATGTCATCCCATTACCTTCTAGAAGCAGAGTTTTTAACCCCCTTGCTCATGAGAGTTTTCACTGAACAAATGTTTCTGTAACAAATCTACCCTCCTATACCTACTCCCTGATAACACTTCAATGGCTGCCCATTTGTTCATATTCAATAAGTCTCTCTTTTGATGGCCCCATAGTCCTTCAAGTGTCAACACATATCCATGGAATGCACCGTGTGTCTGTACTGTTCTAAGATTCCATATAGCAGTAAACAAAAAAGATAAAATTCCACTCATGTATAGTTCTTTTATTCTACTAGACAGAGATGGAGACAATAAACCAAACACATAAGTGAAATATAGACCATGTAAGATAGTGTTATGTGCTCTGGAAAAAAAATGGTATGAAGGCATTGAAACTTTAAATAAGGTAACCAGGGAGGGTGTCTCTGGGTCAGTTTCATTTGTAAGGGTGAGTATTGAGTCTGTGAATTTGTAGGGAAGGGCCTTCTAGGCAGTGGCGCCTAGCACAGGAACACACCATGTATGTTGAAGAAAACAGTGAGAGGGCCAGTATGCTTGGAGAAGAGGGAGCAGGGAAAAGCCTGACACAGCCTAAGCGGTAGACCCTGTAGAACTCTGGCTTTCATTGTGTGTTATGTGTGGGCAGCTTTAGGATGATTTTGTGCAGAGGGATAACATGATGTGACTCAGATAATAGAAGGGTCATTCTTTTAACATGGATACTCTTAGACTAAAAATTAAAATCCTTCTGTGGGAGCTGACAAGGCCCTGAATGGTCAGGGTCCTTCCAACCTTCTCATCCTCCTCTCCAATCAGGTGGACCCTCACCTGCTGCTCTCTAACCACCCCAGTCTTTCTATTCCTCAGATGAGTCATACTTTCTCTAGCCACACAGCCTTTGCACATGCTACTCCCCTGCTTGCTTCACTCTTCTCCTCTCTTTACCCAGTAAACTTCTCTAACACTGCCTGTCTCAGTGCCTTCACTTCTTCCTCAGGAATTCCCTTCCTGAGAAGGTCATTCCTTCCTATTATATGTTCTCCCAACCCAATATAGTGCTTGGTGTTGTTAGTAAGTGCCATCAATTGGTTTTGATGCATAGCCTTTCCTGTATAGGATTTCCAAGGAGTGGCTAGTGTGTTCCAGCTGCTGATCTTGTGGTTAGCACTCCAGTGTGTATCCTACAGTGCCACATCAGGACTCCATATAACACTTGGTGAACTTAAAAGACATGTGTATGTTCTTCCTAGCCCTCTATTGGATCGTTGGAACCTAGAAGAGCTCTTGGCACATAAAAGGGCCTTAAGAAATACTTATTTTTTAAAAAATGTTAAATAAGTCTATCTCTGCACTTAATAGATAAGAATTGGTTCAATTGTTCACTAGATCTTTTACTGAGCCCCACTGTACACAAAGTACTGTGTTGGGTGCTGAGAATACATAGATGACCATCATCTGTTCCAGTGTCTCTTTGTCCAGACTGAAATTTTTCTGAGGACAGGAATCTTGTTAAAAATGAATGTCCCACAATTTCAACTCAAACCCTTCCCCTCCTGCATCCTCCCTCTCTCTTGGTGACACCATCCTCCCTGAAGTGTCCCCAGAAAGAACCTGGGGTTGTGCGGGTAGGAGAAAGAATGTGACCAGGAGAGACCAACTCTCACAAGGGCAGAAACAAACTATTCTTTTCTGCAGTATTTATTGATGATCACATTGTATTGGACTCTGTGTAGTAGATTCTGTGTTCTCTCATTTGATCCTCTCAACAGTCTCATGAAATAAGCATAATTTTCCTCCATTTTATCAAGGTGTCATAGCTAGGAAGGGACAGAGCTGTCCCAAGCCTGCAACCCATTACCTTCTCTCCTACACCACTTGGAGGCAGGAGCTCTGCTCTGGGCCCAGGAACCTGTTGGCTTGCCCTGAAGGACAGGAGAGAATACATCCCATCAGTCTTTAATTCTGCAAGCAAAGAGTCCTCCATTCCTACCTCTCCAAGGCAACTGATGCCTGCCTGAAGTGAAGTGGCACTTCTGGCCAAGCTTCTTGGGTCAGAGCCAACCCCTAGCACATCCCAACAAGGCTCTAGTGGAGCGGCACTCCTTGTACTAATATTTTTCTAAGACAGTGATGCCTCCACCCTCTTGTTGCTCTGGGGAGATTTAAGGTAAATAATCCCACGCAGAGCCAAGACAGCTACAGGAAAGAGCCAAGAAGTGAATATAAACTACAAAGGAGGTGGAGGAGGATTTAAACAAAACAAAACAACAATCCTGTGTGGAAGATTAGACCACCCCGCCTGAAGGGGTACAGTGTGCCTGGCTCAGGGAAGAGGGGTGATGCTGCAGTGCTTCATGGACAGACTCCACCTGGGGAAATAGAGAGGTGGTCTGCAGACACGTTGCACCCCCGCCTCCAAAGGAAAGCCAGGCTCCCTACATCCAACACTTGGCCTCCATTTTCAATAAACTATTAAATTAAGTTCTATCGAGTTAGTTCCAACTCCCTGCATCCAACATGTGACCTCCATCTTCAGTTGCTAAGTTGTTAAGTCCCGTTGAGTCAGTTCTGACTCATAGTGACCTTGTATAGGATTTCTGAAGAGAGGCTGATGAGTTTGAACCCCTGAACTTGTGATTCAAACCAACCTTATGGTCCAGTGTTTATCCTTGAGTGTCACACCAGGACTCCTCTTCAGTAGATAGAACTGTGACTCAGAGGTCACCTGGCCCTAGCCCCCATCTGCAGAGGTAGACACTGAGTCCAGGGTGCAGGAGAGACTTATCCAAGTACACCTGCACTACATGGATGGCATTGGATGGCACCGGCAAGTTCCTGACTTCAGAAACATGTCCTTCTTTGGCCCCCCAGACCTGCAGTCTCTGTCCTGAAGTTCAATCACCAGGACATGCACATAATCCCACAATGACCCTTTACTGACCCATCCCCAAGGCCAGGCCCCAGGCTAATGCTGGGAAGTGGGGAGATTTTTACCCCCCACCCCACCACACCACCTTTCAGAGCCTTTGAAGGAGCTATGAACAAGGAGGAGGAATGAAAAAGGATGGAAGCAAAGATGGTGGTATGATCCTCAGAGCCTGGATTTTCACTTGATATAAAAGGTACTTCCCTAATTCTGTGACACAAGTTACAGTTGTTACCTGGACAGCTTTCTAATTACATCATACTCAACTCTTCTTGTTGTTGCTGTTGTTAAGTGTCACTGAGTCAATTCCAATTAATAGCATCCCTGTATAGGGTTTTTGAGAAGCAGTTGGTGGGTTTGAACCACCTACCTTGAAGTTAACAGTCCGGTGCTTATCCTACAGTGCCACACCAGAACACTTCCATTTTTATCGGAACCCCTATTTTTATACCCTTATCTCATTCTCAAGAAGGTGTGAAGTGGAAACAATATAAAGCACTGCTATAGTAAATCCTTAAAACAGGAGTGAAGAATGGGATAATTATGTAAGAAAAACATAGGATTCATATAAATGACTGAATAAAATTAGCTCTGAACTTCCTGGAAGCCAAAGTAAAAAGAGAAATGTGATGGACTCCATCATTTTCATGAATAAATCCCCTGGGTGGTGCAAATGGCTAACAAACTCAACTGCTAACCAAAGGTTGGTGGTTTGAGTCCACCCAGATGCACCTCAGAAGAGAGAATAACTCTAGGGACATAGCCACAGAGGGTTAGAGCTGAGAATGAAGTGTTCAGCTGATATAAAGTGTGGGAAGATGCACAAGAATGTACAAACTTTCAGATAGTACCCATTTGACCTAGCTTCAATGGCTGGATGATCAGAACTCGACTAAAGGAAGATTCTTTTTTTTTAATTTGATAAAGAAAACAAATGTAAATCATTATAATTTCATGAACTTGACCTATACTTATGGATGTAGTAGCTTAAAATACCTACCAAGAGGGAAGGAATCTTCACAGCAAGGATCATTCCCATCCCCTTTGTACACGGGGTTGATAGGGATGGGCAACTTAGACACTGGCTACCTAAAATGGGAGGGGAGGGGAGCTATAAAGGCATGAAGTGACGAGCTTAAACGTTTTCAAGAGGGAGTTTAGTTTCAGAGTGTGCAGGGGAAGGTAGAATCCCAACTGAATGATTTTCATCCTGTCTATGTGGGTCTGGTAAAAGGAGATGGGCACACTGAGTAATTGTTACCATGACTAATTGCAATTGTCGCAACTGTAAAGGTAGAAGTTTTGTAGCAAAAAGGAGGGAGTGGTTGATCTTACAGTCCAGAAATGGAGGACCCTGGGACCATCAAGGGAGAAGAGCAGGAGTGGAGTGTGGGACCCTATCCAGAGAAGTAGTGACACCAGAGATGGAGGCAGAGATGACAACGTGGAAAGATGGAGCAGCTGAGGATTCTAGATTTATGAAGAGAGTGGGGCTGTGTGCTGGCGGTCAGGGGGCAGGTTTGCAGGATGTACCGTTTGGTTGTTTGAATGATTGTATATTCCTAAGTGTTTTGGTATACATCCAAAAAATGAAAAACAGAGGGAATAGAAGCAATACTGTTGAATGATGATGCATACAATGGATTGCAATCATTGCAATGAAATGAAATACAATAGGATGAGTGTAAAACTGATGTTCTCCCATGTAAGCCATCATTCAATGCACAATAAAAACTTAAAACAAACAAAAAACTCTAAGGAACATAGTTTTACTTGGATTTACATGGGTCACATGAATTGGAATTGATTTAATGACAACTGTATTGTTTAAAATAATATAGTAGGTATGAGTGTGGGCTTGGGGTCAGAGTGCCTGGGCTCAGAGCATATGTTGAGTATCTATTAATGCAGCTCTGTTCTGTTCACACTCTGAGCCCGGCCCCTCTGTGTCCCCAGGCTGCTCCATCACTGAGGCTGTGAAGATGCTGGACAACAAGCTCAGAGATTACCAGGAACAATTCAACACTACCCACCTGCTGGCCCTCTGTGACTATTTCCACAACACTTTCATCCACCACTACAAACTCTACCAGTATGTCCTGTGTCAGGACCAGGAAGTCAAGCTGACCCTCACCCTTCTGGAGGTGTGCACACCACCCCAACCCCTCCCGCTGGCCCAGGGCATGGACAGGGATGTCTGGAAGCATGAACAGCAGATGGCTGAGCTCACGATGGCTGAGGTGCAGAAACACACCAACATGCTTCTTCTGAAGGAGGCACTATGCCTGGAGCAGGAGCGCATGCTTCAGAAGACTTTCCAGGACATAAACGCACAGGGACGGGTGCTGAAGAGGGAGGTAAGGCTCTGCCACATGAAGAGGATACTAAACCCTCCATTGCTAACAAGAACTTCTTGCAGAACTTCAATGTGCAGACTGCTGTTGTTGTTGTTGTTAAGTGCCGTCGAGTCAGTTCCAACCCATAGCGACCCTGTATAGGGTTTCCAAGGAGCAGCTGGTGAACTTGAACTGCCGACCTTATAGTTCAAATGGTTTTGCAGTCTGGCACATTAACCCACTGCGCCACACCAGGACTCTAGTACAGGCTGTGTATTCCAAAAGGGTTTTGGTTTCTGAATTGTCTGACTGAGAAGGCCCTGGAAATACTTGATTTTGCATGTTTGTTTTTTAACTGGAAAGTGTTAGTTTTGTTCTTCTTGTTGTTGTTTTCTTAACACTGGAAAATCTCTAAAGAGCAATTACACAACAAAATGAATGCTAATCACTTAAGGTTAAATCCAACAAAGCAAATCATGCTGCCAAGTAATCTTAATGCCTTGAGTCATTCTACAGGGACCTAACACAAACAAAGCAATAGCCTGACTCTAGCCCCTTTACAGGAGACCTTCCTCTAGAGCAAGGCCACAGTGGGAAGGGACTGTATGTATTACATCCCACCTCTGCTTCAATGCACCTTGTTTAGCTGCTCTCCCCAGATTGTCTTCCCAGCCCCTTTGGGTCTCCATAACTATGTTGATGGCCCCTACTTGGTGGAGCTCTAGGGCTAGAGCCTCCTCTCCCACAAATGAAGCTGGCTGCGCTTACCAGACCAGCTGCCCCTGACATCCACCCCAGGAAGACTTTTTGAAGAGTGGCGCAAGCAAGGGGAGGACCAAACCACTCCAGCAGGCAACAGTGCGTAAACATAGTTTGTCTACCTTACTTCTGGGCTTTTTCCAGTGGCCATCTTTCTACTCTGGCCAAAACCTCCTTAATGCTGTCTTTTCTGTCTATTCTCCAAGTATTTCCCCCTCTTCTTTCTAGGCCCTGACTCCTTGCATCTTCACATGAATGATCTCTTGGCTTCCTTTGTTTTCCCCTAACTCCTTCCAGTTCATGCTAAGATGCTTCAACTTCCATGCCCAAAACTTATTAACAATGTATTTTCCACAGACACTTCTCTCTCCAAGAGGAACACGGGTACCAACTTTTCAATTAAGATTTTTTAAGGGAGGACTACCACTTATCTGTCATTTTGTCATACTGTGATGGCTTGCACTGTGACTGTGATATTGGAAAATATTCCACTGATGTTTCAAATACCAGCAGGGTATTTGGACAGATTTCAGTGGAGGTTAGACACTAAGACAGGCTAGGAAGAAGAGGCAAATGATTTTTGAATATTTAGCCACTGAAAATCTCATGATTGGCAACGTAACATTGTCATATACTACCAGAAGATGAAAACATTATGAGGAGCACAGAATATTGCCAGATGTAATGCTAGAAGATGACTCCCTCAGGTTGGAAGGCACTGAAAATATGACTGAGAAAGAGCTACCTCCTTAAAGTAGAGTTGAATGGAGCAAAGATTTTGGGACCTTCATTTGCTGATGGGGCACAACTCAAAATGACAAGAAACAGCTGTAATCATCCATTAATAATAGGAACATGGAATGTATGGAGTATGAATGTAGGAAAATTAGAAGTTGTCAAAAATGAAATGAAATGCATAAAGATCAATATCCTGTGCATTGTGGCTGGGATTGTTGTTAGGTGCTGTCAAGTGGGTTCTGATTCATAGAGCCCCCACTCACAACAGAATGCAACTCCCCAGTCCTGTGCCATCCTCACAATTGTTCTTACATTTAAGCCGATTGCTACTGCCAATGGATTGTGTCACTCCGTCTAGGCGGGGCTTCCTCTTCCTAGCTAACTCTTCGTTTTACCAAGCATGATGTCATTCTCTAGGGACTGGTCCCTCCTGATAACATCTCCAAAGTATGAGAGAAGTGTTGCCGTCTTACCTTCTAAGGAGCATTCTAGCTGTACTTCTTCCAACACAGGTTTATTTGTTTTTCTGGCAGTCCTTGGTACTTTAAATATTTTTCTTCAACACCACAGTTCAAATGCATTACTTCTCTTAAGGTCTTCCTTATTCACTGTCCAATTGTCACATGCATATGAGGCAACTGAAAACACCAGGGCTTGGATCAGGTGCACCTTAGTCCTCAAAGTGATATCTTTGTCTTGGATACTTTAAAGAGGTCTTTTATAACAGATTGGCCCAATGCAGTACATCATTTGATTTCTTGACTACTGCTTGCTTAATGTTGATTGTGGAAGGAAACTAAAGTAATTGAAAACTTCAATCTTTTTTCTGTTCATCATGATGTTATTTATTGGTCCAGTTGTGAGGATTTTTGTTTTCTTTACACTGAGATGCAATACATACTGAAGACTGTACTCTGACTTTCATCGGTAATTAAACTAAAGTGCAGTGGTATTGGCCATTTTGAATCTGACAATCACATGGTTTACTATGCTGGAAATGATGAATTGAAGAGGAATAGCATCTCATCCATCATCAAAAAGAACATTTCAAGATTTATCTTGAAGTACAATGCTGTCTGTGATCGGATAATATCCATACCATTACAAGGAATACCAGTTGTTGTTGTTGTTGTTGTTAGGTGCTATCAAGTTGGCTCTGACTCACCCTGACCCTACGCACAACAGAAAGAAGCACTGCCTGGTCACAATTGTTACACTTGAACCCATTTCTGCTGCTACTGTGTCAATCCATTTCATTGGAGGTCTTCCTCTTTTTTGCTCCACTTAACCAAGCATAATGTCCTTCTCCAGGACTGGTCCCTTCTGATAACATGTACGAAGCATGAGAGAAGCTCCAGGCTTCTAAGGAACATTCTGGCTGTACTTCTTCCAACACAGATTTAACTGTTCTTCTAGCATACTATGGTACTTTAAATATTCTTCTCCAACACCATAACTCAAATGCATCAATTATTTTAAGGTCTTCCATATTCACTGTTCAATTTTCAGATTCATATGGGGTTACTGAAAATACCATGGATTTGATAAGGTGCACTTTAGTTCTCTAACTGATATCTTTGCTCTTAGACAGTTTAAAGAGATTTTTGCAACAGATTTTCCTAATATAATGCATCGTTTGATTTCTTGACTGCTGATTGCATGAATGTTGATTCTGGATCCAAGCAAACCAATAAATGTCATCATTATAAATGGAGACAAGATTTAAATTGTAAAAGACTTCAGTTTGCTTGGATCCACAACCAACACTTATGCAAGAAATTAAATGACAAATTGGGCAAATATGCTGCAAGAGACCTCGTTAAAGTGTTCAAGAGTAAAGATATTAGTTTGAGAACTAAGGTGTACCTGACCAAAGCCATAGTATTTACAGTTGCTTCATGTGCATGTGAAAGTTGAACACTGAATGGATAAGGAAGACAATGTGTTGAATTATTGTTTGCAGAAGATTATTAAAAGTGCCATGTGCTACCAGAAAGATAACAAATCAGTCTTGGAAGAAATGAAGCAGCCAAATGCTCCTTAGAAGCCAGGATAGCGAGATTTCATGTCTCATAATTTAGACGTGTTATCAAGTGGGACCAGTGCTTGAAGAAGGATATTATGCATGGTAAAATGGAGGGTCAGCAGAAAAGTGGAAAACCCACAATAAGATGGATTCACACAGTGGCAGTAACAAGGGGCTCCAATGTAACAACTGTGAATACAGCACAGGACCAGGCAGATTTTCATTCTTTGTGTATATGGTTGCTATGAGTTGCAACCAACTAGATTTGTTGTTCTTAGGTACCATCAAGTCAGTTGCAACCCATAGCTACTCTAGGAACAATAGAACAAAACATTGTGCAGTCCTGTGCCGCCTAATTGTTGCTACACTTGAGCCCATTGCTGCTGCCACTGTGCCAATCGATCTCATTGGGGGTCTCTCTCTTTTTCGATGACTCTTCACTTTACCAGTTATGGTGTCTTTCTCCAGGGACTGACTGGTCCCTCCTGATAATATATCTAAAATATGAGCGATGAGGTCTGGTGCTCTTTGCATCTAAGAAGCATTCTGGTTGCGATACTTTGAACACAGATATGTTTGTTCTTCTGTCTGTCCATGCTACCTTTAATATTCTTCTCCAACACCATACCTCAAGTGCATCAAATTTTCTACAATATTCCTTATTTATTGTCCAACTTTCACATGCATATGAATCTCTTGAATATACCATTGCTTTGGTGAGATGCACTTGAGTCCTCAAACTGACTTGCTCTTGAACACTTTAAAGAAGTCTTGTACAGCACAGTCAAATGCAATATGTCATTTAATTTCCTGACTGGTGCTTCCATGAGTGTTGATGGTTGATCCAAGAAAAATGAAGTCTTTGACAACTTCAACCTTTTCTCCATTTATCTTGATGTTAAAAAATTGGTGAGCTGTGGTCTTTTATCTTCATTAGTAAATATTTTCAGTACTCTTTGCTTTCAGTAAGCAAGGTTGTATCATTTGCATATCACAGATTGTTAATGAGTCTCCCTCCAATCCTGATGCCACATTCTTTTTCATATAATTCAGCTTCTTGGATTATTTGTTCATCATACAGATTGAATATATTTGGTGAAAGAATACAACCATGGCATACACTTTTTCTCATTTTAAACATTCTGTGTTCCCTTGTTCTGTTAGAATAATCCTCTTGGTCTATATACAGGTTCCTCATGAGCACAATTAAATGTTCTGGAATACTCATTCTTCATAATGTTGTGCATAACTTGTCATGATCCACAGCATCAAAGGTCTTTGCATAGTTAATATAGCACAGGTAAACATATTCTGGTATTCTCTACTTTCAGCCAAGATCCATGTCACATCAGCAATTCTTCATTCCACATCCTTGTCTGAATTGAACTCAAACTTTTGGCAGTTTCCTGTCAATGTACTGTTGCAGCCATTTTTAAATTATCTTTAGCAAAATGTTGCTTGCATGTGATATTAATGGCATTGTCCAATGATTTCTGTATTCTGTTTGGTCACCTTTCTTTAGAATGGGCACAAATATGGATCTCTTCTAATCAGTTGGCCAGGTATCTGTCTGGTGTTGAGTGAGTGCATCCAGTGCTGCATCAGTTTGCTGGAAGATTTGAATTTGTATTCCATCAATTTCCAGAGGCTTGTTCTTTACCAAGGTTTTAAAATTATCTTGGACTTCTTCCTTCAATACCATTGGCTCTTGATCACATGCTACTTCTTAAAATGGTTGCACATCAATGATTTCTTTTTGATACAGTAACTCTGTATATTCCTTCTATCTTCTTTTGATGCTTTCTGCATCATTCAATATTATCCTTTTTGAATGTAAAATCAAAGACTTCTTCAGTATTGAGGCTTGAATTTTTTCCTCAGTGTTCAGCTTGAGCAATGCTGAGCATGCTCTTCACTTTTGGTTTTCTCATTCCAGATCTTTGCACATTTCATAATAATATTTAACTTTGTCTTCTAGAGCTGCCCTTTAACCTTCTCATTTCTTCCACTTGCTTTAGCATCTCTACGCTAGAGAACAAGTTTCAGAGACTCTTCTGACATACATTTTTGTCTTTTCTTTCTTTCATGCCTTCTTCTTAACCGTATGCTTTCTTCCTGTATGATGTTCTTGATATCATCCCACAACTCTTCTGGTGTTTGGTCATTAGTGTCTAATGCATCAAATTTGTTCTTAAGATGATCTCTAAATTCAGGTAGAATATGTTCAGAGTCATATTTTGGTTCTTGTGGACTTGTTTTAATTTTCTTCAGCTTCAGCCTGAACTTGCAGATGAGCAATTGATGGTCTGTTCCACAGCCTGCCTCTTGCCTTGTTTTGGCTGACGATATGGAGTTTTTCCACCAGCTTTTCCCACAGATGTAGTTAATTTGATTTCCACCATCTTTTCCCACAGATGTAGTTAATTTGATTTGTGCTCCATCTGGTGAAGTCATTTGTATAATTGTCTTTTATGTTGTTCAAAAAAGGTATCTGAAATGAAGAAGGTCTTTTGGTCTCCAGCATTATTTCTATCACCAAGGCCATATTTTCCAACTACTCATCCTTCCTATTTGTTTCCAACCATTGCATTCTGATTACCAGCACCAAATACATCTTGATGGCATGTTTGATTCGTTTCAGACTGAAGAAGTTGGTAGAATTCTTCAGTTTCATCATCAGTGGCTTTAATGGTTGTTTCATAAATTTGAATAATAGTGGTATTAATTTGTCTTCCATGTAGGTGTATGGATATTATTCTATCAAAGACAGTATTATACTTCAAAATAGATCTTGAAATGTTCTTTTTGATGATGAAGGTGATGCCATTCCTCTTCAATTTGTCACTCCTGGTATAGTAAATCATGAGAATTTGAAATTTAAAATGACCAATACCAATCCATTTCTGCTCACTAATGCCTACGATATCAATGTTTATGAGTTCCATTTCATTTTTGACAATTTCCAATTTTACTAGATTCAAACTTCATACATTCCATATTCTAATTGTTAATGGATGTTTTCAGCCATTTCTCCTTAATTTGAGTTGTATTCCACCAGCAAACAAAGGTCCTGAGAGCTTTACTCCATTTGTGTCACTTCTACTTTGAGGAGGTAGCTCTTAATCACATTTTGAGTGCCTTCCAACCTGAGGGATTCGTCTTCCGGCACTGTATCTGACAATATTCTGGTGCTCTTCATCATGTTTCAATATTCAGTATTCTGATACTGATAGCGTTCCACTACTATTCATAAGGTTTTATGTGGTTAGCCATTCAGAAGTGGTCTGCTACTTCTTCCTAGTCAGTCTTAGTCTGGAAGCTCAGCTGAAACCTGTCCACTATGAGTGACCCTGCCAGCATTCAAAATATTGGTAGCATAGCTTCCCTGCATGCGAGGCACCACAATGCAACAAAGTGACAGACAAGTGGTAGAACCATCAAAATGGTTCATCACCCCATCTCTCCCACTTGTCTCCTGTCCTCATTTCCCCATTCTTCGTTTTCTGTGCAATATGGCTAGTCTCTCTTTCTCTTTATTTATCATGCTTCCCTTTCCCTATCATTACCTCAAAAGCTGTGTGTATGTGTGTGTGTTAGGATGGGATGGGATGGGATGGGGAGGGAAGCATGAAATCCACAACATCAAAAGCAGTCATGCTTCTCAAACTAGGAATGTGTGCCAGCTTCAATCATAGGATAAACAATGGCCTAGTCTTTCCTCTGGAAGGGGTCCCTGGGTGCTACAAAAAGTTAATGTACTCAACTGTTAACCCAGAAGGTGAGATCACCCAGCATTGACTCAGTCTAGTGATCTGCTTCCAAAAAAAATCAGCCACTGAAAACCCCATGGAGCACAGTTCTAATCTGACGCATATGGAATTGCCATGAGTCAGCGTCAGCTCCATGGTAACTAATACTGGTATCGTCTTGGAACACACTTTTCCCCAAGAATTTAGGGAGAGAAGGTTATTTCTATATAAAAATACCAAAAGAGATAGTCTGCAGAAAATATCAATTTTTTCATGTAATTTCAAGTTAAAATATGAAATCTCAAGGAAATGTATTATAAACAACGGAGTACTCCAAGCTTATGTTCCCAGATCCCCAGAAAATGTATAAATTCTCCCCTGCTATTTGAATGCCTGGCACTGTGGGTTAATGCGTCAGACTGCAAAGCCATTTGAACTGCAAGGTCAGTGATTCAAGCTCACCAGCTGCTCCTCGTAAACCCTATACAGGGTTGGTATGGGTCAGAATCGACTCAACGGCAATTCACAACTTAACAAATTTGAATGCCTATGCAGGGAGAAACATAGTTACACGGTTTATGTTTCCATGATGCTATGATTCCATGCCTCTAATTGAGTTGTCAAGAGGACTCATGTTGAACATGGCAGATGGTAGCTGAGTTTCTTCCATGGCTGACTGACTGGAGGACATACCCACTCTCTGAAGCAAATTTTCCTGTCCCCTCTGATAAAGCTACAACTAGAACTTTGAGATGTGAGGATTAGACAGAAGAGGGGGTAGCAATATCTACATGGAGTTTGCACTGGGCAGAAAGTAGAGTCTATAGGGAATATAGGACTGGCCTATGGATCCAGAACAATCAGGAACAAATGATACATAGTAACAGAATGATTTTTGTCCTATACCTGAAGAGGGAGGAGAAGGAGTCAATTAATACAATCTGGAAAGAGATCTATAACTATAGGCAAGTACCACATGACAAGAATTGTGACTTTGGTAAAGGAACCATATTCAATCCATAGTCTAATCCAAAAGGTGATTAGGGGAATAAATACCCCAAATTTTCTTTATTCCAAGCCTCAAGTCTCCTGGCAGTACCTCCCATTGAATGAATGCAACCAAAAGCCAGAGGTCAAAGTGACTGTTGATGTAGCCCTTATAAGTCAGCCTCTCAAAAGTAGGGTGGAGAAGGTGGAGAGTAGATCTGAATGAAGGATATGGCTACATTAAAAATTGGACCCAGATTAAGAGACTGTATCTGTATTCCCCTAAAGTCTGTTCACCAGCAATGTTCCATTTCTTTCAGGAGTTAGAAAACCTCATCCATGAGGCCATTCACATACAGATGGAATGCCTGAAGGAGATGCTGCAGTATGAGATACAGATAACATTTGATATTTTGGACTTAAAACTTCAAAAGAAGACTTTAAATCTCAATGCTCCCATCACGTTCCCTCCCTCAGTCACTGGCCAGTCAGGCCAAGTTGAATCTATTAAGTCACACAAGGCAAGCAAAGAAAAGAAAGCAAAAGCCAAGAAGAAATAGAAAGCTCCTGTTGCTGTCTTTAAAAGTGAACTCTGCTTGAGGAAGAGCCATCAATAATTCTAAAAGTATTGTGTGCTCAGCATACAGTAGAGCAGAGGTTTCTAGAAATTAAAGAAACAAAGTAATACTCTTCATGTCTATATTTCAAAATCTTCTCCTGCCAACTGACCAGCTAAATCAAATGGATTTTCCCTGAGTCATGAAGGAATGCTATACATCTCTGCAAGTGCAGGACTCTGGTGGGCATTCCAAAACCACTTGATCAAGCCTGAACTCCTCTGAATAAAGAGCCACCAAAAGTGGGTTTAACAGGTTAGAGGGAGGAGTGACATCAGGAAGAACTTCCAGATGACATGGTAGTTCTGTTGCTAAATGGGGCCTGGGATTCTCTTTCCTTATTGAGATTTTCAGACTGGGATTAACCGTGTACAGCATACTGTGCATGGGTGGCCATTTGCTAAAGATACAGAAGCTCATATCCCCTGGAAAACTCTTCCTTCTCTAAGAATCTTTAAGCACTGTTTAGAGCTAGACATTTGTTCTGGGCCTCAGCTCTGTCTTCTAATGGGATAGTTGGTTAGACAGTGTCTAAGGCCCCTGTCTCATGATCACATCCTAGGTGGAAGATGAGGCAAAGTTTCCATTGTTGTTGTTGTTGTTGTTGTTAAGTACCATGGAGTCATTCTGACTCATAGTGACCCTGTACAGGGTTTCCAAGGCTGTAAATTTTTATGGGACCAGAAAGCCTCATCTTTCTCCTGCGGAATGCCTGGTAGTTTCAAACTGCCGACCTTGAGGTTAACAGCCTGATTCGTAACCACTACGCTACCAGAGCTCCTTAAACTTACTATTCTGATTTTTCAGAGGAGGATCTTAAGGATCAAAGAGGTCAAGTGCTTGCTTAAAATCACACAGCCACGCCGTGAAAGATCTAGGATTAGAATGCAGGCTCTTCTTTCTATGCTGTTTCCCTTGCAGTACTGAGCCTCTTGTGCTTTTGTTTTGTTTTGTTAAGTGCATAGGGTTTCTGAGGAACAGCTGGTGGATTGAACCGCCAAGCTTGTGGTTAGCATTTCAGCACTTATCCTACAGCACCACACCGGGACTCCTATAGTTGCTGTTTTATTACAACCATGTCCTTCACAGGTGACTGTTTCCTCTTCCTATGCCAGGGATCTGCTCTGCTCCTTGTTCATGTGAAGTAGGCCACTGTGCAACATTCCCTGTCATCATCTCATCATACACATACGCTTCCCTCCTTTGCCACAGCTGCTAACAAGGTCTTGCCATGTGTGCCTGGATATATGTGTTTCCAGGAACGCTCTCTATATCGAATGCAAAGCTGGATTTAGCTACAGGGAGATCCCTGGAGAAGGTGTATCATCAGCTTTCTGGAGCCATCTTAGCAAAGTCTTGGAAGCCCCTAGCTGGGAAAGGATCTTCATCAGGAACTGTACTCCAGACTTTCTCCCCACCTAAGACTCAAGGTGTGAGGGCTGCCATCCTATCCTGTTCAGGTCTGACTAGAATTCCAGCCACCATGAAACACCTCGCAGCTTTCATAGAAGGTGGAGGTGGTAGTGCGTGTTAAGTGTTAGAAGAGGAGGAAGAAGCAAAGGGGAACTGCTCCTGTTCAGGTCATGTGCTGGAGATCCACAAGAACCAGAACACACACAAAAAGAAAGCCCAGGCAGCCTAGGAGTGACCTGAGTCAGGAACACTATTAACTGATCCACAAAACCCTGAAATAATTGGCTAAATACTAGGCTAGGTCCTACAGGGATTAATATCTTCCTCACTTCTGTCTTTTCTCCTAGGATGGGGAAGGTTCAGCCATCCATCCATACACCTATCAGTGTCCCAGCTCTGCCTTCTGGTGCCTGGAGAAACCCACAGATCTCCAGAAGCTTAGAATCCTATTAAACTCAGGCCATTCAGATCCTGCACAGTGGGTCTGGGTGGGTGGCACAGGAGCTGCAAGGGGAGAAGGTATCTCCTGCAGCCTGTATGCACACAATCAGTCCTCAGGAACCCCACCTTCATCTTCAGGACTCCTCTTTCTCTTAACATGGAAGGGTTAGAGTTGGAGCTAAGGGTTCAGCCACACAGTAAAAGTGGATGTTACCAATTATTTGTGTAGTGAAGGAAGAATGAAGGAGTAGATGAAGATTCTTAAGAAAAAACTGGATACTCTTTTCTCTATTCAAAGAGTTATTGTGAAGGGCATCAAGCTGCTCAGTACAACATTCACTATATCCAACCTTTGTTGTTGTTATGTGCCGTCCAGTTGGTTCTGACCCATGGCAGCCTGTATAAGGTTTCCAAGGAGTGGCTGGTGAGATTAAACCGCCAACCTTGCGGTTCAAACTGACATTGCAATTCAGTGCATTAACCCACAGCACCACACCAGGACTTCATATCTAATCTACTAGTGGAAAAAATCAAAGCTATAGGTTCCACCATGGTTATGGAAGTCTGAGTCCCTCCCTTCCCTTCCTTGGTTAACATTTATCATAGCACCTCCACTGGACTCAACACTTGAGGGTTCTGCCTTCAAGATTTCCCAGTTTAACAAAGGAGACAAACACAATTACTTAGTATCATCTCCTCAAGGGACTGCCTAGCACAGACAAACAGATGAGACCTGGGGGTTGGGTGTCTGAGAGACATACCACAAGGGGAGGAGGACACCCTGTACTATAGTCTCTCGAGGCGCAGACTCACAAAAGACCTTCCAAACTCAAGAGCAAACCAAGTGGTCTTTGAAGTATTGAGTGTCAGGCAACCTGCCCTGAACCAGCTTGGGAAGCCACCCTCCTCCCTCAAAACGTAAAACCAGTTGCCATGGAATCTATTCTGACTCATGATACTCCTGTGTGCATCAGAGAAGAACTGTGCTCCCTAAAGTTTGCAGTGGCTGATTTTTCGGGGGGGGTGAGGAGGGGGAAGATCTGATAGGAGTTAAGGTTAGGACTATGGTTAGGGTTAGACTATGGCTAGGTCTAGGCAAGGCCTAGGACTTCATTTAGTGTTAGTGTTATGGTTAGGCCTAAGGTTAATGTTAGGGGTAGGAGATGGGCTAGGACTAGGAGTAAGGCTACTACTACTGGATTTCCCCTTCATTTGGATGTTCTGTCACTATATTCCACTTTTTTACTTTATATTTTGCTGTTGGAAACTGGTATCTCTGGTACCCTATTTTCAGTCTTCTAGGTTTGTTTTACTTAAAGAATTTCCTTTAGTAATTTTTGTAAGATTAACCTGGTTTTTGCAAATTCTCTCAATTTCTTTTTATCTGGATAGGCCCTAATATTGTATTCATATTTGAGAGACAACTTTTCAGGGTACATGATTCTTGGTTGGCAGTTTTGTTTTGTTTTTTTCTTGCAGAGTTTTATGCATGCCATCGCATTCTCTTCTGTGTGCACGGTTTCTGCTGAGAAATCAGAACTTAGCCTTATTTGTTCTACTTTGTAGGTAACTTTTCAGTTTTCCCAAACTACTCTCAGGATGTTTTCCTTGTCTTTGGTTTTAAAAAGTTTTATTATATATGTCTTGGTGATTTTCTTTTGGGGTCTATCCTGTCTGGAGTTCATTTAACTTTTTGAATGTCTATCTTTTCATCTTCCATAATGTTAGAAACGTTTTCTTCCAACAATTCCTGGACAGTTTTCTCTGTGGTATTGTCTCTTCCTGCTTTAAAATTACAATCACACATAAGTTATTCCTTTTGTGATTCCTTTCACTTCATATCAGCTGGATGCTTCACTCTCTGCTCTAGTCCTCTGTGGCTATGTCCTTGCCAATGGGCTTAGGTGTCCCCAGGTCTCACCACACTTTGGACCAACCAGCCCTTCCTCTTCTCGCTCTCTCATCTCCAGGTCAACAGAAGTCTATGGAACATGGTTGAATTAAGCCCATTTCTTCATTGCTGCCTTTCCCACTTTTCCACTCACCAGCAGACCAATGTGCTTGCCAGAAAGCTTACATGCCTGTTCATGTGTTCCCTTTGTGTTTCAGTCTTAGAGGAGAGTTTGTCCCGAAGGAACTTGATTGCTTGCCTTGATGGCTTCCTGGAGAACACCTTGCTTGTCCTTGTAGTAGCCAGGCATGCTGATATTTTTGTTTTGGGTTTTCCTGCTGATCTTTCTTTGAAGATGTATCTTCTGTCACTCTAGCTGTTCCAGGCTGGTGTGTTTGTCCTTTCTAGTGGGACTGTCCCACCTCACAAAGTTCTAGATGGGACTCAGGATTCCACCTAAGGTCCTATACTTTGCAAAGACTCCTCAAGAGGCCTATTTCACTAAGCAAGTTCTAGGACCCCTTTTAGGTATTCCAATAGGCTGAAGACAGGCTTACAAGTTTTCTGTAATCATGTTTCCCAACATTCCTTTCTATCCCACTCAAGTGTCTATTTTACAATAGTAGGCAAGGGAAACCAATAGTCATAAGATAGTCAAGCTTTTTACTATTATTTCCTCTCTTCAAACTATGCCTAGATCTCTGTATCACAGAGTCCTGTTGTTCCAAGGTTGAGCATGCATCACTATTTACCTCTGTCCCACTTAGGCCATGCAAACCTGCCTCAGTGTTCCCCTATCTTGTTCTTCTGCCTCCTTCCCCTTTTTGTATTGTTCTCCCCAACACCTGAATTAAACCCCCACCCCAACCCCACCGTGTGGTTACCTTATATTCCATTACTCTTCCCTCCATTTAAGAATCTATTTTATCCTGTAATCTACCTGAACTTCTCCCACCTGGATCTCTGTTCCTCTGTGTTTACCTTCTTTCACATTGTAATTGTTTTGATCATAGACTGACCTCCCAGATCTTTTATTCTTATAATTCTATTCTGTTCTTGACTCTTTCATTTGTCAACGAGTTCAGGTTGATGCTGCCATGTACGTCAACTTCTGATTGTTGTCTGTTCTTGTTGGTTCTCAGTCCACAGAACTTCCTTTAGGATGTTTTTCATAGCAGGGTTGACTTTGGCCAAATCTGTTAGCTTCTGTTTATCCTGGAATGTTTTGATTACACCATTGTGTTTGATTGACAGCTTTGATAGAGAGAGGATTCTTGGGTGGCAGTTTTTTCTTTCAGAGTTTTATATATGTCTCCCCATTGCCTTCTTGCCTGAATGATTTCTGTTGAGAGATCTGAGCTTAATCTGATTTGCTTACCTTTGTATGTTAAACTTCTCTTTTCCTTAGCTGCTTTCAGGATTCTGTCCTTATCTTTGATTTTGGAGAGTTTGATTATTATATGTCTTGGTGATTGTCTTTTAGGGTCTATCCTTCCT
>NW_006408582.1:3117520-3121146 GCF_000296735.1 Chrysochloris asiatica | reverse complement strand
CCTAGCTGTAAGCCTTTCAACCTTCTAAATACTCCTTTATAAGTGGTTCAGAGTTCTGGGACCATCCCCTGAGCCTCCTTGGTCCAGTATTCTGTGTGTTGCTGATGGAGCTCCTCACTGCACTTCTACCCAATCTGCCATCTTGTTTGTTTTTTCTATCCCTATTTCTTGATGCCCTGCCTCTTTTAGTGTTTGTCCCCAGTCTCTCTTGGAATTTAAATATAATAGCATACAGACAATAAAAGTATGCCAATAAAACATATCAGAATTTCATCATAAGTTAAAAATATTATTTAAGACAAGAAAAACAATATAAATGAACATTAGAAAAGCTGAAAATGAAACATGATAATTCAATAAAAAATAGAAACAAAAGAATAAATCATTTCAAAAACAAAATCTAAACTAAAAGAAACACAAGAGTGAATTAAATACTGGGATGAAAATGGAAAGGAAATAATTAAAAATCAAGAAGAAATGGAGATTTTTTTTTAAACAAATTAAATTATATTATAACCAACTCATTGTACATATAGGACCTTACCCAAGAAAAATGAAAGTACATCTAAATACTTACACAAGAATGTTCTTTGGTACTATTGCAATTGCAATAGGCAAAAATTGGAAACCACTCAAATTTCTATTAACAGGTGAATGGATAAACAAATTGTAGTTAGGTAGTCCAGGCTTATGATGTATTCAGTTACAAATGAACTGTACTTATGACAGTCAGTGTGTCTGTAAATTTGTACCTTCCTGAGAGGAAGTTACAGGAAAAGGCAAGCAGGGGATATGGAAAAATTGCTAAGCTATTAAACATGTACCAAACATTTGAACAGAATAACACTATGGAAGAGATCAGTGGAGAAGCCATCCATATCACAAGAACACTAAGCTTGGAACTTGATTCATAGACCATGAAGAAGGGGAATTCACAGACCAGAACTGCATGGATTTTGAAGAGGAGAGAAACGCTGGAGAAGCAAAACTAGTGAGGAAGTGGAAGGAGAGAAGTTGTTTGAAAATTTTTACAATGAAAGTATTAGCTGGAGTTTTTTCTAAACTAAATCTGAGCCTTCCATTGCTTTAAACATGGACCAAACACTGATCACTTGTGTCCAAATCAGTAAGCAGATTTGGGGAACAGTGAGGTACTACTGAGAAGCATATGAAGAAAAAATCTAAAAGGACAATACAAATAGATCTCACTAATTTCCTCACTAAAAATACCATCTCCATTCCCAGGGATTATCTTGATGATCCAGAACTTTTCACAAGTGTAGTTATTACTGTGACTGACAAAATGCCAATGTAGTCCTATTCTTTTTAATCACTAGAGTAAATTTTCATGATTTGTGCATTTTAATGTATCCATGTAGCGTGCTGGTTATGAGTTGGGCTGCTAATCTCAAGGTTAGAAATTTGAAACTACCAGCTGTTCTGTGGTAGAAGATGAGTCTTTCTGCTCCTGTAAAGATTTACAGCCTCAGAAACCCTATACAGGGTTGCTATGAGTCGGAACTGATTCTACGGCATATAACCACCACCACCTCCAATGTTTGTATGTATTAAAACATATCTGTAAATTTATATTTGTATTCCCAACCCCAAAAGACAAATGAAGATTGCTTTATAAAGGGAAAAAATACAAGAAATGGTGAAATACAAAGAAAATTTTTTAAAGTGGCAAGATTTGGGACACATACTTGGGAAACACACATTCAGGAGGGACCAGTTCCTGGACATAAAAGCAGAGGGTCAACAAGAAAGAAGACCACCACAAGGAGATGGATTGATACAGAGACTGCAAGAAAGGGCTCAAATGTGAGATCCATAAAACTTACCCTTTCCCAACTGGAGGAGACCTGAGGTTCAGTGGCTTAAGCCTTGGGTTGCTAACCACAGGTAGGCCTGGCAAGAAAGATGAGGCTGTCTGCTCCCATCAAGTTTTACAGTCTGGAAACCCTATGGAGCAGTTCTAATCTGTTTTATAGGGTGACTCTGAGTCAGGATCAACTCTACAGCACTGGGTTTGGCTTGGTTTTTCTCCCCGACTTGGTGTAACCTTCTCAAGGACAGGATCTGGGGCTCTCATTAGTGCATTGAGATATACTCAGGCACAAGCAACTAAGGGGCTAACTCCGTCCTCCTAGAGGCAATAGGAGAAGGTTCAGATCGATGTTGCTGCCCCAGCCAGTTCACCAGTCAGCTGTGCCACACCTAGAGTTGTATGAAGCTGCCAGGCCACCAGGCTCCTGGGTCAGTGGGAAAGTGGGAAATGACAAACTAAGTGTCCAGGCAGACCTTGTTTTATTGTGCGTCACTTTATTGCGCCTCACAAATAATGCTTTCTTTTTTTTCTTTTTTACAAATTAAAGGTTTGTGGCAGCCTGGAGTTGATCAAGTCTTTTGAGCAGCATGTGCTTACTATATATCTCCATGTCCCATTTTGGTGATTCTCACAATATTTCAAACTTTTTCATAATGCTATTGCACATTTGATAGACTACAGTATAGTGTAAATATAACTTTTATATGTACTGGGAAACCCAAACCTCTGTGTGACTCACGTTATTGTGATGTTCACTTTATTGTGGTGGTTTGGAACTAAACCAACAATATTTCTGAGGTATGCTTGCATATGCAACCTATGCAGGAAATGGAAGGCCAGTGGTCCTGCTGAAGAGCTTATGGAGAATAATTGGAATATTCTTTCTGTAGTGACTTCTTACATACAGAAAGTTATAGTACTACAACTATCTCTTTGCTATTGCATGTTCACCTTGCAGCAACAATGAGTTCAACAATACAGGAGAGTACATTAGCCATGAAAATAAAAGTATCTTGAAGCTCTTTTTCAAGAAAGTTAATGATGAAGCTGTAATGTACACAAAATATTTATTTGCATTTATCACCCACCAGCAGTGGCACTGGACTCCTGGTGTAGGATAAGCACTAGACTGCGAACCACAAGGTCAGAAGTTCAAACCCACCTGTTATCCTCAGAAACCCTATACAGAACCAACTCAATGGTACTTAACAACAAATCCCAAATGAGCACAACCACACCTGAAACTAAATAATTCATGATTAAAGAAAAAATTCAATACAAATTATAAAATCACTAGTACTTTGACAAGGAAAGCATTAACAATATTGCATTTCAAATGAGGTAGTACTTGCGGACATTTTATCATTTTAAATGCATACATTAGAAACCAAACAAACATACAAATAAGATGAAAATTTATAAGTTGACCAAGCCAAGAAGCCAGAAACAAATATCCACTTGTCTGCTGTCATGGTAGACTATGTACTTATAGAAGATAGAAGCCAGCTGTGTCCTTTATCTTCATTATTTCAAGGCCTAGTATGCAAGTAAGGAGTGTAGTGGATTACGCATTGGGCTGCTAACCACAAGGTCAGCAGTTTGAATCCACTCCCGCTCCTTGAGAGAAAGATGAGGCTTTCTGCTCTCATAAAGATTTACAGCCTCAGAAACCCATACAGAGTCGTTGTGATTCAGGACTGACGTGATAGCATACAACTACCACCACCCCAGTGTGAAAGTACCTGAGAAACACACTCATATAGATATATACACATATAAGGAGCTCGGTAGCGTA
>NW_006408582.1:3075233-3116945 GCF_000296735.1 Chrysochloris asiatica | reverse complement strand
TGGAGCTTCTCAGTCACATAGCTGCTGCACTCCTGATGAACCAAGATAGGCAAGTGGGATGGCAGGCAGGCAGGTCATCAGGCAGGTCTAGCATGTAAGAAGGTAGGCTCCTAGGATCAGCAGGTAATGGAGAAGGCCACTGGCTCAAATCCAAAGAGCCAGAAGTTGGAGGACAAACCAGATACTAGACTCAGCAGAGACCAAGCAATCTTGCCTGAGAGTCCTATATATACTGGAAGCAGGCTATATCCCCAAGGAAATTTTCCTTCAATTGATTGGCTTCTTGTAGCTGACCTCATCATGGGAAATAATTACATTCCAACTGTCAAACCACTGAGAATCCTGGCCCAGTCAAGTTGCACAAAACCTTAATTAACTAGCACAACGATGAGGAGCAATTTGGAATAACAGAATTAGACTCCTTCCATGAAAACACTATGCTTCAAAAAAAATTTACATGCATTCTTTCATTTTACAATTATTAGTTGGTGTGACACTAAGCACGGACCGCAAAGTTGGTTTGAACCACAAGGTCAGCAGTTCAAACCCACCAGCCACTTCTCAGAAGCCCTATACAGGGTCACTATGAGTCAGAACCGACTCGACGGCACTTAACAACAACAACAATTTGTTGTTACAAGACACTGTGTTAGGACTAGGAACTCAACAATAAACAAGACAGCCAAGGCTCCCATATTTAGGAGCTTGCATTCTAGTGAGCTCTGATAGTATAGTGGTTATGAGTCAGGTTGCTAATCTCAACGGTCAGCAACTCAAAACTATCAGTGGTTCCAAGGGTGAAAGATGAGACTTTCTGCTCCTGTAAAGATTTACAGCCTCAGAAACCCTATACAGGGTTGCTATGAGTAGGAACCAACTCCACAGCACACAAATACAAACATACACAGTCTAATGCCAGAAACAGACAAGCAATTAAACAAATAAGATACAAACTGATTGGGACAAATCATGCAAAGGACATAAACAGTGTTAAATAAATCAAGTTAACTATGGTGTCAGAAACTTCACTACCAAGACGAGTCAATAGAGCTATAATAAGTGTCCATTATATACCAGACAAGATGTTTACCTGTGTTTCATTGACTATGCAAAGGCATTCAACTGCGTAGATCATAACAAATTATGGGTAACATTGCAAAGAATGGAAACTCTAGAACACTTAATTGTGTTCACATGGAACCCGTAAATAGACTGAGAGTCAGCTGTTCAAACAGGGCGATACTGTATGGTTTAAAATCAAGAAAAGTGTGTATTAAGGTTGTATTCTTTCACAGTACTAATTCAACTGTATACTAAGCAAATAATTTGAGACTGTTGACTATATGAAGAACACAGTATCAGGGTTGGAAGAAGACTCATTAACAACCTACAATATGGAGATGACGCAACCTTACTCACTAAAAGTAACAGGACTTTAAGTACTTACTGATGAAGATCAATGGATACAGCATTCAATGTGGATTGTTGGTTGTTGTTAAATGCTGTTGAGTTAATATCGACTCATAATGACCCTATGAATATAAGGTTTCTGAGTGACTGGTAAGTTTGAACTGCCAACCTTTTGGTTAGCAGTCCAGTGCTTATCCTACTGCACCACATTAGGATTACACCTCAACCAAAAACAAAAATCCTTACAACTGTATCAATAAGAACACTGTGATAAATGGAGAAAAGATTGAAGTTATCAATTATTTCATTTTACTTGGATCCCCAATCAATGCTCATGGAAGCAGCAGTCAGGAAATCAAACAACATATTGCACAGAATCACTCTGCTGCAAAACATCTCTTTAACGTGTTAAAAAGCAAAGATATCACTTTGAAGACTAAAGTGTACCTGATCCAAGCTATAGTATTTCCCTTCTTCCTTCCTTTCTTTCTCTCTCTTTTTAAAAAAAATTTTTGTTGTGAATTGGGTAAAGGTTTACAGAGCAGATAAGTTATCCATTCAACCATTCATACACATTTTGTTTCATGTCATTTGTAATGATGACAATGTAACTTATCCTACTTCCTCCCTATGTTTCCTCTTTCCATTCCTCCTTTTTTCCTAACCTCTGAATTTTGTCCTTAGGTAAATGCTGTCCTTTTGATTTCAAATGGTTGATTATTCTAAGGTGTGGGTACCTCACTGGTGTCAGTATTTCACTCATAGACCTGTCTCTTGTTTTTTGGCTAAAGATGGAGCCATGAAAGTGAGTTCAATTCCAGACCTGAAAGGGACACTAAGGGCCATGGTCTCAAGATAGCCACCAATCTCTATCAGACCAATAAACCTGGTCTTTCTTATGATTTTGAGTCTTGCTCCACAATTTTCTCCCACTTTATCAAGGACTTTCTAATGTGATCCCTTTCAGAGCAGTTGATAGTGGCAGCGAGGCACCATCTAGTTCTGCTGGTCTCAGGGTCAGGCAGGTTGATATTCATATGACCATTGGACTAATTGTTTCCATGTACCTGCGATTTTGTTCACTCTTCTTTTCTCCAAATGGGGAGAGACTAGGAATTGTAACTTTGATGGATACTTACAAGTTTTTAAGACCCCAGTTACACCCTCACCAAAATAAGATGTAGTACATTGTGTGGACTATGTTATGTCAATTGACCATGGTGTCCTCCAAGAAAGTCATAGCATTTTCAGTATATTCATATGCAAGAGAAATCTGGACAATAATTTTAGGAAGACCAGAGAAGAATCGATGCAATTGTATGATGGTGCTGACAAGGAATATGAAATATACCATGGACTTGCAGAAGAATAAATCAGTGTTGGAAGAAATAAATCCAGAATGCTCCTTAGAAGCAATGATGCTGAGACTTTAAGTCACATACTGCAGACATAACATCATTGCTTGTAGAGTGCCAGTGAAAATGAGGAAGACCATCAATGAGAAATATTGACACAGCATCTGCAACAATGGGCTCAAACACAGCAATCTTTGTGAGGATGGTGTAGGATTGGGTAGTGTTCTTATTCTGTTGCAAATAGAGTCATGAGTCAGCACTGACTTGATGACACTTAACAACAACATGTATCAGACTCTGGGATAGGCTCTGTATGTACAAATAATTAGTGCCCTAAATGAACTTGCAGTCTAAATGAAGACAAATGTGTATACATCTAACACTAATACATAAGGGAGGCAAATGCTAAAAGACACACCGGTGGAAGAAACTTAGTATTAAGGAGGGCTTTGGGAAGATGCTTGTATGAAAAATAATGCAAAGCAGATTTTGAAAGAGAAGGTTCTAATAGATGAGAACATAGGGAAAGGACATTCAACAGGAAACGAAAAAAGAGGGGGCATAAGCAAAGTCTAGGAGAAGGAGGAGAGAAAAGCAGGATCCAGGAGTCATGGGCACAAGCGGACTGTAGTGATTGGGAACTGGGGCAGGATGACAACAAGGCTGTTCATACAGGGGCCGGTCAATTACAGAGGGCCCTGAATACTGAGCAAGGGAGTTTGGACTTTTGCAGAAAAGAGAACTCTGAAAAGGTTTCAGGAAGAGGAGAAAAATGATTGAAATAAAAAGCAGAAGAGGGGAGACTATAAAGATTTTTTAAAAGCAATCAAGTCAAGTATAGCTAAGATTTATTAATACACAAATATTTATTAAGTGTCACTGTGTGCTAGAACTATTCTAAGCTTTGAGGGTACTGTCCCCTGCCCCAAAATGTCCATTTATGAAGCTTACTTTCTAGTGGGGACAGAGACAGTTAGTAGATGGACAAGCTATTATTTGGTGTAATAGGTGGTGACAAGTTGTATGAGTTGAATATTTATTGTATATTGTTGTTGTTAGTTGCCATCAAGTCGGTACTGACTCATAAAGACCTTATACACAGCAGAACGAAACACTGCCTGATCCTGGGCCAACTTCACTACTGTTGCCACACTTGAGTCCCTCAATGCTGCCACTAGGCCAATCCACCTCGTTGAGGGTCTTCCTCTTTTTCTCTGACCCTCCACCTTACCAAACATATCCTTCTCCAGAGACTGGTCCCTCCTGACAATGTGTCCGCAGTATGAGAGACGAAGTTTGGCCATCTTGGCCTCCAAAGAGCACTCTGGCTGCACTACACTAATGTCTTTAATCTTCATGACAATTCTATGAAGTCGGTACCATTATTATCATCCCTAATTTTATAGGACAGGCATTAAGTAACCCCAAGCTTTCTAGGCAAAGCTCACACTCTTAGCCCCACATTTTTCTGCCTTTCCAGGGCAAGTGACCTAGCAGTGGTGGGGACTGAGGAGGAGAAGCCCACCCAAACAGGGTCTTCCTTTCCCCAGACCAGGCACGCTGAGTCCCCTTGCCTCTCCACTCTCCTCTCTACCCCACCAGCTCACACTTCTTTCCTCACACTGCTGTTGGCTTGTTTGCCAGCTGTCCTAGCCCACAATTTCCTTGAGAACCAGGAGCCATTATTTCTGTTGTGCTCACGTCTTTTTTTTTGCTTTAAGTTTTATTTGTTTAGCTGTTGCTGAGAATATACACAGCAAAAATACACCAATTCAACAATTTCTACATATAAAATTAATTCATTACATTCTTCAGTTTGTGCAACCATTCTCATTCATCTTTCCTGAGTTGTTCCTCACTCAGTAAACTCACTACCCCCACAGGTTCCTATTTATTTTTTGAGTTCCTGTTTTTGACTTGACCCCATATAGATAGTTCTTAAGAGAGCATAATGCTCAAGGTAGACCTTTTTAACTAGTCAACTTAAACTACGGTTCAGGGGATATTTTTGGCTTAAGATTAAAAATTATCATAGGGCTACAGTCTCAGGGATTCAGCCATTCTCCATGGCTCCAGAAAGTCACATCCATAAGAATTTGAAATTCCATTCTGCATTCCTCCTTTTGATCAGCATTCTTCTATGGAGTCCTTGATCAAAATGTTCAGTAATGGTAGCTGGGCATCATCCAGTTCTTCTGGTCTTATGACAAAGAGGCAGTTGTCCATGGAGACAATTAACCATATATGCCATTTCATCATTCTATTCCTGATTCTACTTTTCCCTCTGTTGTTTCAGGTAACTAGAGACCAAATGGTGTACCTTGGATGGCTTTTTTCAAGCTTTTGAGACTCCAAACACTATACAATGAATTCAGAGTTAGAACAGAAGCACTCACAGGAGGCAGTCTCTTACTTTTGTTGTGTCTTTAGAGCCACACACACAAGATTGGACTTGTCAGATATACCCAAACCTGAGTGCACTGACAAAAGCTTTCTGTGCAGCAAAGAATGCATGGGTGCATGCAGTAGAAAGAGGAACTATCATGGGGGAAACACGTAAGGGTATCCAGCTTCTGTTCCCTGTTTTAAGAAGTTGGAATTTTCACTGGTAGGTAAGAAATCATATCTCCAAGGTGGGGCGAAATGGCAGACTAGGCAGAAAAGCTGTGCTGACCCTCTGAAGTAAGGATGCAGGAAACTGGACCAAACAGAGTCAGAGGATGGTCCTGGAACTCTAAGTTTCAGATAAAGGGGTAAGTAAATAGAGCAAGTGCTCACTAGATGAGAGTTGAGTATACATGACAAAAAAGGAGGTGACTTCTGATTTGGAGGTGGGGGGCAGCTGGTGGCTTACAGGACCTACCACAGCCATCGAACATGTGTGAGTGAATTAAGAGACAAGGAAAAAAAAATTGATTGGCAGAAAGTCTGCCTGTGGCTCTCAGAGACAAAAGTGTGATTTTTTTTATCCTTTCCTCTCTGGTTCCTTGTACTCCCATAGTGACCAGAAGCAAGGCTGGCTTCTACCAGTGTACACCCCCAAAGAAGGTTCTGCATTCTAGGTGGACCAAACCATATGGACCCCAAAGTTGAAAACAATAGCCCCACTCAGGCAGGCCCTACTCCAAATCTGCAAAGTTGGCCCTGGCCAACCCCGGACTTGCTTCACAAGGAGAAGGAGCTGAATGAGTGTGTCAGGTAGAGAAAAGGGGAAACAAAGACTGGTTGTTTGTACAGATCAGAGAGGCACAGTAGGGCCATCATGAAATTTCTTGGGCAGCTATAAAGACAAGATGCCAGTAGGAGGTTCAGAAGCATTACATATTTTGGTGGATAAAAAGAAATAGCCATTTTTTTGTTTTCTTCTTTCTTTTTCATTATTATTTTATTTTTATGTTTCCACTGTTTGCTGGATATTTTTGTTAGTTTTCCTTCTCTCTTGTGGGAGTGTTTTCTCTACTTGCATCAACTGACAGGAGACAGCAGCTATGACCATACTGACCAGCTACAGCTATGTCCTCTTCAGTCCCAGCAAACTGGACAAGAGCCAATATCAGCTGGACAACAACTTCTGTCAGCTACATCTACCCTGAACTGAACTGCATTGAATAGTGAACAGAGAACAGCACACACAAGCTCATCTCTTGATCACACCCACCAGAAGGCAGGTGGTGAATGCCTAAGAATACACCAGCATACATTCATCAACTTAATACAAATACAACAGCCTCAAAAGCAGCACACAATTTCTGTTCACATGAAGAAACAAGACAGAGTAGCTCAAAAATACAACCAAGAGGCAGAGCTATAAAATGTTTTGGAAATAAAAAAGGTAATGGAACTTCCTGAAGAGTAATTCAGGAAAATGATATTCAGATACCTCCAAACTATGGATAGAAAGATCAAGGGAAACAAGAAAGCATTCAGAAAAGTGCTACAGAAATAATCAAACAAAACTGATAAAGGATTAAAGACAATACAAAACTTGTAAACAGAAGATTAATAGTAAAATATCAGAAATGGACACTAAAAGTACAAAGGAGTATATCTGAATCAATGGAAGCCAGAATTAGTGAGCTTGAAAATAAAATTCGCAATACTAGTAAGGTACAAAAACAATCAGAAAAATGAATGAATAAAATCTGAAGAAAGCCTAAGGTTCCTGTGGGACAACCTGAAAAGGAATAATTTAGGGGTGATCAATTTCCAGAACAGGAAGAGACAAAGAAAAGTACAGAAAGATAGTTGAAGAGCTGCTTGTAAAATTTCCCTAACATCAAGAAAGAGGAGAAGATAAGCATTCAAGAAGCTGAAAGAATCCCAGACAGGATAGATACCAAAAGAAAATCACCAAGACATGTCATAATCAAATTCTGCAAATTCAAAGACAAGGAAGGAATCCTGAAAGCAGCTCAGGAGAAATGAAATGTTACCTACAAAGGAAAACCAATAAGATTAAGCTCTGTTTTCACAGCAGAAACGATGCAGGTAAGAAAGCACTGGTGAGACATACACAAAATTCTGAAAGAAAAACCCTGTCAAACAATAAGCATACATGCAGCAAAGTTGTCCCACAAATACAGCAACAAAATTACAATGTTTCCAGATAAACAGAAATTAAAGAACTTTGTAAAAAAAAAAAAAAAAAAACCAAGTCAACTTTAAAAACAAAACAACTAAAGGAGTCCTTTGGACTGAGAATAAACAACAACCGGAGATTGACAAAATAAAGCATACAAAGTAGAACAAACCTACAGCACTGAAAATAGAGAACTAGAGAGGTCAATCTATGATGAGGACAACTACAAAGTGAAGGGAGGGAAAAGTATAGTTATAGAATTCCAATTGGTGAGGAGGTCAGATATATTTTAAGACTTTTAAAATCAGGAAGAAATTAATAAATTACAGGGTAATCTCAAAGAAAATGAATACCCCTTCACATCAAATCAAGAAAAGGAAAATCTATGAAAATTCTATAAACATCGAAACTATGAATACACTAACAAGAAAAAGCACCCCAAAAATAAACTCAGCACAGGAAGGCATGCAGAACAAAGAAACCAGTAGTATCACAAACAACAACAATTACTACAACAGAAAAACACACAGCAAAATGCAATCAATTCATACCTATTGATAATTTCTCTGAACATCAATGGATTAAAGATACCAGTCAAGAGACAGTGAGTAGTAGAATGGATAAGAAAACAGGATTGTTCACTATGCTGTCCACAAGAAGCACACCTTGCACACAAAGACAAACAGAGATTAAAAATTAAAGAATGGAAAAATATATCAAGCTAATGGCAACAAAAAAAAATAAGCATGAGTGGCAATGGTAATCTTTGATAAAATCAACTTTAAGGTAAAAACCAATGGAAATAAAAAGGATAATAATAGAAAATTCTATAAGAGATGCACTCCAACAAATTTGAACACTAGAATAAAAATCTACAAGAAATGGATAAAAATAATCAACAAAGTAGGAACTGAAAGAAAATTCCTCAACACAGTGAAGAGCTTATATATGAATTCAACAGCCAGAATTACTCTCAATGGAAACTCCGTGTTTCCTTTGTGAACAAGAACTGGAACAAGGATACCCTTTATCCCCACTCCTATTCAATATTGTGTTGGAAGCCTTAGCCAGAGCTATAAGGCAAGATAGGGGAAATAAAGGCAACCAAATTGGCAGAGAAGTAAAACTCTCTATTTACAGATGGTTGTTGTTGTTAAGTGCCGTCGAGTCGGTTCCGACCCATAGCGACCCTGTACAGGGTTTCCGAGGGTGTAAATCTTTACGGAGTAGAAAGCCTCATCTTTCTCCCGCAGAGCAGCTGGTAGTTTCAAACATTTACAGATGGTATGATCCTATATATATAAAATCCCAAAGATGCAGCAAGAAAATTATTGGAACTTATTTGAAGATTTAGAAAAGTGGCAAAGTACAATGTCAATATGCAAAAATCAGTTGGATTCCTATACACTAATAAAAACAGCTCTGAAAAGGAAAGTAGAGAAACAATGACATTCACAATAGTCACCCAAAAGATTAAATGCTTAGGAATAAATCTAACTAGAGAAAAAAAAGACCTATACAAATAAAACTACAAAAAAACTACTATAATAAATCAAAATAGATTTACAAAAATGGAAGACTATACCATGCTTGTGGAGAGGAAGACTTAACATTGTGAAAATGTCAATAATACGCAAAGCAATTTCTAGATCTAACACAACCCAATCCAGATTCTAACATCATTCTTTAAAGGTACAGAAAAAAGATCATGAACTTTATATGGAAAGGAAAGAGGTCTCAGATAAGCAAAGTACTACTTCAGAAGGAGAACAAAGTTGGAGGCTTTATACTCCTAAATCTCAAAAATTATTACATAGTCACAGTGGTCAAAACAGGCTGGTACTGATACAACAAAAGATACCTAGATTGATGGAACAGAATTAAGACCCTAGAAGTGAATCCATCTGCATACTGGATTTACTTTGTCAGTCAACTGACAAAGGGCCAAAACACATTAAATGGGGAAGAGATACTCTCTTCAACAAATGGTGCCAGCAAAACTGGAAATCCATTTGCAAAAGAATGAAACAAGACCCATATCTCACACCATATACAAAAACAAACTCAATATGGATTAAGACCTACATATAAAACCTAGAACTATAAAGATCATGACTGAAAAAATAGGGACAAAATTAGGTCTTCTAATACATGGCATAAACATACTATCAAACATCACAAAACATGCATAAGCAGTAGAAGACAAAATAGATGACTGAGACCTCCTAAAAATTAGAAACTTATGTGCATCAAAAGATTTTACCAAAAGAGTAAAAAGAGAGCCCACATACTGGGAAAATAAATTGCAACAAAATATCAGACAAGGGGCCAATATTTAAAATTAATAGAAAATGATAGCACCTCTATAAGAAAAAGACAAACAACCCTATTAAAAAATGGGCACAGGAGACAGACACTTCACCAAAGATGACATTCAGGCAGCCAACAAATTATATGAAGAAATGTTCACGATCATTAGCCATTAGAGAGATGTGAATCATTTGAATGACTTAAAGGTTTAGAAAAAAGATCATGAACTTTATATGGAAAGGAAATATTGACAGCAAAGGTTAAAAAAAAAATGTGGGTGATGGTGTGGAAAGAGTGGGACCTTCCTACATTGCTGGTAGTCCTGTAAAATGGTTCAACCACTCTGGAGAATGGTATGGTGCTTCCTCAGAAAGTTGGAAATAGAAATACCTTATATATGACCCAGCACTCTACTTGGTATACAAGCAATACCAGCCAGGACATGAGTAGATATGTGCACACCAATATTCATCACAACACTATTCACAAAAAAAGATGGAGAGAGTCTAAGTGCTCAACAGCGGAAGAATGGATACACAAACTTTGGTACATACACACAATGGAACAGTATGCAACACTGAAGAATAATGATGAATCTGCAAAGCGCCTCATAACGTGGATGAATCCTGAAGGACATTATGCTGAGTGAAATTAGTCAATCACAAAAGGACAAATATTGTATGAAACCATTATTGTAAAAGCTTGAGAAAATGTTTCCAGACTAAAAGAAACATTCTTTGATGGTTACCAGGAGTGGTAGGGAGAAGAGAAGTAATTCACTAGTTAGAGGGTAGACACCTGTTAACTCTGGTGATGGGGAGGGCAATATACAAGAAGAGGGAAAGTGGCAGAATGATTAAGCTAGGTGAAGGCACAGGGAGGTATCCATGGGCTAACGGGGATAGATGTAAATAGTGATATATATACAACCTTGGAAAAACAGTACTTTGTGCTGTTTCAATACATGGATTGAAACATAGGCTGAATGGGTATGGGAGGAAGAGTGGAATAAATATATATAAACCCACAGATATATGAGTTTGAAAGAGGATATTAGTACATGAGTATTTACCTTTCCTCATGAATGGGGTGGAGCACACAGTGCACAAAATGGTGAAAACATCTTAGATATTAGCAAACATCTTAAGGCAATGACTTGCTGGGCCTGAGGGCTTAGGACCATAGGCTAAGGGGACATCATGGTCAATTGGCATAACAGAGTCCACAAAGACAATGTTCTACATCCTAGTTTGGTGAGTAGCATCTGGGATATCAAAAGCTCATGAGCAACCCTCTAAGGCAGTTATTGGTCTCTCCTTGTGCAGGAGAAAGAAGAGTCATAAAGAGTTGAAGATGCTTGGAATCAATTAGTCCAATGAAATGATGGAACATGTGAACATCAATCTCCATAACTCTGAGACCCCAGTTACCACTACCACCTGCTGTGAAAGGAATCACATTAGAAGGTTTTGGATACAGCAGCAGAATATGTGTGTGGGGGGAAACCTCATAATTATTAATAATAAAAAAAAAAAAGACTGACTTCCTAGTCAAAAAGAGACTGGAGTAACCTGAGATTATGACCCTCAAGCACCCTTCAGGTCTGGAAAAGAACTTACCTTCGTGCATGTAGGGGGAATAATAACACTAGTAAGGTATGCTCTCTATGAATGGTGGAATGGTCAACCATTAAAAATCCAAGGGGCAACGTTTACCTGAGGACAAATCTGTTAAGGGATGGAAAGGTGAGTGGAATGGAAATAGGAAACACAGGGTGGAAGCAAGAAAACTTTGATCGATGAAAGGCATTGCAGCCATTGAGATGAAAGAAAAATGCGTGATTTGTTCAATGTAAAACTGATGATCTCGTGTGTAAGCCTTCACTCAATTCATAATAAAAAGCTTTAAAAAAAAGAAATCACATCTCCACTCTCCTTGGCCAGGATGCTCAGGGTGAAGGAGAGTCTCAGCCCCTAGTCCTTCCCACAGAAATTCAGCTATAGTGCTAACAACACGAATATTGATGGCATTTACAGAAACCTTACACCTGCAAACAAAGCACTCCACGGCCTCGGGCCACATGGACACAAACCCAAACTGAACCAATCTAAAGTACCCCATCCTCACTCCATTCACCCCTAACCAATGATCATTGATTCAAGATTTTTCTACCCAAAGCTTGTAGAGTACTCTTCCTCTTGGTTTTGAGGTTGTAAGGATACTAAGAGGCCAGAACAGCCTGGAGCTGTGATTCTAGCACAAGAGGTAGAAGGCATCTGAGAGACTACTCCCATAATTCAATCACCCTGGAGGTAGTGATTTGACTATCTAATAAGTCAATGTGCACACACCTATGATCTGACCGAGGTCAATGTGACAGCTGAGCAGAGAATGCTTCCCTCATGACAGATGAGGAAACTGAGGCCCGGACAGGTGGAATGATTGCTCAAGATCATTTGCCTAATAAGGTTGATGCCGTGAGAAAAGCAATCAGACCTTCTAACCCCTAGGTGAAAACTCTGTGTGGCACTGTGGGTTAATGCGCCAGACTGCAAAGCCATTTGAACTGCAAGGTTGGTGGTTCAAGCTCACCAGCTGCTCCTTGGGAACCTTATACAGGGTCGCTATGGGTTGAATCGACTAGATGGCACTTAACACACACACCTTAAAGGGTACAGTCTCTGTAATCAAGACCATCCCACTGCCCACATATGTAATGTCCGTCCCCTCACTGTCCACCACTACCCTTCTGCTCTGAACTCTGAAGCCACAGTGTCTTCTCTTGAATGGAAAACTATTCAGGCCACAGAGGACAGAGTTTCTCCTCTGGGAATTTGTACACATGAAGTATAATGGGGGATTTGAGCAAATCATTTGCCAATCATCATTTCCCCCTTTTCAAAAAATGTGTAACCCAACAGCAAGACTATCGTATCACATTTGTTTAATAGGATACTTATTATAAAATACATGAAGTCCAAACTTAACCAATTGTGTGTTCTTATCATAGGACTTCACAGTGTGACTTGTAAAGTGTTTCTAAAGAACCCAACATTTTCTGTAAAGTGTTATGAGATTATTTTATACCTACTCAAACGATTGAGAAAACAGGCCATTCTCAGTGCCCACCATTTTGAAATGAGGAGGTAGGTGACCCTTATGTCTTCTCTAAGGCCTCCAAATTCTAAGAACATGGATCTCAGCAAAAGTTCTGAGACACCTGGACCAGAACGAAAACCAGAACATAGGCTTACTGAACCTGGCTCAGGTCTCTGATACAATAAGACGATGTCATCCAAATTCCATCACTCCAGAAGGACTTCTCAGGAGACTGTCCTTCCTGTGGCTTTCAGAGGAATCTGGAAATTCTGTCTTCCTTGACCCCAGCAGCTGAGGAAGTAGCACAAGATGAAATCGCCCAGAACCTTCATGTAAACAGGCCTTAAGATTGTCTTCCTGAGGACTCCAAATGCCCCTGATGTTTTTGTGATTGTGTTTAGGCTAGACAGATGGGCAAAGGCACTGGAACTTTTTTTAAAGGCTAGAACTATAGTTTGAAGCTGGCCATGTTGTTAAAAATCTGAAAAACACACCAACTTAGGTCACCAAGTATTATTTTGAGAACAATGACAGTTGGACATGTTTGATGTCTTGAGTAGACTTACTTTTCAAACTCTAAACCAGAAGATTGTTAGTGTCTAAACTGACTGGGTGGGGTTGATTCACAGAATTAACCCCAGCCTTTAGGCACAGTCAGAGAGAGTTTGATAGTTTCCTGGAGTAGCCATCCACTGCCCACATGTTGAGAATGGGCACTAGACTTCAAGCTGCTCAAAGATCAACATCGTACTAGACAACTCTAGTGAACCACCTCCCATGATGGTAGCCTCTTCTCTCATTCCACTCTTGGTTACAGAAAACTGTTCTACATACATGTTATCCCACTTTACATTGACCAGACTTCATCTCAAGCATATGCCAAATGACTCCCTCTTTGAGCCCTGGAACTTTTCTAGCATGACAGCATGGAACAATTTCAGGATCCTGTGTTGCACTCACACACACACACACACATCCTGGAAGTGCAAGGGGCTTCACATTATAGGGTAGCACAAACAATGGAAGACGGGACTCAGTGGCTAACTGCTTTTTCCTTTTATCCTTCAAGTGGACTATTCTGAGACATATTCTGTATAACTCCTCTAAAGATCCCAGTGAGATCAAGCACCAGTCACCCACAATTGTTGTTGTTAAGTGTCATCAAGTTGGCTCTGACTCATAGTGACCTATGCACAACATTGCCCAGTTCTGCACCTTCCTCACAATCTGTTATGCTTGAGTCCATAGCTGCTGCCACTATGCCAGTCCATCTCAATGGAGGTCTTCCTCTTTTTCTCTAACATTCCACTTTACTGAGCATGATGTCCTTCTTCAGGGACAGGTCCTTCCTGATAGTATGTTTGAAGTATGAGAGACAAAGTTTCACCATCCTGGCTCCTAAGGAGCATTCTTGCTGGTCATCTTCCAACACAGATTTGTTTGTTTTTCTGGCAGTCCATGGTACTTTTAATATTCTTCTCTAATACCATAACTCAAATGCATCAATTCTTCTACAGTATTCTTTATTCATTATCCAATATTTACATGCATATGAAACTATTGAAAATATCATGGCTTTGGTCAGGCTCATCTTAATCCTTAAACAGACATCTTTGTTCTTGAACACATTAAAGAGGTCTTGTGCAGCAGATTTGCCTAACACAATACATCATTTGATTTCTTGACTGCTGCTTCCATGCATGTTGACAGTGGATGGCTTGTGTGTTGCTGTGATGCTGAGATCTATACCACTGGAAGTTTAAATACCAGCAGGGTCACCCATAGTGGAGAGGTTTCAGCTGAGCTTCCAAACTAAAAAAGATGAGGAGGAAGGAAAGGCAGATTACTTCTGAATATTTAGCCACTGGAAACCTTATTAATAGCAGTGGAAAACATTAGTGGACAAATCTTATATTATCAACAATACATCCTTATATTGACTTTTCCTTCCTTTTTCTCTCATTCATTCTTGCTTTCTAGGATCACTTCCTGTCTTGGTTTCCTCAGGCTACTGTAACAAAGTACCACAAACTGGGTGGCTCAAAACAACAGAAATTTATTTTTTCACAATTCTGGAGGTTAGCACATGGTTTTTGGGTTTTTTTAAGGACACCAGTCATATTAGATTCACGTCCACCCTTTTCCAGTGTGATCTCATGTTAACTAATTACATCTGCAAACTTGCTACTTCTAAACGTCACATTCACAGGCACTGGGGGCTAGAACTTGAATTTAGGGGGACACAATTTAACCCAAAGCTGATAAAGTGGGGCATTATTCCTTAAAAAGAGATCATTGATTACTATGAATTAAAGAGACAAAGTCTCACTATCCTGGCTTCTAAGGAGCATTCTGATTGTATTTCTTCCAAAATAGATTTGTATGTTCTTCTGGCAGTCCATGGCATCCAGAAGTGACTACAGTGGCAATATTCAATCAGTTAATTAAACAAACAATTGGTATTCAAACTTAAAGCGACCATTTAGAGAGCATTGTGCTTTGCACCCTTTGCATTATTTTCTTATCCAATCCTCTTAACAACCTGTTTCAATGAGAGTTCAGTGTGGGGGGAAAAGTCACTAAGTGAGGTACCTTAAGCAGAAAGCAGTTTAATACAGGGCATTATTGTTGCTACGTGCTTTTGAGTCAATTCTGACGCATAGCAATCCTGTACAGGGTTTTCGAGGAGTGGCTGGTGAGTTTGAACCGCTGACCTTGCAGTTCAAACTGACCTTGTGGTCTAGTGCTTTTCCTACAGCTTCCAAAGCTTTGGAAAGCTAAAGAAGCTAACTATAGCTGGATCTGCAGAAATGGCTTCCAGTGCCCTACAGTAAGCTGCTGCCTCTGCTTGAGGCTACTGTGATTCCAGAGCTCAGAAATACTCCCTTGCAACTGCTATCCAAGATTATGAAGATGAAATCGAAAAACTAGCACCGCTGACTCTTGGCACCCAGGAACTCAGGAACCCTGAGTCCACCCTCTTCTGTTTTGGTTGCCATCATCTCTGGGTGGCCACACCCTTCCTAGAGAAACTCTCTGCTGTAAGAACATCCTTGTTTTGAGGGATTTTTGAGGAAGCCTAGGCTCAAGTATGTTTTCATCTTTATGTGTTCGTATCCCTCCACAGGACTTCTTCTGTGGCACTGTAGGATAAATGCAGGATTGCAAGGTCGGCTTGAGCCACAGGGTTGGTGATTCAAACTCACCAGTCACTCATTGGAAATCCTACACTGGGTCACAATGAGTTGGAACTGACTCCACGGCACTTAACAATAACAACATATGTTCACAAGTCTTATCCACTTCCATTACCTGTAGCTGTGTAACAACCTACGTCAAAACATAATGCAATGTAAAATAACAACAATTGTAATTTTGTCAGTTTTGGCAGGCTTCATGTGGACAGCTTGTCACTGTTTCACATGGCATCAACTGGAGTAGCTCAAGAAGGGCTGGAGGATTTACTTCCAAGATAGTTGACCGATGTGGCTGGCAAGTTAGTGTTTGTTGACAGAGACCTAGCTGGGACTGTTGGCTAAGGATTTCAGTTCTCCTTCACACTGTTGCTGTTGTTAAGCACTGTTGAGTCAGTTCTGACTCATAGCGACCCTGTGTAAGATTTCCAAGGAGCAGCTGGTGGCCTCTCCAAATAGCTGTTGGTCTGGGTTTCCTCATAACATAGAGACTGCAGTCAAGTCAGGAGGAAACAGAAGCTTACAGTCCTCAGCATCACTTTCATGGTATTCTATTGGTCAAAGCAATCTTGGGCCCAGCCCAGAGTCAAGAGAATGGAAAATAGACAAACCTCTCAGTGAAGGAAGTGACAACACATTTTCAGCCATTCTTAATCTGCCACACTGGCACAGTATGTGGACTATTTGTGTAGATAAATGAAGAGTTAAATGAATGATTAACTAAGTAAGCATAGTAATGAATGGATACTACCAGTCAGGGCACTTTCATAGTAGCTAGTTCTGTTACTCGGCCACTGTCACGCTCTCTAAAATTTCAAAAGAAGCTGTAATTTGATGTTAATTTATTTGAGACTAGAAAGCTCTTTGACCATAGAGTCATAGACAATTAGAGCTGAAGGGACCCTGAAAGTCATCCATTTCAATCCTCCCACAGTCCTGTTATAGAAAATGAGTCCTAGGGAAGTGAAGGGATGTGCCCAAGGTCACCGGTGTAGTTACCGCTAGAGCAGGCTCCAACCTCAGGCTCCAGAGTTCCAGCTGAGGCTCTTTCCATCACCCCATGATGCTGGTTGAGGAGGATAAGAATGACTGCCTTCCCCCCAAGAAACTCTGACTTCTGGGACCCCCTTGGACTCTTTACCACCCCTTAAAAATGTCACTCTCCAATTGTAGCAAACAGTTATTTTTAAACTCTTAAAACCCGAGCAAGAAGTGACCTTGTGAGAGAGCTGAAGGTGGCAAATGGGAAAGGAGCTCATGGCTGGAAACTATCAAGGCCTTTTTGTGCAGCTTTGCCAGTCTCATGCTGTGCCACTCCTGGCCACCCACCCACTCAGTTGACACTGACCATGCCTCACAGACACAGTGCTGCTGTGGAACCCCTCGTCTGTGCTAAACATAGAGTGTTCAATAAGATCAGTGCAATCAAAATCGTCTCTAAGAATATTGAAGACCTGCCAAGTTCCAAGCACTTCAATTCCTTATCCTCATTTTGCAGATAAGGAAGCTGAGGTGCAGAGAAGTTGGACAACTTACCTGTTGTTCCATAGCTAATCATTAAACCTGCTGGGATTCAAGCCCAGGTCCGTGTGACCTTACCTGTCCACTCCATTCCCTAAGTCATCCATCACACTGATGTGATCTCTCCTGCCTAGGAGATTCCAATCCAGATGAGAAGCCAAAACATATCACATACCATGTGCCACACAGCATGTCCCTGAGTGTGGTGAAGGAGCTTGGGACAGCAGGCCCAGCAAACACACAAAGAGGAGCTCTTGTGGAAGAGGTGGGTATCTTGTTAAGAATGTGGGCCAGGAGGTCTCAGAGCGACATGGAGGGCCGGGATGGACATTACAGCCAGGGGAGCAGCATCCTGAGCAAAAGCTTATTGTTGGAGATAGATATGGTGTTGACGATATGGTTAGAGTTGGTAGGAAGGAGCTAGGATGGTACAAGTGGTTTGCAATCATCTGCTAACCTACAGTTTGATAGTCTACCAGCTCCATGGAAGAAAGGTCTGATGCTTTGCTTCTGTAAGGCTTACAGCTAAGAAAGCTCTTTGAAGCAGTTTTACTCTGTAACACATGGGTTGCCATGTCGATGACAGCTAACAACAGAGTTGGAGGGTAAAGGGGCGGGTAGTGGGGTTCAGTAGTAAATTATCACTTTCTTTGTGAGAGACTCTGGGGTAAGTGTGCCTCATGCACAGCAGCCACCCCTATCTGTGGAGGTGTTTCTGGGTTGCTATGGAGTCCTCGGGTGGCGCTGTGGGTTAATGAGCTGGACTACAAAGCTGGCTTGAACCACAAGATTGGAGGGTCAAGCTCACCAGCTGCTCCTTGGAAACCTTGTACAGGGTCACTATGGGTAGGAACTAACTCGACGGCACTTAACAACAACAATGGGATACGTAACGGTTCTCAGTGGAGGAGCTTCCAGACTAAGATGAATTAGGGAGAAAGATTTAGCAATCTACTCCCAAAAATCAGAAGATCTTCAACCAATCACAGTTATGGCACAACTGGACAGTGTTTCATTGTGCTGTACAGAGGGCCATCATGAGTTTGGGGCTCCATGGCAGCCACCAGCAAGAGTTAGGGGGTATAGTTGGACTGAAGGCTGCCTGCTGCATGTAGTGCTTCCAAGATTTCTACTTAGGAGTCTCAGGGGTTTCTGCACTCTAAATCCAAAGAGAACCTAGAGGATCTGTCCTGAAGCAGTGTTTGCTTAGCCACTTCTGCTATTTTTAAAATTGTTTGCTGAGCAGCTGTACACACCCCACCAAGGCTGCCTTGGTGCAGACTCGGGTTAGGAAAGGAATATAAAAAAAGGTTCTCAATGAGAGAATGAGGATCTGAGCTGTGTTCCAGGTGGTAGGAAGCTACTGGCCAGTGACAGGCTGAAGACAAAGGAAAAGTTCTCTATCACTAAGCCCTTGCTTTGAGTCCTTTGGTGACAGCATATAACACAACCCCTCTTTCGGGGGTCTCATTAGCCCCATTCTTACTGACAGCTGAGAAAGCTGAAGTTCAGGAAAGTGAAGTGAGTCACTCTAGATCCCACAGAGAGTAAGCCCCAGCAGGAGAACCTGTGCTCTTCCCCCACACTGCCAGGATCTCCGCTTCAGGGAAAACTAGGGAGGCACAGGAGCCGGCCGGAAGATTACATCCTGCTCAGTCACCGTCTGATAGGACAGAGGAGGCACATACTCAGGAACATACCACCCAGAAGCCCCTCTGCAGTTTTCAGCAGAGAGACTCATCCCCAGGCCCAGTGGCACCCCAGGGCCTTTGCCCCTCCTTCCCTAGGAAGACTGGTTTCCGCCCTGAGCAAGACGGGGCATGTCAGCGGCTGAGGCCTGGAAGCCCTGTGCCTGGGCCTATTCCCAGCATTCTCAGGGTAACTCGGCCAAGCTGCTGACTCACTATGTAGCCTTCAGATAAGTCACTTCCCTCCTGGGCATCTGGTGTGGAGTTGAAAGTGGGCATTCCTATGTCCCTTGCCACCAAGGGTCAGGACCTGGACTCCCTGTACCAAAGGAGCCTTTCCATCCAGACCTGATAGCTGTGTGTGTGGGGGGGTGGGGTGGGGGTGGGGGTCCAGTGATTATGGGAGGAGTGGGGAACATGAAAACTGGTATTCAATAACTCAAATTTAGAAATGGGGGTGGGGTGGGGAAGCCTACTCATTTTTTAATACACATGCCACTGAAAATAAAGCTGCCCACCACTCAAGACGACTGGAACCAACCTTCCTGAGTGGTGGGCGCATAAACAGAAGAGAATTTTGGGCATGGAGCAGAAGTGCTATGGGATGGTTGTATTTCTTAAAGGGGTGTGGGGGGAACTTGCCATTAAGAAACCCTGAGAAGGTTAGGACTACATATTGAGGTTCCTTTGGCAATGTGGAGGGCCTTCATAGGGGTCTGGTAACATGGAGGACAGAGAAGTGGCTGTCACACAGGAGAGCTGACAGCAGAATAATGAACAGAAATTAAAGGGCTTGGGATGATGCAGAAAGCTATTCAGGACACATTGTCACCTTTTAATGAAGTGAATTTATTAAACCCCAATCAATTAGTCCAATGGACTAATGGAACAGTTAAACATCAGTCTTCACGACTCTGAGACCAGAAGAACTAGATGGTGCCTGGCTATCATAACCAACAGCTCTGAAAGGAATCATATTAGAAGATCCTGGATAGAGTGAAAGAAAACATAGAAAAAATTTTAAATTAATTAAAAAAGATTGGACTCACAGGTCTGGAATAGAACTCATCCTTGTAGCCCAGTTTTCAGCCGAGCAGTAGATAGATAGGTATATAAGAGAACAACAACGCTATTTAGATATGTTAACCATGGAATGGTTAACCACTCAAGATCAAAAGGCAACATTTACCTAAGGTCAAAGCTCAGAAGGGCTGGGAAGTTGGGTGTAATGGAAATAAGACCCATGGGGAAGAAGTGGAATTACTGTTGTTACATGGAGGGGGGTGCAATTATTGAGATAATTGATACGTAAAACTCATGATCTTGTCTGTATAGCTTCACTCAAATCACAATAAAAAGTTAAAAAGAAACAAATTGATGATCTTCTTTGAAAACCTTCACCCAATTCATAATAAAAAGTTTCAAAATCATAAAAATAAAAAGCTACATCATCCCCATATTCTAAAATAAATTTAAAAGATTTAGGTGAGAACATGCATATTAAAAAAAAAAAAAAAAATGGAGACGTCTAGGAGGGGATACCATAAAGTAGCAGAAGGTGTCACTACAAGGTGAGCCGATAAATAATTCTCTTTTTCTCTCTCCCTCACTCTCTGTTGTATTTTCTGTATTTCCCAAGCTTTCTACAGATACCTACTTACCTACATTTATTATGGAGTCCTGGTGTGACACTGTAAGATAATGTGCTGGATCACAAAGTCAGTTTGAACCACAAGGTTGGCAGTTCAAACCCACAAGTCATTCCTCAGAAACCCTATACCAGGTCACTGTGAGTCAGAACCAACTGGACGGCACTTAACAAGAACAAACAACAATCACTTTGTTATACTGTGGGGGCTTGCATGTTGCTGGGGTGCTGGAAGCCATGCCACTGGTATTTCAAATACCTGCAGAGTCACTAACGGTGGACAGGTTTCAGCAGAACTTACAGACTAGACAAACTAGAAAGAAAGAGCTGACGGTCTACTTCCAAAAATCAGCTGGTCAAACAGAATATTGTTCGAACCACTGCTGGACGATGAGCCCCCTATGTTGGCAGACAGTCAAACTCCACTGTGGTCACAACAAAGGACCCTAGCAGACCAATGACTTTGAGGAGAGTGCAGGACCAAGAAACATTTCCATTCTATTTACACAGGGTAACCATGAGTCAGAGCCAACTCAATGACAACAACAACAACATCTTTTGCTGTTGTTGTTGTTGTTAAGTGCTGTCGAGTCAGTTCTGACTCATAGCAACCTTCTATAGGGTTTCCAAGGAGTGGCTGGTGAGTTCGAACTACCAACCTTATAGTTCAAATTCAACTTTGCAGTCCAGTGCTTTAACCCACAGTGCCACACTAGGAGCATGTTTAATAAATAATCAAAGATTTTTTAATTGTATCTGGAAAAGGTAACTTACCAAAGAGCTACATTTGCTTCCAAACAAAACTATCTCTTATTACTATATAATTACTCAACTCCTTACTATGATCAAGTCTAATATTAGTCTTTCATACCAGTCTCCTAGTGGGTCAGACAGGGAGCAAGTTATCCCAAAGCCTTTTATATCAGGTCTAAGAAAACTGTAACATACACATATATATATTACTGCAACATGTATGTTTACATATTGAATGTAAGAGTGCTTTATAAACTGTAACACACACACATATATACATATATATACAGATGGAGTCCTGGTGTGCCACTGTGGGTTAATGCGCTGGACTTCAAAGTTGGTTTGAACTGCTAGGTCGACAGTTCAAGCTCACCAGCTGTTCCTCAGAAACCCTACACAGGGTCGCTATGGGTCTGAACCAACTCAATGGTACTTAATAACAACAGTGTATGTATATACACAGTGTATATATAAGGAGCTCTGGTAGCGTAGTGGTTGCAGATTAGGCTGCGAACCTACCAGCTGTTCTGCAGGAGAAAGATGAGGCTTTCTGCTCCTGTAAAGATTTGCAGCCTCAGAAACCCTGTACAAGGTCGCTGTGAGTCGGAACTGATGCCACAGCACATAACAACAACAACAACACATAGATAGATAGATAGATAGATAGATAGATAGATAGATAGATAGATAGAGACATAGATACATATACATTTGTATATAGGTATACACACACACATATATATACACAACCCACACATACAACCTACATTTTCTTTCTAATCATGTTCTAAAAAGAACAATATTACAAATAGTTTTCACTCCTGACTGGCAGCCAAAGGTGGGGTATAGGCAAAAGCAGAGAGCCAGTATAGAATTACATTTTTCCAGGGATCATCAAGAAGTGATTGTACCAGGAATTAATAGCTCGCCATTGATGATCTCCTGTGTGAACTTTTATTGTTTCTATTCATTGCTGCAATCTGAAACCACTTGACATAAACCAGAATCAATTCACAGATGAAAAGACCAAGTCACTGAGAAATGCAGTGACTGGTCTAGGATTAAGCACTGAGCAGAAGGCCAAATAGTAAGTGTGTGATCCCTGAATAGAGCTATTTAATCATCCCATAAATATTTACTGAACACCTACTATGTGCCTGCCATAGAACAGGTCCCACGGAGTGAAAAATAAAGAAGGCTTTCCCAGATAAACATGTTCTCAGACTAGTAGGAGGAAAGAGGCTTAAAACCAGGGATTGCACCATCAAGACATACATGCTACGTGAAAGGATCGTGAGAATATGCAGAAAATGGGGCCACTAACTGCTTGGACTGGAGTCCCGGTGTAGCACTGCAGGATAATGCACTGGACCACAAGGTCATTTTGAACCGTAAGGTCAATGGTTCAAACTCACCAGCTGCTCCTTGGAAACACTATACAGGGTCACTATGAGTCGGAACCAACTTGACGGCACGTAATAACAACAACAACTGCTTGAACTGGAGACTGGGGAGGGGAGGACAGGGTGGGGATATGGGCATGTTAGAAAGGCTTTCTGAAAGGGGGAACATTTGAACGGGGTCCTAAAAGATGAGTAGGAATGCACTGAGTGCAGATGTCAAGAAGAATATTCCAGAGGTGAAAACAGCCTGTGCAAAGATACTGGGGTATGAGGAAATGTATCCTATTTAGAAATACGCTTTGCCCAGAACACAGGGTGTAGAGTGTACTATGGGTATGAGTTAAGTGAGAAGAGTTGGCCAGGTAAGAATGGCACCAGAATGCCTCTTAATGTCCCTCTGAAGAGTCTAAACTTCATCTTCTTGGCAGTCTTAGATAGGCAAACATTTGTAAGCACAAGGATGACTTGAAGGATCTTTTGTAACCATCCCTCTAACTGGATTGTAGACGAGAGAGGCTTAGGGCAAAGCCAGTGAGTAACTGTGGTACAGATCTGCAATGGACACTAATCATGGGGGCAAAGAGGAAGAATCCACCACTCAGCGTGAAGGTCCAGCCATGCTCAGGAGACCAGCTTGCAACCTTCCCGCCAGGTCCTGCCTGGCAGGTGGAGTGCTCCTAGGTGCCAGGGTTACATGAGGATCAACAAGGCTGAGCTCAGACAACAGAGGCCTCCTGCCCCATCCTGTACAGCCCAACAACCCATCTGGAAAGGTGGAGAGACCAGGTGATGTGGGCGAGGTGGGGCAGAGTTCCAGGGAGGTGGGTTGGGGCCACATGGGAATGGGGCCAGGCCAGGTGTTTGGGGGCTTCATGACGTGGCTTGGTGACAGAAGGTTGGGCAGAAGCCCAGGGCAGCTAGGGCAGGAGGGGAAGGCAGGCTGGGAGGTGTTCTTGGCCTCGATATAAGTACAGAGATGTGTGTAGCTCTTGAGACTTACCTTAGCCAGGTATCTGATCAGTGGAACCCCCTACCTGGAATGCCCACACCCCACACTGCCACCTCCCTAAAACTACACCCGGGCTGATGCCAGGGGCAGAGAGGAAGTTAATTCTCCTCTTTTCCTTGTCCTCTGACTTCAGTCATGAACTCAGAGAATCAGTATATTTCACCCCTTGAAAACTACTTCAAGTCCATCCACTTAATGTATTGAGACCCAGAGAGGAGAAATGACTTGGCCAAAGTCACACAGAGGGTGAGTGGCTGGACCAGCCCTGCAAGGCCCAGTCTTTTTTTTTCTGCACCCACCTCTCCCATGCTCTCACACTGTCTCTCTTCTGCAGCCCTACCCTCAATGACCAGAGGCCTCAGGTCAGGGATAACTAGCAGGCCCAGGCACCCTGAGCAGTCAGCCTGTCCCAGGGAATTCCCCACCTTCCTCTCAGCCTCCCACCAGCTGTTTCACAGCCTGAGGCTTGGCTGTCAGTTGGGTGGCTGCCTACCTCCAGAAGTAGGTCGACAGACAGACAAATGGTCCTCCTGGATAGAAATCTGGGTGATTGTCTCATCACATAACCATGAGCCCATCCCCCCTCCCTCAGGAGTACAGAGTCACCTCTCCACTTTCCTGCTCTGTGGACATAGTCACTTGACAAGGAAGACCTAGGTCTAACCTGGCTCTTGGCTTACTCGTTATCTGGCTGAAGTCGCCCTTTTGCCTGCCCTGAACTTCAGTTTCAACATCTGCAAAAGGGTGTAATCACATCTATATCAGGATTGCTGCAATGATCACATTTCATGTTTAATGTAAGAGTGCTTTGGAAACGACAATCCACCTTGCCAACATGAATGGAGTCAGTACCGGCTCATCTAAGTGACTGTATGACAACACACAGGCAAAGGTTTGCTCTAAGACAAGCATGCATCCCTCTGTCCTGGGCATTAAACACTGGTTACAAGAATGACTCTGCAGTGGGGAGGAGAAATAAGGGGTAGGGAGCTGAGGTGGTACCACAGTGATGCGGCCTGCAGGAGGAGATGCGTCTGGGCAGCCTCACAGCCCTTAAAGAACTGCGGACCTGCCTGTGAACAGCCCACCATCCCTGCCTGTCCTCCATCCTCATTTCACAGGAAGGGTGCTGAGTGATGTTCCCGAGGACTGTCTACTGCAGATCCTTCCTATGCACACTCACACCTGGAGTCACAGCAACCTCATTCATTTGAACAGTGGGTGAACACCCCAGTTTCTCTATGGGAAGAGAAAAGGGAAGAGAGGAAGCTGGGTCAGCCCAGATGGCACAGAGAAGTAGGAGGCCTCCTTTGGAGCCCTGGTTTCCTCCCTGAGAATCCAGATGCACCACCTGGGGATAGCACCATCACTCTTGCTCTGGGAAACACTCAAACCCTGGGTCATCAACACAAGGAAGGGACTCAGCATTGACTCACCCCTGAGAGTGAGGCTTAGAGATGGGTGAGAAGTCCCATGGCCTGCCCAAGGAACCCTAGAAGACACTGGCAAACATCCTTCCTCCAAAGTCCAGGCCCTACCTTGATCTTGTCCCATGGGTACTCCAGAATACCCCTCTGTGACTTCCACAGAAAGGGGCTTGAACCAGAGGGGAGGAGACAGGTGCAGACACTGAGCTCATTGGACAGATATGTAGAAGATGTGCAGCCAGTGGCATCCTTGAAAATTATTGACTTTGGAGCGGAAAGCTTCCGCTGTATGGACTTGTATGACGAGGCCTTGAGACAGACTGGAGTCTGCAGGCTTGGAGCCTGAGAGCTCCAAGGTGGGACCTCTGGCCGTGCTGGGCCCCAGCCCCATTTCCTGTGGCTGCTGTGGAGGACAGGGGAGGGGGAGGAAGGCTCAACCTCTGTGAACTAATCTGGAGAAGTGATTTTCTTCCTCAGCCGGCCCTTCCCTGGGCAGGGCTCTCACTCCGAGAAGGTAGCCCAGCCAGGGCTCCACAGGGAGGGGTTGGCTTATCGGGCAGGAAACACTGGGCTCCGGTCACATCCTCCTCCTCCTGCTCACAGCAGCTCCCAGGGCAGGAAAACACTCAGCAGCCCCACTGCCTCCACCCTCTCTCGGGCCCCCTCTGCATCTTCGCCCTCCTCTGAATCTTCCAAGGCACTGGGGAGGTAGCGAGGGCCAGCTCCTGAATGTTGTTCTGCTCTGCTGCCTCCTGGAAGCCCTGACCCGCCTCTGCCTAGGCGCCCTAGCCTCCCCAGGCCCTCCACTGACCGTGGACTGAGGGCTGCCTTTCTGTGTTCCTCCAGCCTGGTCAAAGGGCAGCAGGGCAGGGCAGGCAGGGACAGCAGAAACACAACAAGGGGGCACTGGTTCCCGGGGATGCCCAGTGGGAGCCTTGGACCCCTCTGTGCCAGCCCCTGGCCCTTCAGAGATTTTACCTATTCCCAGGACTATGTGTCTGTCTCACATTGGTGAGCACACTCAGGTCCACCTTCCCCAAAGGGCTTACTTCCACCTCACTCTCCTCAGCCAGCACCCACCAACAAGCTGGATTTCAAGAGGCACAAGAAGACACCATGTGAAAAGTCACTGGGAAGAAATTTTAACCCAGTGGACTCCTTTCTCCCCTGCTATCCACACTCTAATCCAGGGCCCCTTCCCTGTCACCCCCAGACCTGTGCTCCCAGCCTCTGCCCACAGCCAAGACCTCATAATTCTGAGATCTTAGCTGTACCCCAGCAGAGAGAGCCGCATGATGGGTCTCTCACCAGCAGCCTATTTCCACCTCCCCAACTTTGCTGACTCTGTAAAGTCCATTGAGGCCACAACAGTTGAAGTGCCTTACCCCTCCCTCTCCTTTGAAGTTCTTCACCAACTATGGATGCCTTACCAGGTTCGATTCTCAGCTGCCCGCCTATCCCAGGGGTCTTGCAGAATGATAATAAAGACTCCTTATTCTCAAGGTCACAGAGCTGGGACATGAAGGCTGTTCTCTGAATCCCCAGCTCCATGTTCTTTCCAGTAAGAATGGTGGCGGTGGTGGTAGTGGTGGTGATTATGTGCCTTGGAGTCAGTTCTGACTCATAGTGACCCTGTGTAGGATTTCTGAGGTTGTAGATCTTTATGGGAGCAGAAAGCCTCATCTTTCTCCCATGGAATGTCTGGTAATTTTGAACTGCTGACCTTGTGGTTAGCAGCCTAACTCATAACCACTACATTAACAGAGCTCTTTTCCAGTAAGAACACAGCCCCTCAATTTATACTAGCTCACTGCCTGATGGGTTGATGGGGCCATGAAAACCTATCACTTAATCTCATTCCCTCTTTTGGAGATTTCAAGAATGTTGCAAACACACTTCCCCTGACCTTCATACTAGTCAGAGATGTTCGAGCTGGCGCTCCTCTGCTTCAAGGAAGGGAATCAAGAAAAAGAAGCGACATGACCTCGGGGCTGGAACTGAGGAGGTACCAAGCTCTCTTGGTGTCTCTAATAGGACAAGAACAATCCAGTGTGTTGAGACACAGACAGAGCCCACAGATGCCTCTAACCACCAGACCTCATTCATTGCACAACCTCTCACCCTTGGAAGTCACAGCATTTACTTCCCAGGTCTGATCATCACAACCTCTAAGACAAAGAGCCAGCTTCTCTGGTGCTCATAGAAGCTATGAAGAACTTTGTTAATGAGAACTCAGTGAGCCTTCTAGGTTGACTATTTTTCTTTCTTTGAAGTTCTCCTACTTGTTCTAGATCTGCACCACCCTGCAGCCCTTCTGATGGACAGACGATGAGTACCCAGACGAAAGCACAGTGAGCAGGACTAAGGGGCCACCATCTGACCCAGTAGTGTGAACTTCTGTTTGAACCTCTGGGAAATAACTACACCCTACGCCTATACACAGAGCATTCCAAAAGTGCCCACAGAGCATACGCCCGCTCCAGGTGAAATTCCCTGCCTTCCTCTCCCACTACTTTTATAATGAGGCTCTCCAGCACCCCACATATCCATACAACATTCGGTCTCTATTTCAGGGGTAAATTCAGACCTAAGTGATCTTTAAAAACACCACAAACCCTGCCCAAGCCTCAGATCTGGTTGCTGTTATTAGGTGCCCTCAAGTCAATTTCATCTCATAACAACTCAGTGTGACAGAGTTGAACTGCCCCATAGGGTTTTTCTAGACCGCAGTCTTTATGGGAGGGGAGCTCCAGGTTTTTCTTCTGTGGAGCCATTGGATGGTTTTGAACCACCATTCTTTTGGTTAGCAAGCAGCCAAGTGCTTAACCATTGTGCTAGCAGGACTCATTTCAAACACGGTACCCATAACCAGTAGGAAAAAGGTGTGACCACCATCATTCAGGGACAAGGATCACCTGGTCAAGATTGGCACAAATAGTTCTACATCTCCATAGATGTAGAGGAAATGGATGTAGACTGATGCTGAAGGGGTTTAGGTGAGGTATAAGAAAGAACTTTTTGATGATAGAATTTGTTAAGCAGACTGTTGCTATTAAGTGCATTCGAGTCGATTCTGACTCATAGTGACCCTGTACAGGGTTTCCGAGAAGTGAATGGTGGGTTTGAACTGCCTACCTCGTGTTTCACAGTTTAGTGTTTATCCTACTGTGCCACATCATTAAGCAGACTAGTTTCCTCAAACCAAATGGCTAAGAGACAGGAGAATGGACTAAAGAGCCTAAATAGTCTCTCTCAACCCCAGCTCACTGCTCAAAGAAACTGACAGATGTCCTCTATAGTTCCCTTAGCTATATTTCCAGTGTGCTTTTCTTTCATTTCTCCCACACAGTCAATTTCAAGATGACGATCACTGAACACATAGCTCCAAATTTTTCTAACTAGTGCCAGCCTTCAGGTCTAAAAGAAATCTACATTGGGTCATAAAGCATTCACTAGTTATCTTGTACATTCTAATAAAACTTTATAATTCTAAAATGCCTACAAATACCACCTCCTTAGATGAGAGAGGAGTCCCTGGGTAGGTACAAATGATTAATGAGTAACCTACTAACATACTTGTCTGCTAACTAAAAGGTTGCCATTGGACTTCACCCAGAAGTTTCCCTAAAAAAAAAAAGGGTCTGGTGATCTACTTCGGAAAAGTCAGCCACTGAAAACCCTGTAGAGTCCAGTTCTACTTTGACACAAATGGGGTCTCAGTGAGAAAAAGTTAGCTTGATCAGGCTCAAGAATGTAGCCAAGCTCCAATGAAATCTCTGCAATGGATCAATGTGAGACCCCTAGCCCCAGACCCCAGTTCTTCCCAACACTCTCCCACTATCCCTAGAATTGAGACTGCTGCAGATGCAACAGTAGCATTGAGAGTACGCTCCTGTCCCTCCCATCTAAGTTGATGCTAAACGATAAAATAATTATTTTCACACATCTCAGGCAAAGGGTAGCAGCTGTAGGCCAGAGACCAAGGAAAGCATGTTACCCACTGTTGTATTACTCACCTATTGAGGAAAGGAACACTCTTCATTTTTGGATGGAAGCCAGCAGCGAGCTGTAACAACTCCTTAGGAAGACAAAGGCACCATGACCAGTAAAGTACAGTCAGATGCGCCTGCTCAGATTCAGGTCTGTTTTACATAGGATTCAGTGCCTTTGTTTCCTCCTATTAAAGAAGGGGGGTGCATCCTGGTGTGGTGCTGTAGGATAAGCACTGAACCAAAATGTCAGTTTAAAGTAAGGTGTGTGGTTCAAACTCACCAGCCACTCCTTAGAAGCCCTATACAGGGTCACTTTGAGTTGGAAGCGACTCAACGTAACTTAACATCAAAAGCAACATCTATCAGTAAACAGATAGATATCTCTTAATATTCTCTCTTTCTCCCCTCCTCACTGGGATGAAACCAAGAATGTAGCCTTCCCAGAAGGAAAGTGGTTTTATAATCACTGCAGACAGACAAGGACTGTTAGAAGCTGTCTGCCCTTAGCTTTGTTCTGTTGCCCCAGATGGGGAAAGGAAAAGATTCTTCTCTTCTCCTTGTACTCATCTCTTGACCTGTATACATCTAGGACATGTGGACAAATAGCCATTGCCTTGTCACACCCAGCCTCAGGGCTGTGAGAATCACACACACACAAAGCCCCATGGTTTTTCTTCCAAAGAGATGGGCCAGAAATTTAAGGATCAAGAAATGTCCAATTCTTCAATCATCAAAGTTCGTAATGCTACCAAGATTAACTAAAAAAACTGAATAGAACATCTCAGATATTTGCTTTATCCATTTGTTCATTCATCTATTTATTGAGCAAGGATTCTGTGTCTGCCCTGCGGGGAAGGGTGGATAATTCCAGTGCTGGATGATGAGGTAAGGAAATCTGCCTTAGTTACTCCAGCAGGAGGAAGCTCAGGGAAGAGTAATTGTCCCTCTGCCAGGCAGGGTCTGAGCTAGACTTGCACAATGAGTGGGATGTTCCCAGACAGGCTAAAGAAGAGGGTCTTCCAGGTAGGGAAATGTTGTGTTGTTGTGGTTAAGTGCCACTGAGTCGGTTCTGACTCATAGCGACCCTGTATAGCGTTTCTGAGGAGCAAGTGGTGAGTTTGAACCACCAATCTTGTGGTTCAAACCGATCTTGCAGTCGACTGCTTATTGTACAGTGCCACACCAAGTAGGGAAAAAACACTGGTAAAAACACAGAAGCATGGGAAAGAAGACGCTGAAGAGGATTCAAAAAGTTTATAGAGAAAATCCATTTTCTTTCATTTCCATTTTCCCATGAACGTTTGGAATCCCCTTGGTATTGTCATATAAGACTGAAGCTTCGCAAAAGTGGCAAGGTACCGCATAGGGAGCTGTAAGGGAGGACACTGGGAAGAGGCTTGGCCTTTAAGGTACCCACACAGGGCCAGTCAGGTGTTAGGGGACCTGAAGCTTATACAATTTAGGGGCTTTCATCAAATATTATACACTAATATCTTTCCATTTACAATGTTTATAAACACAAATGGCCACATGAACATATAACTAGGGTCCTAATAGGAACACTGGAAACAGCCCGCACAAGAGAGTGGGCAGAAAAGCAATCCTCATTAGTGGCAAGGCGAACCCACTTGTGCAGTACACGGTAGCTGCTGGTGACAACAGGTGTTGGGGGGCAGAGGTAAGAAAAAGCACAAAACTGTAATATCTGTGTGTTAGGTAAAGTAACGTATCACTGTTGGTGTTGTTAAGTGTCGCCGAGTTGATTCTGACTCATAGCAACCCAGTGTAGGGTTTCCAAGGCTGTACAGGAACAGAGAGGAATGGCTGGCGGGCTTTAACCACCAACCTTGTGGTTTGCAGTCTAGAGTTTATCGTACAGAGCCACCAGGTTCCCAGGTGCATATCCCTAAGTTCTCATCAGAGAAAAGAGAGAGCACTCTCATCACTGGAGAGAATTGTGTGCCTAGAATGAGCAGCTAAAACTCTAACACATGCCAAGCTTTCTGGGAAGGACTGTTTTACTCATAATCGAACAAAAGTGAAAGAGTGGTCCTGTCGCCTGTCTGTTTCCTGCCCTCCCAGAGGCAGGGACAACGCCCCCATCCCACAGCATGTCCTGTAAACCAATACACCCCTTTTGGCAGTGTCAGGACGATGTCATGGGCAGACACTGCCAGACAAGGCCGGCACCACCCCATTGTACAGCCCTCTCATTTGCAGGCGGCCACAGTTAGCTGACAGCAGGGGGGGGGGGGGGGGGGGGGAGCCTCAATGGTAATGTCTTCAGGCAACATCGAACTCTGGCCCCATCATGTCATTTGCTCTTTCTTTCTTTTCCTGGGCTATGACAAGTATGAAGTATACTCCATATAATGCCGTATCACGAGAGAGCTCTAAAATAAAGCATCAAGCCTCTAACTGTGCAATTGTTTGGCTGAGGCTGCCAACAAACAAGTCTAGCTACGCACTGAACTCCCAGCTTTCCCTGATTAAGTGGTGTGAACCATGCTTCACCAGCTCCCACCTAGGCCTCAGTGTCCCTGGCTGTGCACTGGGATGGATGGATGACAGAGCCCCACCCGGGACTGTGGATGAGAAATAGCCCATAAAATTTTCTGTAAAGTTCTGTACACCTATAAAAAGCTATTAAAGTAATGAATACAGATTAGGATCATAATTGAAGGATAAACATATGCCCAGTTTGGCCCTCCCAAGACCCACTCCTTGGCCCAGAGGGCCTGGGAAAACATAAGGCTACCCTTGACTTGAACATGTTACAACTGCTGCACCGCCGAGTGAGTGACCTGCACAGCGACTGAGTAATCACCAGTTTTTTCCAGGTACCTTTTGCCTGGCATTATAATCCTAAAACTTGCAAAATGTTACATTCTTTCACTGCCAATCCATGTGCTCTCCTGCTTCCTCCACAACATTCCATAGAGCTTTCAGAGTTTGCTTGTTGCTATAATACCATATCCATAGATACATAGCAAACAGGGCAATTTAGGTAAAAGAAAGGGGTGGGGGAGGAAGTAGTAACCTGAAAGAAGCAAATTATGAGGCAAAATCTACTTTTGGATCTTGAAATTGCTTGATAATTACTTCATTTCATTTGCAAATGTAAAGTCATCTTGTGAAGAAAATTCTTCTTGGGTTACTAGTCTGTCCTTGCTTACTGTACTAGTTATACCAAGAGTTTCCAATGCCTCTAAGTGGGATTTCTCTCTTCACCATAACTCAAAACAAAATACAGCACCCCATAAGATACCAACTTCTTTAAATAAAAAAGTTGATGTAGAAAAAATTTAATCCATAATACAAATAACATTGGACATAATATCTGTTTCTCGAGAAAACATTTTCTTTCTGCAAAACTGTATTTAAAATGATAGCATGATCATGGTATAAAAAATGTTTATTTAAATTAAATATTTTAGACAAATCAATATCTACAACCGTTCCAAAGCATGTGTAGGTCTTACGGAAAAAAAAAAGACAAAAAAAGGAACAGTTTAGCTTAATGTCTGTGATAGTGTTTTAAAAGATTATTAATACACATTCGGGATTGTGTACCAGTCAATCACATCTTCAACAGTTTACTATTTATTATCAAATGTTATATACAATAATAGTATAAAGGTTAATCATATCTTGTAAGTCATTTTACAATAAGACTTCTTAGAAAGAAAAACGAGGATAGTTTAACAATACAAAACATAAGGGGAAAATAATAAGAGAATATATAAAACACTTACATAGTTCATACAGGCAATATTATGCTGAAATCACAAGATAAACAGCTGTCTTTTAGCTCTTTGTCAGGTATGTTCCTTCAAAGGAGACTTAAGGGAAGGATGGAAATGTTTTGGGGTGGAGTCAGGGCTCAGAAACATGTTCCGAATCACAGTGCATTTTTGCTCTTTGGGTATTAAGTATAATCAAAGTGCAGGCAGGAAAGGTGTTCTAAAATGTTGGCTGAGGGAACTGGCCTTAAGGAACCAGCTGGCTTGTGAGGATAACAAATTCCCTTCAAATCCATAGGCATTATATTTGGGATTATAAATCAGGTGCTCTGGCTATGAAGTAGTGTCTAATACAGGCGTGGAGAAAGAGAAAGGAAGCAGAAACAAAGAAAACACAACAGGAAAGGGAGAGAAAGAGACAGAGACAGCAGGGAAGGGTACTCCTTTTGCCTCCAGAGAGGGGGAATGTGCTAAAAGTTTGTTCAAGAAATGAACACATCAAGACTTAAAGTAACTCTGCTTTGTTCCCAGTTCCTTTTAGGTACCAAGGCTTGTTCGGTCTTTAGGATCAGAGAGTTGACGTGAAATTACCATCATTAACAAAAACATCATATTTGGTATGCACAGACACATATGAGGGGACTTCAAAACAAAGAAAGAAGTAAAAGATAATATAATTTTTCCACAAAAATATTTAAGACCCTCGTATTTAGTTAAGGGTGTATGTGAAAGTTTGTGTATTTCAGTTACACTCACCATCTATATTTAGATTGTGTATATACTTGTGAAATCTGTGTGTCATAAAAGAGAGCTTAGCTAAAAACAAAAAAAAAACACTCAACCATAGCCGTTATGGCCCCAAATCAAGGTGAATTTTCTTTCTCTCTTTTTTTTTTTTCCAAACAGAAAAATAATCCTTTTGGAAGAATGAAATAATTATGGAAGGGAGTGAAAGTGTAGAAAACTTTGTGTCCTTGGATTGCGCCCACCAAATTATCACCAAGTTGCATGCTAATGAGCTTATTAAGGAGTCAAATTTCTCATTTTCCTTTTAGTTAGTCTTGAGAGAATCTTATATCAGAAGTGTGGGGCAGAGAGAGCCTTAGACCTCAAGCCTGCCCCTCGCTTAGCTGATGGGAAAATAGGCTTGGGTGTAGGGAGGGGAGGAGGTGGCAGACCAGGGTGTCATTCTTCTTGCTTGTGGCAGATCTGGGACTAACTCACAAGTCCTGGATGCCTTATCCACTGCTCTTCTCCCACGAAGGACCTAAAAGACCACATCTGCTGTGCTCAGAGCGGCTGTGTGGGAAGCAGGAGAGATGCAAATGCTGGGCTTTTCACACATTTGTCTCAACAAGGGGGACTGGGAAGAGAGGTTCATGAAAATTCTACCTTTAAACAGCATATTTCATCAACTACATTGCCTTGTTCTCAGGGTGGAGCCAGTGAAAACTCATTTGAAGGAATATACTCAAAATGTAGGCTGAAGGGAGTGGAACTAGCAGGCAAGGGGGAGACAGGAGGGCACTTAAATTGCAAGACCCCCTTTAGCTTTAGGACAAAGGCTCCTGGGGCCAGCAGTTCAGACCTCTCCACACCCTGAGGGCGGTCCAAGGAAAGCTGGTAATACTGCATAGTCTCTCAGCTCCACGCGGTACTGGGGAGGAGAGGCACACGGGCAGGACTGCACCTGCTGCCTCCAGGCTCTATGACACACTGTAGCTGTTGTAGTACGTTGCTGTGGCGTCAGCCAGGACGGAGATGAGGCTGGTCTCTGTGGGGCCTGCTGGTGTTATATGGGAGACCGGCGCATGCCCACTGAGGGGCATAGCCCCTGAGGAAGAGTCTGGGTGGCCAGGAGTGTTCAAATACTGGTCGAACTCATTGCGATCCATGTCCTCCAGGAGTTCTACCTGGCTCAGCTGATCCAGGGCATCAAAGCCAGGGTGCTCAGGAGGAGGCGAGAGCTGGCCCAGGTGGGCATGGAGGTTGGAGTGGAGAGGGTGGTAGGTGGCAGGGGAGTAGTAAGCAGGAGATGGGGGACAGCCGGGTACAGTGGGTATCATAGAGACTCCTGGGGACTGGCCCAGGGCCAGAGACCCCATGGGGTGACTACAATGGAGGGGACTAGGGGCATACTCTGGGGAGTATGGGGGCCCTGGCAGGTGTGGGATGCGGTGAGAGTGAGCATGCTCCTCCTGGCAGGGGGAGGAGAAGAAGGTCTGCTCTGGTTCCAGCACGTCCAGGGGAGACATTTCCGGGGGTGTAGGCAACCCGTACGGGTAGGTGTCCATACTGCCTGTGGTGCCGCCACTGCTGCCAGCAGGCCCCTCGTGGTAGCAGCCCCTGAGGCTGGGCAGGGCGGTACCTGGGGAGTACTCACCCCTCTCCTCCTTCTCACCCACAGTGCCCCGGCTCCCAGTCCTCTTCTCAGGCAGGGTGTTCTGGTCGCGGGAGAGAGAGCTCAGGAGGAAGCCCGGGTCCACACGCTTGCAGAGGCGCTTGACCTGTTTTTTCCTGCGGGGTCGGTACTTGTAGTTGGGATAATCCTGCATGTGCTGCACCCGCAGCCGCTCAGCCTCATCCACATAGGGCCTCTTCTGGGATAGCGTCAGAGCCTTCCACGATTTTCCTGCTCACACAAGCCAGAGAAGGCCACCTTCAGTGTCTAGGCTGCTTTGGGAGGCAGGCACACCTGTCCCTCAGACTACCCTCTCTGACCATTACATACACCATGCTGCTCCATCCACCTCTCTCCCTTCCCCTCTCACAGCCATTCTCTTCATGCCACAGGCCCTGCACACAAAGTGAAGCTAAGCCACGTTTTCCTTCTCGAATCTCACAAAACCACTCCATGCAACTGTACACAAAGACACATCACCTTTTCATAAAAGCCACCGGATAAGTGGCACTGTGGTTAATGCGCTGGAATGCATGGTCGGTTGGAACCACAAGGTCAGCAGTTCAAGCTCACCAGCTGCTCCTTGGAAACCCTATATAGGGTCACTATGAGTCAGAATCAACTGGACAGCACTTAACAACAATATGTATATACGTTAAGTGTTGTCAAGTCATTTCTTACTCATAGCGACCCTGTATAGGGTTTCCAATGAACTGCTGGTGGGTTTGAACCACCGACCTTGTCGTTCGTAGTCCAGTGCTGATCCTATGCCAGTGCTGATCGTAGTCCAGTGCCACACCAAGACAACACATGTGTATGTATATAAAGGAAGATTGGTAGCCAATAGCCCACCTGACCCAATGTCAGGGAAGGGGAAAATCTATAACCACCAAAGCATTGATTTGGGGCTCTTCTAACCCTTTGATTGTCAATTCTAATTAAATTTTAAGGAACGCTCCTGCCTTTGTTGATTGTTGCTGCCTCTCAGGAAGTGATACTGTAATATTTACTCATGGCATCAACCTCACAGGCTTTCCTGTGAGGGAACTCAGGCTCAGTCAATAGTTTCACAGATGTACGTAAATTATATGATCTCACTTAGGTTAACAAATAACTACCCCCTTACATCTGAAGGTCAAACACGACCCTGCTGCAGTTAAGACTTGGTCAGGGGCAGAATGAGAGCATCTGCCTGTAACACACACACACCCATGCACACACATAAACAGATGCATACATACCCACACACATAGGGGCACATTCCCCCACACACACTTGAACATGTGCAATATACATATAGGCTACCACTCAGTGCTCATCTACCTCTGACCCTTCAACTGTGGCAGGGTTCATCTGCTCAGCCGTACAGAAGTCTATTTGTTAGCTTCCCCAGGCCTCTATTTTCCTCACTATAGAATAAAGACACTGGGATACTACTCACCTCAGAACTATTCTCTTTTAAAATATCCTATGCTTCTACCCCAAGGAGCTCTGGTAGCATAGTGGTTACGAATCGGGCTGTGGACCGCAAGGTCAGCAGTTTGAAACTACCAGCTGTTCCACGGGAGAAAGATGAGGGGTTCTCTTCCTGTAAAGATTTACAGCCTCGGAAACCCTGTACAGGGTTGCTATGAGTCGGAACCGACTCCATGGCACATAACAACAACAACAAATGCTTCTACCCTATTCATGCAAAACAGACTGTGTTCCCTTGTGTTTTATTTTCATTGTTACTCACTAGTCTGTTGTTTTCTAAATTACTTTTGTTTCTCTTTCCTTCCTTAAAGTACATTGTGCACTCCTCCAGTTGCAATGTCTTCTGAAGGTAGCTTCCAGACCACTTAAATTGCTACCTCCTCAATTATCTCTTCAAGTGAGCCCAGGATTTTACAATTTTAACAAGTTCCCCAGTGACTCCAATGTCTCATAAAGCTTGAGAATCACTAAGAGTTAGCCAACAGAGGTTAATGCTCCTGACTAAGCCCTTAAAGAAAGGGGCCACCTAGCCAGCAGTACTCTCCACAAACAGGGCCCAGGGCAGCATACAAAGCTATGTGCCCGACAGGCACTGACTGGGTCCATGGGCCAAAGCCCTCAAAGGGGATCATGGGGTAGGATTTGTTAACCATTTGGGTGGGAGCACTGGTGGTATAGTGGGTTATGCCTTGGGCTGTTAACCAAAAGGTCCGTAGTTAAGATCCACCAGTTGCTCCAAAAGAAAAAGAAGAGCCTTTTGGCCTCTATAGAGCATCGGAAACCCTACACAGGGTTGCTATGAATCAGATCTGACCTGACAGCACATGACTACCACCACCATCTGGCTGAAAGTTTGTAACTATTGTGATGGAGACCCCAATTCATATAATGGTAGTGGGGGTTTTGTGCCATGGAGTCGGTTCCAATTCATAGCGACCCTGTACATAGCTGTTACTTAAAAGGATCATTTGAAAAGTGCTAGGAACTCTGGATTTGGGACTGGAGGGACCCTAAAGGTTGTTGGTCCCCAGGCTGTGGTGTTGCACGAGGCCCAAGATTCAGATGTACCCCATACACTGTCTGCAGATATGTGAAAGTAGTTTCTAAATAGACCTGGATAGTGTAGCATTAATAAAAACCTCAGCTCCATTTTACATGTTACTAAATGGGCTCAAGCATGGCAACAATCATGAGGTTGGCCCAGGACGGGGCAGTGTTTCGTTCTGTTGTGCATAGGGTTGCTATGAGTAGTGCTGACTCGATGGCAGCCAACTAAAAGTACTGGGAGAAGATACTCAAAATGTCTTTTTAATGTTTGGAAAGCTCACAGTAAAACAAAGTTGGGATTCTCACATCAAGCCATTCCTTTTCACAGATCAGATAACCAAGGGCTGGGTAAGACTATGGGGTTGGAGGGGATGCATTCTGCAGCCTCCCTCACGAACAAGCATACAGATTCTATCTTTTAAAAAGTAACACCATGTTCATTTCCCTCACCCAGTGCCAGGTGATTGTGATGTTAACTGGGAATCAGTGTCTCTCCTGAAAAATGCACAGTAACCTCTTGAAGTGTGTGCACAAGTGTCCACAGGAGACATTTGTCTCCTAAATTCTTTGCCTGGGAACAGGTAGCCGTACTCATAAGGGAAAGGTTCCTCAATCTCCTCTCCTCTCTGATCTCTGGCCAGGACTGGCTATTCTGGTCAGAATCCTGGGCCTTCCTTTCTGAGCTGTGCCAGGGCAATGAAGTGGTGTCTAAGATCCACGTAATTTTTAGGGGTTCATAAAAATACTTTTAATTTCTGTTAAAATCATTAGAGAAATATAAGCTTTTATGTAGAAGAAAATGTTAACAAAATATCCATATTTATCTATGTTTATCTTCATATCAATCAGCAAAAGATTACTTTTAATATTTTTCATGGAGTAATCGGTTTACATGGTAAAGTGCCTAGGATGTTTGTTATGTACCGTGGAGTCAGTTCTGACTCATAGCGACCCTGTTCTGACTCATAGCGACCCTGTTCCGACTCATAGCGACCCTGTTCCGACTCATAGCGACCCTGTACAGGGTTTCCGAGAAGAATGCCTCATCTTTCTCCCGCGGAACAGCTGGTAGTTTCGAACTGCTGACTTTGCTGACCACTACGCTACCAGAGCTCCTTGCCTAGGAAGTAGGAAAGTCATAATTTGTCTTTAGTACCGCTAGTCAGCAGGCTGGGTTATGGGCAATAACTCCCCCCCCTTTTTTTTTTTTTTTTTTTAGCCCAGTGGGCATCTAAATTGCTCTGAGGGTATATGGCTTTAGCCAGCACATAGGTGGGCATCACGTCCTCACCCCATGGTTCCACCCAGGGAAGGAGCCCTCAGTTCTGACAGGAAAAGGAAGGGCTCCGTTTGGAGCCAAGCTGGGTAGGGTTGGGGAGGACCCGGCCAGTCTCTGGTTACCACGCACATCCTTTCTCACAGGGCCTGGAGCGTACTTGATCACAAAATGCTTTTAAAGGTTTCCTACAGTTAAAACGAATAAAAACCACGTCAAAGGTCAAAAGCGTTGGGAGGAAGTGCTCAACTTCAGACACTGGAGAAAGAAAAGAATCCGACAGGAACGTCAGATTTCGGATGTGACCTAAACTCCTCCACGCACTAAAGGGCAGTCTTGGGGTCTTCGGATCTGGCCCCTCCCCAGCCAGGATCAGGGCCGCAGAAGCCGAGAAGCGGCGCGGCTCTAGGACAGACCCTCACTGGCCACCAAAATAATCCGAATTAAATTACCTACACTCCTGCGATTGAGAACTTGAATAACGAATCGAGTCTATTTGTGTAGACTTCTTTTGCTGTTATTTTAATTAAGTTAAAGCAGGGATGCGTTCTAGCAATGTTCCATTTCACATATATTCGTTAATATTTTTATCTGCAACAAACACCTCTGTGATTGTGCCAATCGTAAAGTGCAGGGAATAATAGGGTTTCCCTCTTCGGTATTCCTAGCAAATGTCGAGTTTGTGACCTTTTTGTTTCCGTTACCCGCCGCTTCCTTGCGCGCGGATTTTTACCGACCCGGAAAAACAGTGCTCGGCGAGACGTTTCCAGTCGCCCGGCGGTCCCGTCCCAGTCCCAGCCAAGGCCAGTCGTCCGGTTACCTCCAGGGGTCTGGAGCGGGGCGGCAGCTACTCTGTTCCTATTGCAGGCTGTGAGGCTTCATATTGGATCTCACCTATCTGTCGGGCTCTGAAACTCCAACACCCGCACGCACATCCATACTCAGTGTATGAATAATTTCGTGGATACAGTGAGCACCCAGTCAGCTAAAACGAGCGCACACGTACTCCAGGCATACTCAAAGCTTCCCAACTTCTTCGCGCATTCTACGGCCTCCTTTCTGACTTTTCTCAGCCTAAGCCCAGACCCCGCCTCTGGCCGAACCCCTGCCCCAGGCAAGCTGATCCCTGCCCGCCGACCTTCGGGCTGACTCCCTACTCTCTCACTCACCTAGCATCTTGCTGAGCTCCGCGTTGTGCAGGTCTGGGTTCTGCACCGCCAGTCGTTTCCTCTCGTCCTTGGCCCACACCATGAAGGCGTTCATGGGTCGCCGGATACGGCTCTCGGAGCCCTTGTCCCCCGGGGGGCGCGGGACGGCCGGCGGGGACAGCCCATCCGACAGCTCGGCTTCCAGGGCCGGGCACTCAAGCCCCTCGGGCCACGGGTAAGCTCCCAACAGGGAGGTCATGGCCGCACAGGGGTCTCCTCGCTTGGTTTCGCTGGGTTGGGGCTGACCTGGCCCTTGCACAGGTTGGGGGCGTCCAACTTAGCCCGCAACTGCAGTCCCTTATTTATCAGCTTCGGGCGGCCGCGTCCTCCAATGACTCTCAAAGGTGGCGCGGCTCCTCCTTCCGTCCCGGCGCGCTGGCCCCCTCCCTTCGTCCGGGACCGCCGTGTCCCTGCACCGACCTGCTGGGCGGGGGAGGAGCAGGGCCAACTCTGGAGGCCGCCCCCGCTTCCCAGTGCCCGCCCCCAACCCGCCTCTTCGCCTTCGCCTCCACCTCCAGGAGTCCTGACTGCGCTCCAGCGGCACCTCGGGCTTCCTCCTGCTCGCTCCCAGACCGCAGGTGCTGGTCGACCTTCCGCGACAAAGGCGTAGCCTCGCCCGGAGTCGAGCGCAGCGACCGGGTCGGCAGGTGGGGCGCGGCCCTTCGCAGTTCCCTCGCAGAGACGCTGGGAGCCAGCCCCTGACTGACTTGCTGAGGCCTCCGCCCGGTTACACTCCAACTTCTTTGCGCTTGGAATTCTATGGAGAACCGAACCTTAACAGGTTTTTTTTTTTTCTGGGAATGCCCGGGCGCTCAAGAGAAACATTTCATATGAATTTCCCCAAAAGCATCCAATGAGCTGTTCGTAAGAGAGCACACTTAACTGATTTTCTAAAATAATGGAGGTTTAGCAATCTCGTCCCGCCAACTGGAGCAGCCCCAGATGCTGGCGAGGGGTGGGGCTGGCTTCCAAGATCTGCATCGGGCTGTTGAGTTCTGAGCAGTTAGTACCTGAAGATTCCCTTACGCCCCCGCCCCTCCCTGACTCTCAGCGGGAGAGTCTGTCTTCTCATTTATCTTTTACCCACTCTCAGTCCTTCCCCTAGCCCCAGTTCTGTTGTCCTGGTCTCCAATTCCCTGTCCTCTAGCTCTTCTCTCACCGAGTCCCCTCATT
>NW_006408582.1:3051620-3075133 GCF_000296735.1 Chrysochloris asiatica | reverse complement strand
TTATTTCCTTTTTCGGCCTCTCCCGCGTCCCCTACGGCGTTGGCACAACTGGGAGCTCCCTCAGATCCCCCCCGTTACGACATCCACCCCGGGAACACTCAGTGCTCAGGAGTTTCTGGCTCCGTGCGCCACTTCGGGGTCTGTGGTCTGGCAGCTCATGGTTGTCTCTCGCGGTCACGAAAATCCTCATTCCCGCGGCGATTTAAGTCAGTTCCCGCACACAGTAGGAGCTGTCACCGTTGAATACGTGAATGAACAAATAAGTGAACAATTTAGACACACCCTACTGTATAAAACACAGCAGACTTACAGCTCCACCAAATTCTGGAATTCGATCCCCAAATATTTACTAAGCGCCAAAGCTTTCTGCTCTCGAAAGATTTGAAGCCTTGGAAACCTTACACAAGGTCGCTATGAGTCGGAATCGACTCGACGGCACTTAACAAGTATTGCACTGACCTCTATCTATACAAGGTCTGGAAACAGAATCCGTAGAGGTGACCCTGGCTGGAATAAAGCAGCACTGCTGTGGAAGACCTTTTATCTAGAGTCAAGACCTGTCTTCGGTGTTTGGGTTACCTAATGCATAACACTGAGCAAGTCAGGTAACTTCTCAGAACTCCTTCCTTAATCTTCAAATGGAGACCTATTCTCACAGAGCTGCTATGAAGAGTCATTGAGATGATTGATACTCGTATGTGTGAAAGCTTGGTTTCTCTTATACATGATGGTTAGTGTTATTATATGCTCTAGACATAAAACTAGTCATAGGTCCAAATTTCAATGTCTCAACAGGCAGTGACAGAGTTCATAGGTGCCTTGTGGGAAACTCCGGTACCAGTTCCAAATTTAAGATTGGCCAAATTAATGGAGAAATGCAATTTTCCCATTTTAATGTCCTAGTTTTAACTTCTCTATAAAATGAATGGTTAGGTTTTCCCCCTCTCCTACGGTCAGAATCCACCAGTAGCAGCACCCTAGGCCGGTGCGCCGCACCTGATGCTTTTGTGGGCTGTGGCCTGGATAGCGAAGGGCGCCGGCTGTGGCACCACGCGCTGGCCGGGGAGGGGTGCCCCCACTGTAGGGCCAGGCATCCTGGAACCCGAGGCTGAGCGGCGGAACGGACTGGCGCCGGGGATCAAGCAGTGGAGGAGACAGGAGGCGGGTGTTATGGAGAAATTGTGTTCTCAGTCTGGAGGGACTCCCCCACCCTGGGAAACACACGCCATTTCCCGAATAGGGTCCCTCTGCCAGAAATTTCTCCAGAAAGAGTCCCAGGCCAGAATGTACCAGGAATACTGAAGGGCGAATGTCGTGGTTGCCGGGAGAGGGTAGCTCGGGTGGGTCGCACAGTGGCTGAGGCACGAGGGAAGAATTCGAACCCGACCTTTTCTGACCCGGCTGCCGCTCCTCGACCTGGTCGGTGTTCCGTGGAGTCTACACTCCCACCCCCAGCCCCGGGCACCCTCTCTGCTTGGCCCTTGAGCTGAGAGCGCATTCGCCGAGGGGCCGCGCCCCAGGCACCAGCTTATAGAAAAGTGTTCGCTTCAGGAAGAAGACGGCTTGGAGTTGCACACCCAGTGAGGGAGGAGGGCGGAGGCGTAAAAAGAATGCTCGAGGAGGAAAACCAGCGGAGAAAGTTAGGTTCAAGCGTCCTCTGGGAAGGAGGTGGGGAGGGGAAGAGTGAGGGTGGAGGAGAAAAGATGGGACTAAAATAGGGAAAGCAGCGCAGCAGGGATGGCAGAGTAAACACCAGTTGTCGTTTCCAATTGTATAATTGCTTGCATTTCGTGGGGAAAGAGGTTGACTGCACCCGGGCTGTCCAGGAGCTGAGCCTATCTTCTCTCCCTCTCCGGCGCCGCCCATGGCGAGAGAAATGCCAATATTCTGAAACCCGGGCTCGCTCACTTATTTCATTCATTCATTCCTTTATTCACTAGCACCCATACTTTCATTCACCTGGGCAACTTTGTGCCAGCGCGTCCTAGTGCCAGCGGCTCCAAGGAGTGCCGGGTTTCATTGCGAGCATCACTTCTCCGGAGCTCCAAGGGTTCCCAAAGCCCCTGGTGCGAAGGACCGAGAAAGAGTACCGGAACAGAGGTCCCTGCCGACTCCGAAGTCCCCAGCGCTGAGCTCCAGAGTTGCTGGTCCAGCTGCTCTTTCAGTCGAGACTCGGCAGGGTGAGTCTTCAATTTGCGAGCTTGGTAAAACCAAACCCGTAACGGTTAGGATACAAGGCCTTCTGTATTCGAACCAGCAGAGGAACGGGGTGAGGTCTCCCGGACACATGGATGAACAGAATCGGGGCTGAGGGTCCGCGTGCGATGAAGGGACACACTGGACACCGCGTGTACAGCATGCTGAGGACACATCGCCTTGCATCTAATTCTTTCGCTGTATACTTTGCTTTCTACTTCTCTCTGTGTATGTCTTTCTCTCAACATTTTATTGTGCTTTCGGTGAATGCTACCGAGCAAGTTGCTTTCTATTCAATAATTTACACATCGTTTGTTTTGTGAGATTCCTTGCAACCCCTTCAATGTAACAGCATTCTTTCACTTGCTCCCTGGATTCCCCCTTGCTATTTGCCCATTTTTTTTCCTGCTCCTTCCCGGTTTGGGGGCAAATGCTCCCCTTCTGGTTTGGTATGGTTGACTGTTCTGAGAAGCAGTTTCTGCTCATTTTATGTTGTTGCTGTCATTGTTCACTGTTGTCCAGTAAGTTCCTACTCATAGTAACCTTGCACCGTGTTTCCAAGGCTATCAATCTTTGCAGGAGCAGAAAGCCTCATCTTTCAACTGACGACCTTGCAGTTAGAAGTCCAATGTTTATCCTCCAGAGTCACCTGTCACTTTATAAGCCTGCTTATTGTTTCACTAAAAGGTAGTCTCCAAGATTGAGTTCCATGTTTGCAGGGTGTCTAAGACCACCAGTTTCCATCATTCCAGTAAGTCTGCTTCTTTTTGTAATTTAGAATTTGTTCTACTTTTCTCTTCCATTCTGTTTAGGATCTTCTTTTGTGATCCAGAACAGAGCAGTTAGTGTACTGCTCGTAGGGTACCATCTAGTTCTTCTGGTCTCAGGCTACTGGAGGCTGTGGCTTCTGAGCTCCTTTAGTCCTTTGAATTCATAGTTTCTTTGTGTTTGAATTTCGGCACCCTTCTTTCCTCTGGGTTGGAAGAGATCAGTAGTTATATTTTAGATGGTTGTTCACAAGTTTTTAAGATTCTAGTTAATACTCACAACAGTAGGATTAATTTGTATGGAACTGTTGTTAGGTGCCATCGAGTCAAAACCAACTCATAGAATAAAACACTGCCCAGTCATGCAAAACCTCACAGTCTGCTACATTTGAGTCCATCACTACTGCCATTGTACCAATCCATCTTTACGGTCAGACTGGTCTCTCCTGATAATAAGTGTGAAGTATGAGAGACAAAGTTTAGCTATCCTGGCTTCCAGGGAACACTCTGGCTGTATGCCTTCCAAACAGATTTTTTTATGCCTTGGCAGTCCATGGTACTTTAAATATTCTCCTCCAACACCATAACTCAAATGCATCGATTCTTCAGTAGCCTTCCATATTCACTGTCCAAGTTTCACATGCATATGAGGTTATTGAAAATACCATGGCTTGGGTCAGGTACATCTTGGTTCTTGTAAACTCTAAAGAGGTCTTGTGCAGCAGATTTGCCTAATACACTAAGTCCTTTGATTTCCTGACTGCTGCCTTCATGAATGTTGTTAATGAGTCTTACTCCAATTTTGATGGCATGTTCTTCTTCATATAATCCATCTTCTCACATTATGTGCTCAGAATACAGAATGAATAAATATGGTGAAAGAATACAGCCTTGGTGTACACCTTTCCTAATTTTAAACCATTCAGTGTTCCCTCGTTCTATTCGAACAAGCCCCTGTTACAGGTTCCTGATGAACATGATTAAGTGTTACAGAATATTCATTCTCCACAATGTTGTCCATAGCTTGTCATGATCCACACAATCAAAAACCTTTGTGTAGTCAATAAAACACAGGTCAACATGTTTCTGGTATTCTCTGCTTTCAGTCAAGATCCATCTGACATCAACAATAATATTCCTCATTCCATATCCTCATCTGAATCTGGTTTGAACCTCAGGAAGTTCTCTGTCAATGTATGGTTGCAGCTGTTTTTGAATTATCTTTAGCAAAATTTTACTTACCTGTAATATTAATGACGTTGTTATTGTTGTTGTTAGGTGCCAGCAAGTCAGTACCAACTCATAGTGACCCTATGCACAACAGAATGAAACAGTCTTGTGCCAGCCTAACAATCATTGCTACATTTGAGCCCATTGCTACTGCCATGGCAACAATCCATCTCTTTGAGTGTTTTACACATTTTCTCTGACCCTCCATTTTACCAAACATGATATCCTTCTCCAGGGATTGGTCCCTCCTGACAATATGTTCAAAGTATGAGAAATAATATCTGGTCATCCTAGCTTCCAGTGAGCATTATAGTTGTACTTCTTCCAACACAAATGTGTTTGTTCTTTTGGCAGTCCACGGTACTTTTAATATTCTCCTCCAACAACATAGCTCAAATGCATCAGTTCTTCTATAGTCTTCCTTATTCACTGTCCAACTTTGGCATGCATATGAGGCTATTGAAAAAACTATGACTTGGGTCAGATGCACCTTAGTCCTCAAACGGACATCTTTGTTCTTGTACATTGTAAAGAGGTCTTATGCAGAAGATTTGCTTAATGCAGTAAGTCATATGATTTCTTGACTGCTGCTTCCATGAGTGTTAATAGTTGGTCTGAGCAAAATGAAGTCTTTTGACAACTTTAATCTTTTCTCCATTTACATGGATGTTACTTATAAGTCCAGTGGTGAGCATTCTGTTTTCTTTACATTGCGGTGCAACCCATACCGAGGGCTGTGGTCTTGGATCTTTATCAGTAAGTATTTTAAGTCCTCTTTGCTTTCAGCAAACAAGGTTGTATTGGCTGCATATTGCAAGTTGTTAATGAGTCGTCCTCCAATCCTGATGCAACATTTCTCTTCATCTAATAAAACATCTCAGATTATTTGCTCGACATACAGCTTGAAAGCGTATGGTGAAAGAATACATCTCTAGTGCATGCCTTTACTAATTTTAAACCATTCAGTGTTCCCTTGGTCTGTTCAAATGACTGCCTCTTTTATATGTACAGGTTCCTCATGAACACAATTAAGTGTTCCAGAATACTCATTCGCCACAATGTTATCCATACCTTGCCATTATCCACACAATCAAAAGCCTTTGCACAGTCATTAAGCACAGGTAAACATGTTTCTGGTATTCCCTGTTCTCAGCCAAGATCCATCTGACATCAGCAATGATATCCCTCATTCCATGTCCTCTTCTGACTCTGGCTTGAACCTCTGAAAGTTCTCTGTCTATGTATGGTTGCAGCCACTTTTAAATTATCTTTAGCAAAATTTTGCTTGCGTTGGATATTAATAATATTGTCCGATAACTTCTGCATTCCATTGGGTCACCTCTCATTGGAATGGGCACAAATATGGATCTCTTCCAATCAGCTGGATAGGTAGTTGTCTTCCAAATTTCATGGCATAAATGAGTGAGTGCCTCCTGTACTGCATCAGCTTACTGAAAGATTTCAAATTGTACTCCATCAATTCCCATAATCTTGTTCTTTGGCAGTGTCTTCAGTGCACCTTGGCTCTTGCTCATGTATTACCTCTTCAAATGGTTGAACTTCTATCATCTCTTTCTGGGACAGTGACTCTGTGTGCTCCTTCCATCGTCTTTTAATGTTACCTGCTTCATTCAATTTTGCCCAGAGAATCCTCCAATATTTCAAGTCGAGGCTTGAATTTTTTCTTCAGTTTTCTTAACTTCAGCAATGCTGAGCATTTTGTTCCCTTTTGGCTTTCTTACTCCAGATCTTTGCACATTTCATTTGACTTTGTCTTCTTGAGATACCTTTTGAAAATTTCTATTCAGCTCTTTTACCTCATTGCTATTGTTTCCATTTACTTTAGCATCTCTATGCTGGCTAGAGAACAAGGTCCAGAGTCTTTTCTGACATTCATTTTGGTTTTTCCTTCTTTCTTGTCTTCTTAACCACCTTTTGCTTTCTTCCTGTATGATGTTCTTGATGTCATCCTACAATTCTTCTGGTCTTTGGCCTTTAGTGTGTAATGCATTAAATCTGTTCTTCAGATGATCTCTAAATTTACGTGGGTTGTATTCAAGTTCATATTCTGGTTCTTGTGGACTTGTTTTCATTTTCTTCAGCTTCAGCCTGAGCTTACATATGAGCAATTGATGGTCAGTTCCTTAGTCTGCCCCTGGCCTTGATTTGGTTGATGATATGGAGCTTTTCTACAGTCTCTTTCCACAGATAGAACCAATTTTATTTCTGTGTATTACATCTGGTGAGGTCCATGTGTATAGTTGTCTTTTATGTTGTTTAAAAAAAGGTAATTGCAATGAAGAAATCACTTGCAAAATTCTATCATGCGGTCTCCAGCATCTTTTTTATCACCAAGGCCATATTTTCCAACTACAGATTCTTCCTCTTTGTTTCCAACCTTTACATTCCAATCGCTAGTAATTATCAATACATCTTGATTGCATGTTTAATCACTTTCAGACTGAAGAAGTTGATCTAATTCTTCAATATCATCATCACTGACTTTAGTGGTTGGTGCATAAATTTGCATAATAGTTGTATTAACGGGTTTTTCTTGTAGGCATATGGATATTATCCTAACACAGACAGTGTTATACTTCAAGACAGATCTTGATATGTTCTTTTTGAAGATGAATGCGGCACCATTCCTCTTCAATTTGTCATTCCTAGCATAATAAACCATGTGTTTGTCAGATTCAAAACAGCCAATGGCAGTCCATTTCAGTTCACTAATGCCTAGGATATCAATGTTTATGCATTCCATTTCATTTTTTGACAATTTCCAATTTTCCTAGATTGATACTTCTTACATTCCATGTTCTAATTATTAATGGATGTTTAATGCTGTTTTTCTTCATTTTGAATTGTGTCCCATGAGCAAATGAAGGCTTTTCTCCATTCGCATCATCATGGTCAACTCTATTTTGAGGAGGCAGCTCTTTGCCAGTTGTATTTTGAGTGCCTTCCACTATGAGGGACTCATCTTCTGGCCTATATCTGACAATATTCTGGTGCTTTTCATCATGTTTCCATATTCAGTATTCCGGTGCTGACAGTATTCCACTGCTATTCATAATGTTTTCAGTGACTAAATATTTGGAAGTAGGTAGCCTCTCCTTTTTCCTAGTCTATCTTAATCTGGATGCACAGCTGAAACCTGTTCTCTATGGGCGCCCCTGCTGGTATTTAAAATATTTGTTAACAATTTAAAAAAATTCCAGAATCACAGAAATACACACGCCACCACAGCACAACAAACTGACAGACGAGTGTTGATCTAGAAGTCCCCTGAGACTATGATCCTAGGTCTTCAAGCTCATTTCCATAGTCCTTCAAAGTATTTCATTATAGCTAAGAAGGCATCATAATTTTGCTCTCCTCTATGTTCTACTATAGGAGTTCTGGTGCAGCACTGTAGGATAAGCACTGAACTGAAAGGCCCTTTGAAGTGTAAGGTCAGTGGTTCAAACTCACCAGCCACTTCTCGGAAACCCTTTACAGGGTTGCCAGGAGTTGGAACCAACTCAACGGCACTTAAGAACAACAACATGCTCTACTATACTCCTGGGCGTATTTGCAGCATTGCTGTTGTTAAGTGCTGTTGAGTTGGTTTTGACTAATAGCGACCCTGTATAGGATTTCTGAGGAGCAGCTGGGGATTTTGAATCATCGACCTGTCAGTTCAACTGGCCTTTCAGTCTGGTGCCTACAGTGCCACACCAGGACTCCTGTAGCATATGTAAATACATATACAGAAATATCCTTTGTCAAACCTATATATAACTCATGAGTATAGTGCCATTCGAATTCCAACACCTGTTTAACTTGGGTGTCTATCTATGTATCTATTTGTGTTGTTGTTAGGTGGAGTCTCACTCATAGTAATCCTATGCACAATAGAACAAAATACTACATGGTCCTGCACCATCCTCAAAATTGTTGTTATGTTTGAACAGATTGTTGCTGCTACTGTGTTAATCCATCTTGCTAAGGGCCTTCCTCTGTTTGCTGACTCTCCACCTTACCAAGCATGATGTCCTTATCCAGGAACAGTTCTTTCCTGATAACATGTCCAAAACACAAGAGACAAGGTCTTGTCATCCTCACTTCTAAGGAACATTTTGGATGTACTTCTTCCAACACAGACTTGTTTGTTCTTCTGGCAGTCCATGGTACTTTCGATATTCATCACCAACACCATAATTCAAATGCATTAATTTTTCTACAGTCTTCCTTATTTGTTGTCCAGCTGTCATATACATATGAGGTAACTGAAAATACCATAGCTTGGATTAAGACACACCTTATTCTCAAAGTGACGTCTTAGCTTTTCAACACTTTAAAGGTCTTTTGCAGCAGATTTGCCTAATGCAATGCACCATTTGATTTGACTGCTGCTTCCAAGAACACTGATTGGAGATCCAGGCAAAATGAAGTCTTTGACAACTCCCTTTATCATGGTGTTGCTTATTGGTCTAGTTGTGAGGATTTTTGTTTTCTTTGCTTTGAGGTCCAATCCACACTAAATATTGTAGTCTTTTATCTTCATCAGATGGTAAATGTATCAAGTCCTTTTCTCTTTCAGCCATCAAGGTTGTCATTTACATATCTCAGGTTGTTAATGAGTCTTCCACCAAGCCATGTTCTTCTTCATATAATCCAGTTTCTCAGATTATTTGTTCAGCATGCAGATAGGGTACAACCTTGGTGCACACTTTCCCTAATTTTAAACCATTCAGTATCCCCTTGGTTTGTATACAAGTTCATGAGCATAATTAAGTGTTCTGGAATTTCCATTCTTCACAATGTTATCCATAGTTTGTAAGGATCCACATAGTCAAATGCCTTTATAGAGTCAATAAAGTACAAGTAAACATCTTCCTGGTATTTTCTTCTAGCCAAGATCCATTTGAAGTCAGCAATGATATCCCTCACTACACATCCTCTTCTGAATCTGGCGTGAATTTCTGTCCATGTACTGCTGCAACCATTTAAAAATTATGTTCATCAAAATTTTACTTGCATGTGGTATTAATGATATTGTTCAATAATTTCATATTCTGTTGGGTCACCTTTCTTTGGAATGGGCACAATGATGAATTTCTTCCAATCAAGGTGATTGAGCATCTACAGTACTGCTTCAGTTCATTCAAACATTTCAATTGGTATGCTGTTTCCTGGAGCCTTATGTTTCACCAATGCCTTCAGTACAGCTTGGACTTCTTCCTTCAATATCATGGGTATTTGATTATATGCTACCTTTTGAAATGGTTGAGTATCCCACAATTCTTTTTGGTACAGTGACTCTTCCTGTGTCTTCTTTCCAGCTTATTTTTATGTTTCTTGCATCATTCAATATTTTGCCCATAGAATCCTTCAATATTGCAACCCAGGCTTGAATTTTTTCATTTCTTTTAGCTTGATAAATGCTGAGCGTGTTCTTCCCTTTTGGTTTTCTAACTCCAGATCTTCATACACTTCATTATAGTACTTTGTTTCCTTAAGCTATCCTTTGAAATTTTCTATTCAGCTTCATTTCTTCCACTTGCTTTAGTTTCTTTAAGTTCAAGATCAAGTTTCAGCATCTTTTCTGACATCCATTTTTGTCTTATCCTTCTTTCTTGTCTTCTTAATGATCTTTTGCTTTCTTCTTGTATGATGTTCTTGATGTCACCCCACAATTCTTCTTGTTTTTGGTCATTAGTGTCTAATGCATCAAATCTGGTTTTGAGATGATCTGTAAATTCAGGTGAGATATATTCAAGTTCATATTTTGGCTCTCATGGACTTGTTTTAATTTTCTTCAGCTTCAGCTTGAACTAGCATAGGAGCAATTGGTGGTCTATTGCATAGGCCACCCCTGACCTTGTTTTGGTTGATGATATTGAATTTCTCCATCATCTCTTCCCACAAATATAGTCAACTTTATTCCTTTTTATTCCATCTGGTGAGGTCTATGTGTAGTCAGTCACCTTTTATGTTTTTGAAAAAAAAAATATTTGCAATGAATAAGTCATTGGCTTTGCAAAATTCTATCATACATCTCCAGCATTATTTCTATCACCAAGGTCATATTTTCTAACTACCAATACTTCCTCTTTGTCTCCAAGTTTTGTGTTCCAATCACCAGTAATTATCAATGCATTTCGAGTGCATAGTTGATCAATTTCAGCCTGAAGAAGTTGGTTGTTGTTATTGTTATTAAGTACTATTGGGTTGTTCTGATCCATAGTGAACCTGTATAGGGTTTCCAAGGAGCAACTAGTGTGTTTGAACCACCTACCTTGTGATTAGCAGTCCACTGCTTATCCTATAGCACCACACCAGGACGTCAAAAGAAGTTGGTAGAATTGTTCAATTTCATCATCACTGGTTTTAGTGGTTTGTGTGTAAATTTGAATATTAATTTGTCTTTATTGCAGACATAGATATTGTCCTATCACAGACAGTATTGACAATTCATGTGACACCATTCCTCTTCAATTTGCTGTTAGCAGCAATAGTAAACCATATGATTGCTGGATTCAAAATGGTCAACACCAGTCCATTTCAGCTCAGTAATGCCTATGATAAAGATCTTTATGGGTTCCATTTCATTTTTAATGACTTCCAATTTTTTTAGATTCATACTTCATGAATTCCGTGTTCTGATTATTAGTGGATGTTTACAACAGTTTCTTTCCATTTTGAGTTGTGCCACACCAGCCAATGAAGATCTCAAAAGCTTTCCTCCATTCACATCAGGAAGCTAACTCTACTTTGTTGTTGTTGTTGTTAAGTGCCATTGAGTCAGTTCTGACTCATAGTGACCCTGAGGTTAAACCACTGGCCTTGTGGCTCAAACTCAGTTCGCGGTCCAACAGTGCTTTATCCTACAGTGCCATACCAGCACTTCAACTGTGAGGACGCAACTATTCCCTAGTTGTGTTTTGAGTTCCCTCCTAGCTGAGGGGCTCATCTTTAGGCACTATATTTTACAATGTTCACTGCTATTCATAAGGGTTTTTTAGGAGTTAACCATTCAGAAGTGGTCAGCATCTCCTTTTTCCTAGTCTGTCTTAGTCTGGAAGTTCCATTGAAACCTATGCACCATGGATTACCCTGCTGGCATTTAATATGGTGGTAAAGCTTACAGCATCACAGTGATACACAAGTCACGACAGTATGACAAAATAACAGATGAATGGTGGGTATCTACTTGTAGATTACTATTACTGCTATTGTAGGATTATGTATGTAATAGAACAAGGAGACTTCAAAAGTTTGTGGAAAATTCCATTATATTTTTATTCCATTTTTCCATGTACTTTTTGAAGCTCCCTCATATTTATTGCTATTGCCTTTTACTCTTGTATACCTCCCAGTGTCTGCCTTTGCCTTGGTCATATTATGCTAACTTCCCCCTTATTGTTTATTGCCTTTTCCTTCAGCCAATACAAGGTATTGCCACAAAATCATAGAAACTTTTATTTAACAAAATATGAAGCTATTGCTTCTCAACATGTTCTCCATTGAAGGTTATACACTTAGGAAGTCAATGTAACTCTTCCTCAGAGAATTCTGCACTCTTCCATTTACACCATGTCAAAATGGCAGCTTGGGCATCCTCAGGGGATTCAAATAACATTCCTTGTAAAATTTCTTTGTGTCTAGGGAACAAAAATAAGTCTGAACAGGCCAGATCAAGGTCATAGGGTAGATGGGGTAAGGTTTTCCAATGAAATTCTGGTAAGGCAATCCTTGCTACCCTGGAAAAATGAACAAGTACATTGTCCTGATGGAAAAAAAACATTCCTCGGTGTAACTTTCCTGACCTTTTTCCCACCAGTGCAGTTTTCAGTGTTTTTAAAACTTGTTAATAATAAACTTCTGTGATCACCCTGTGTGTCTTTCATGGAAATCTATCAAGATTACTGTTTTGTTATTGTTATGTGCCATCAAGTTGGTTCCAACTTATAGCAACCCTGTATAGGGTTTCTGAGGAGTGACAGGTAGGTTCAAACTACCATCCTTTTGGTTAGCAGTCCAGTGCTTAGCCTACAGTGCCACACCAGGACTCTGATGATCCCTTTGCAGCCACCCCCAAAACAGTTGTCATAACCTGCAGTGCTTACCACTTTTGCTTTGAATTTAACTAGCCCAGCAGAACCCCTTGAAAGTCACTGTTTTGATAGGACCTGCTTTTTGAAGACACCCCATGGAGACTAACACAGTAGGTATTATTGAGAGAATGTGTCTGCAGCCATCATCTGATCTCAGAAAACATATTTTGTTTGGAAGAAACCCAAGCATGTATAAACTAGAAACTAGAAGCGATACTTTTTGACTTACATGTCTACTTCGTAGTTAGTGATTTTTCCTCCCTTCCCATCCTATCCCTGGTAACTATCAAAGGATATTTCTTTCTGTGCATAAACCTTTCTTGGATTTTTATAGTAGAGGTCTCATATATTTGCTCTTTTGTGATTGATTTATTTCACGTATTACTTAGCACAACGTCTTCCAAGTTCATCCATGTTTCATGGTTCATTGTTATTCTTTAACACTGTGTAGCAGGATAAACACTGGACTGCTAACCACAAGGTTGGCAGTTCAAACCCACCAGCCACTGTACTGGAGAAAGATGAGGTTTTCTGCTCCCATAAAGATTACAACTTCAGAAACTCTATATAGGGTCATTATGAGTCAGAATAGATTCAATGGCAGTCAGTTAGTATGTACAAACAAATCTGTGTTGGATGAAGTAGAACCAGAATGCACCTTAGAAGCCAGGATGGCCGGACTTTGTCTCTCACACTTCAGGCATATTATCTGGAGGGATCAGAACATCATGCTTGGTAAAACAAAGGGTCATTGAAAAAGAGGAAGACCCCCAATGAGATGGATTGACATAATGGCAGCAGCAATGGGTTCAAGTGTAACAATTGTGAGGCTGGAGCAGGACTGGGCAGTGTTTCATTCTGTTGTGCATAGGGTCGTTATAAATCAGAACCAACTTGATAGCACCTAACAACACAATTGTTGTTGTTAAATGTTGTCAGGTCAGATCTGTATTTCTAAGTTTTTTACAGAATTGCCATATCTTTTTCCTCGGGGGTTGTACCATTTTGCAATCCTATCAGCAGTGCTTGAAAGTTTTAATCTTTTAAAGTCTAGCCAGCATTTGTTATTTTTATTTTTTGATCACTGAATATCTTCTTGAAGAAAATGTCTGCTCATGTCTTTTGACCCTTTATTAATTGGACTGTCTTTTAGTTGAGGAAGTGTTGACATTTTCTAGAAATGTGAAATATTATTCCCTTATCAGATTTGCTAAGCATTTTTTTCCTAGTCTGTAGGTTCACTGTTTACACTTTTGGAGAAGTCTTTGATGAACATGTTTAATTTTTATGAGGTCACTGTTGTCTAGTTTATCTTCTGCTGTTTGTGAATTTTTAGTTAGGTTTGATGACTGCTTATACTCTGAATTAGGTTACCCAAGTTTTTCTCCCATGATCTTTACAGTTTTAAATTTTACATTTTGGGTTAGTTTTTATATGATGTGAGTCATGAATCATATTAAAATTTTCTGCAAATGGACATCCATTTTGCCAGCATCATTTGTTAAATAAATGATCTTTTCTGCACTTAATGGATTTCCATCTAGCTGATCTGCTTGTCTCTTAAAAGACCTTTCTTCCTTCTTTCTGTCCTCCCTCCCTTCCAACCTCTTCTTATGTCTTCCTGCACCCTCTTTCAATCCCATCTCTAACTCCCAACTTCCTCTAGGGGTCCCTTACTCTCTTTTTTTTAGTTTACTGTTTCTAACAAAGATTTCCAGAAACACAAGACTGGGAACAAAAATCCCGTAGTTCCAGTTGTTGCAATTAGCTAGTAGTGTGACTACTTCCGTTATCTGATCTCTGCCGCAGTTTCTTCACCTTTTACAATATAGGAACAATATGGGCTGTTCAAACTCACCAGCTGCTTCTCAGGAACTCTATACAGGGTCGCTATGAGTTGGAACCGATCTCACGGCAGTTAACGACTTTAACAGAGTTTTTGAATGAATTGTGCAAATGTCAATAAATGATATAAAACGAAAAATGTGAAAAAAAAAATTAAGGTTAGACTTCCAAAATCTTCTTCTCTAGGATTTTTCCTTGTTCTTCTTGTTAAGTGCCATCCGGTCAGTTCCACTCATAGCTATCCTGTGTAGGGGTTCGGAGACTGTAAATCTTTGCGTGGGTAGAAAGCCTCATCTTTCTTTCTTATTCCAGCACAGTCAAATGTGGTGAATGTGGTGGGGCGGGTGGGGACACGCGGAACGACTTAAATCGGCAGAGGTTCCCTTCTTCACCTCCAGGACCCCACAACCTAGGCACCGGCTCCAAATCTGCTGCAGAGCTCTGAGCCGTCGCCTAGTGCTGAGACCCCGCTCACGGAATGCAGACAAAGCTCGGCCAGGCAGGTACCGCGCGAGTACCTCTGCGGCTGAGGCTATGCAGTATCAGGCCGGGGCCACAGCGCAGAGACAAGGAGGAAATTCCCTTTCAGGGCCCAGCCCCACTGCCCCCTGTCTAGTCCGCTCTGGAGGCCAGCGCAACGCACCTCTCTTCTCTCCAAGAGTTTTGGGCATGTTTACTCCCCACCCCGTACACACCAGGCTATAGCTAGAAATTATCATCATCACCATCATCTTTCCTCATACTGATTTGTCTGTATTTGACTTGTCTGTAGTCATTGCAAAGTATGTCCCATTCATTTGCTCATCTGCGCCACACACAACCCTCTACAAAATAAGCTGAATTAAGTTTTCGTATTGTCGTTTTCCAGATGAGGAAAGTGAGGCTGAGACGTGCAAGTTGAAGAGCAGAGATGTAAACACTCTGCTTGCCTCTCAGTCCAGAGTTCTTAGTTTCTAGATTGGTGACCCCAAGGTCAACTTCCGGGCTCCTCCCTTACTAGAGCCCCAGGCGGGAGGGAGGAACTCCTACCCAGCCACTGGTCACTTCTTTCCCTTTCCAGCCACCTTCCCCCTCCCGTCTGTAGTCATCCGCTGTCCCTCCCACCCTTGGTCCTGCAATCAGCAGAAGGGTTTTCCCTAGAAGACCTTGAGTTGTGTTTTGTTTTTTTTTTAAACCATAATCATTTGAGAGGAAATTCATCAGGATTCCTAATTTGGAATAGTTTTACAGTGTTAAACCTTGCTGTTGTTCTGTGCCTTGGAGCTGTTCCTATTTATAGAGACTCTGAATAGGGTTGTTGAGAACTGCTAGTGGGTTTGAACTGCAGACCTTGCGAATAGCAGCCCAGTGCTTATCCTACGCTCAACCTGTTGTTGTTGTTGTTAAGTACCTTGAAGTCGATTCCTATTCATAGTGACCCTGCACAGGGTTTCTGAGGCTGTGAATCTTTACCAGAGCTGAAAGCCTTAGCTTTCTCCCGTGGAACAGCTGGTAGTTTCGAACTGCCGATCTTGAGGTTAGCAGCCCGATTCGTAACCACTAAGCTCCCAGAGCTCCTTGTTATATGAAAATGAATAGCAGCAACTGTAGGAATTAAAGGAGTGTCTGTTGTAGTTAAATGCCATCATGTTGGTTGTGAGAACCACCAACCCTGAGGTTAGCAATGCTATCGTACAGCTCCATACTAGGAATGCTGGGCCTACAGATGCTTAAAAGAGAATAGGATCTTTCTCCAGAGCAAACAGAGAGAGCACGTAATGGTGTGGCACTGTGGGTTAGTGCTGGACTGCAAAGTTGGCTTGAACCACATGGTTTGAGGTTCAAGCTCACCAGTCACTCCTTGGAAACCCTATACAAAGTCACTATGGGTTAGAACTGACTTGAGAGCAGTTAACAACAACAAAGAGAAAAAGCCTTCCCCTAGAACCAGCATTCTGAATTTGGACTTCTAGTCTCCTAAAATGTGAGAGAAGAAATGTATGTTTTGTTAAAGGCATCCACTTGTGGTATTTCTATGATAGCAGCACTAGACAACTAAGCCACCACTCATCTGTCAGTTTGTTTACTATGGTAGCTTGCATGTTGCTGTGATGCTGAAAGCTATGCCAATGGTATTTTAAATATCAGCAGGGTCACCCATGGTGGACAGGTTTCAGCTGAGCTTCCAGAAGGAGAGGTGGACTACTTCTGAACATTTAGTCCCTGAAAACATTATGAGTAGCAGTGGAACACTGTCAGATAGCATCAGAATATTGAATATTTAAACACGATGAGCATCAGAACATTGCCAGATATAGTGCCTCAAGATAAGCCCATTAGGTTGGAAGTCACTCAACATATGAGTAGGGAAGAGCTATTTCTTCAAAGTAGAGTTGACCACTATGATGCAAATGAAGTAAAGCCTTCTTCCAGGACCTTCATTTGCTGATGGGGCACAATTCAAAATGGAAGGAAACAGCTGCAAACATCCATTAATAATCTGAACATGGAATGTTGGAAGACTGAATCTACAAAAACTGGGAATATAAAAAAAACGAATAGGAATGCACATACATAGATATCCAAGGTATTAGTTAGCTGAAATGGATTGGTATTGGCCATTTGAATCTGACAATCACATGGTTTACTATGGCGTTGCATTCATCAAAAAGAACATTTCAAGATCTGTCTCGAAGTACAACACTGTCTGTGATAGGACAATATCCATACACCAACAAGAAAAACCAGTCAATACAATTATTATTCAAATTTACTTACAAACTACTAAAGCAGGTTATGATGAAATTAAAGAATTATACCAATTTCTTCAGTTTGAAATGGACAAAACATGCAACCAAGATGTATTGATACTGCTGGTGATTGGAATGCAAAGGTTGGAAACAGAAAGGAAGGATCAGTAGTTGGAAAATATGACCTTGGTAATAGGACTGAAGCTGGAGATCATTTGACAGAATTTTGCAATACCAATGACTTTTTCATTGCAAATACCTTTTTAAACAACATAAAAGATAACTATACACATGAACCTAACCAGATGAAATCATATTGACTATATTTGTGGAAAGAGACAGTGGGAAAGTTCCATATCATCAGCCAAAACAAGAACAGGGACAAGCTGTGGAATAGACAGACCGTCATTTGCTCAAATGCAGGATCGGGCTAAAGCTTAAAAAAATGAAAACAAGTCCACAAGAACTACACTATGACCTTGAACATATCCCACCTGAAATTATAGATCATCTGAAGAACAGCTTTGATGCATTAGACACTAGAAACCAAAGACCAGAAGAGTTGTGGGATGACATTAAGAACATCATACAGGAAGAAAGCAAAAGGTCATTAAGAAGACAAGAAAGAAAGAAAAGGCTCTGAAACTTGCTCTCCAATGTAGAGCTGCTAAAGGAAATGAAAGAAATGAGGAGGTAAAAGAGCTGAATAGAACATTTCAAAAGGTAACTCGAGAAGACAAAGTCAAATATTATAATGAAATGTGCAAAGATCTGGAGTTATAAAACAAAAAGGGAAGAACACACACAGCATTTCTCCAGCTGAAAGAACTGAAGAAAAAAATTCAAGCCTCAATTTGTGGTATTGAAGGATTCTATGGGCAAAATATTGAATGATGCAGAAAGCTTCAAAAGAAGATGGAAGGAATACACAGAGTTACTGTACCAAAAGTAAACACTTGATGTTCAGCCATTTCAAGAGGTAGCATATAATCAAGAGGCAATGATTCTGAAGGAAGAAGTCCAAAGTGCACTGAAGTCATTGGCAAAGAACAAGTCGTCGGGAATTTCAACAAACTGATGTGGCAATGGAGGCACTTACTCATCTATGCAAAGAAAGTTGGAAGACAACTACCTGGCCAACTGACTGGAAGAGATCCGTATTTGTGCCCATTCCAAAGACAGGTGACCCAACAGAATGCACAAATCATCGGACAATATCATTAACAATGCATGCAAGCATAATATTGCTAAAGATAATTTAAAAACTCCTGCAACAGTACATTGACAGTGAACTTCCAGAGGTCCAAGCTAATTTAGATGAGGGTGTGGAAGTAGGGATATCGTTGTTAACATAAGATGGGTCTTGGCTGAAAGCAGAGACTACCAGAAAGATAAACCTGTGGTTTATTTACTTTGCAAAAGGTTTTGATTGTGTGGATCAGGACAACATTGCAGAGAATGATTATCCTGGAATATTTAAGTGTGCTCAGGAGGAACCTCTATGTAGACCAAGAGGCAGTTGTTTGAACAGAACAAGGGAACACTGAATGGTTTAAAATTAGGAAAGGTGTGCACCAGGGCTGTACTTTTTCTTATTCAATCTGTATGCTGAGTACATAGTCCTAGAAACTGGATTACATGAAGAAGATAGCAGTCAGATTAGAAGAAGACTCATTAACAACCTGCAATATGCAGAAGGTATAACCTTGCTTGTCGAAAGCAAAGAGGATTTAAAATATTTACTGATGAAAATCAAAGACCACAGTCTTCACCATGGGTTGCATCTCAGCGTAAAAAAAACAAAAATTGTTACCAGTGGACCAATATATAACATCAAGATAAATGGAGAAAAGATTGATGTTGTCAAATACTTCATTTTGCTCAGCTCAACCATCACCACTCATGGAAGAAACAGCCAAGAAATCAAATGTTGTATTGCAATAAGCAAATCTGCTGCATAAAACCTCTTTACAGTGTTGAAGAGCAAAGATGCCCAGTTTGAGTACTAAAGCACGCCTGACCCAAGGTTATTTTCAATAGCCTCATATGCATGTGAATATTTGGACAGTGAATAAGGAAGACCGTAGAAGAACTGATGTATTTGAGTTATGGTGTTGGAGAATATTGAAAGTTCCATGGACTGCTAAAAGAACAAACAAATCTGTGTTGGAAGAAATACAGCCAGAATACTCACTGGAAGACAGAATGGCCAGATTTCGTCTCTGACATATCATCAGGAGGGATCAGTCCCTGGAGTAGGACAATATGCTTGGTAAAGTGGAGGGTGGGAGAAAAAGAAGACACCCCCCCCCCCCAATGAGATGTATTGACACAGTGGCAGCAGCAATGGGCTCAGTTGTAGCAAAGATTGTCAGGTTGGTTCAAGACCAAGCAGTGTTTCATTCTGTTTTGCATAAGGTCAGTATGAGTTGGTGCCGACTCGATGGTACCCAGCAATAACAAAGATAACTAAGACATTCTTTTCAATGGAACATGTATGTGGGGCTACTGTACAGAAATGATCTTTGTTCAGTTAAATTATAGTAATCAGAGATAAACTTTAAGACAAATTTAAATGGGAATAATTGTCAAATTGAAAACTTAAATCAAGGGAGTGTATGTCTACCTCTATTTTATTGCCTCTATTTTCCCAATGCCTATGAGGAGGAACTGCTAATCTCAAGGTCGGAAGTTCGAAACTACCAGCTATTCCATGGGAGAAAGATGAGGCTTTCTGCTCCCGTAAAAATTTGCAGCCTCGGAAACCCTGTGCAGGGTCACTATGAGTCAGAACCGACTCCACGGTACCTAACAACAACAACAACAACAACATGAGGAAGAAGTGAAACTGACGAGAAATAGCCTGTTATTGTTGTTGTTAAGTGCTATTGAGTCTTGACTGGCAATATATTGAATGATGCAGGATGCATCAAAAGAAGATGGAAGGAATACACAGGGTTACTCTATCAGAAAGAATTGGTTGGAGTTAAAGCATTTCAAGAGGTAGCATATGATTAAGAATCCATGGTATTGAAGGAAGGAGTCCATGCTGCAATGAAAGCACTGGCAAAAAAAAAACAAGGTTCCAGGACTTGATGGAATACCAATTGAAACGCTTTAACAAATTGCAGCACTGGAGGTGCTCCTTTGTTTATGTCAAGAAATTTTGAAGACAGCTACCTGGCCAACTGACTAGAAGAGCTCCATATTGGTGCTTATTTTAAAGAAAGGTGAACCAACGGAATGTGGAAATTATCAAATAATATCATTAATATCACATGCAAGTGAAATTTTGCTGAAAATAATTAAAGAACAGTTGCAGCGGCACATTCACAGGGAGCTGCCAGAAATTCAAGCCAGATCAGAAGAGGACATGGATTGAGGGATATCATTGCTGACGTCAGATAGAACTTGGCTGAAAGCAGAATAAAAGAAAGAAGTTTACTTGTGTATTATTAACTGTGGAAAGGCATTCAACTGTGTGGATCATAACAAACTAAGGATAACATTGCGAAGAATGGGAATTCCAGAACACTTAATTGTGCTCATGCAGAACCTGTACATAGACCAAGAAGCAGTTGTTCAAACAGAACATGGAGACACTGCGTGGTTTAAATTCAGGAAAGATATGTGTCAGGGTTGTATCCTTTCACCATACTTATTTAATGTGTAAGCTAAGCAAATAATCTGTGAAACTGGACTATATGAAAATGTGGCATCAGGTTTGGAGAAAGTCTTGTTAACAACCTGCGACATGTAGATGACACAACCTTGCTTGTTGGAAGTGAAGAAGACTTAAAATACTTACTGATGAAGATCAAAGACTACAGCCTTCAGTATGGATTGCACCTCAATGTAAAGAAAACAAAAATCCTCACAAGTGGACCAATAAATAATGTCATGATAAATGGAGAAAAGATTGAAGTTATCAAAGATTTCATTTTGCTTGGATCAACAAATAAACACTCATGAAAGCAGCAGTTAAGAAATCAAATGATGTACTGCATTTGGTAAATGTGCTGCAAGAGACCTCTTCAAAGTGTTGAAAAAGCAAAGTGGTCATTGAGGACTTAGATGTGCCTGACCAAAATAGTCTCATAGGCATGTGAAAGATGGACAATGAATTAGGGATATCAGAGAAGAACCGATGCATTTGAATTATGATTTTGCAAAGAATACTGAAAGTACCATGGACTGCCAGAAGAACAAATAAATCTATTTTGGAAGCAGTACAGTCAGAATACTTTAGAAGTAAGGATGGCAAGACTCTTGTCTGTCTCTTGTATTTTGGACATGTGATCAGGAGGAAACAATCCATGGAAAATGACATCATGTTCAGTAGAGGGTCAGCAAAAAAGAAGATGAATCCCAACAAGATGGACTGACATAGTGGCTAAACAATGGACTCAAACATAAAAACAATTGTGAGGTTGGCACAGAAGCAGACAGTGTTTCATTCTGTAATGCACAGAATTGCTGAGTTGAAGCCGACTTAACAATACCTAACAGTAGGCATGTCCACCACTTGCTCTTTGTCGTATTAATTTTGTAGAAGCATTGGATTGTGTGCATTATAAAAAATTATGGGTAACATTGGAAAGAATGGGAATTCCAGGACACTTAATTGTGCTCATTCAGAACCTGCACGCAGACCAATAGGCAGTTGCTCAGACAGAAAAAGGGGATAGTGCATGATTTAAAATTGAGAAAGATATGCATCAGGGTTATATCCTTTCACCACGCTAATTCAATCTGTATGCTGAGCAAAGAATCTGCAAAGCTGGACCATAGGAAATAGAGTATCGTATCTGTTATTGGAAGAAGACTCATAATCAATCTGTGATATGCAGATGATGCAAGCTTGTTTGCTAAAGTAAAGAGGATTTGAAGCACTTACAGATGAAGATCAAAGGCTGAAAACTTAAGTGTGGATTACACACAAAGACAACAAAAACCCTCACAATTGGACCAATAAGTAACATCATGGTAAATGGAGAAAAGATTGATGTCAAATAGTTCATTTTACTTATATCAGCAATCAAGGCCAACAGAAGCAGCAGTCAAGAAATCACAGAAAGAGAGGGACTGGGAGCTGGCAGCCGGGAGGCAGGCTTGCAGAATGTGCCTTTTGGTTGTGTTGTTGTTGTTGTTGTTAAGTGCCGTTGAGTTGGTTCTGACCCATAGTGACCCTGTACAGGGTTTCTGAGGGTATAAATCCTTACGGGAGTAGAAAGCCTCATCTTTCTCCCACGGAGCGGCTGGTAGTTTCGAACCGCTGACCTTAAGGTTTGCAGCCCGATTCGTAACCACTACGCTACCAGAGTCCTGAGTGTTTCTGTGTACACCCTCCCCTCAAAGAAAAATAAAAACAAAACAGGAAATGGAAGCAAATACTCTTGAATGATGATGCATGGAGGAGATTGTAATCATTGCAGTGAAGCGATGGTGGAAAGCCAATGTTTCCCCATGTAAACTATCACTCAGTTCACAATAAAAACATAGGGGGGAAAAATGATACAGTTATTGCATTGGGCCAATTTGCTGCAAAAGATCTATTTAATTGGTAAAAGCAAAGCTATAACTGAGAGTTAAGGAGCCCTCGACCCAACCCACAGTATTTTAAAAGCCCTCATATGTATTTGAAAGCTGGAGGCCAAAGGGAGGCCGAAGAAGAATTGAGACATTTAAATTGTGGTGTAGGCAAAGAATATTAAATATACTATAGACTACAAGGAGAATGAACAAATTTTTCTTGGAAGACGTACAGCCAGAATGCTCCTTAGAAGCCAGGATGGTGATCTTGGTTTTGCTTACTTTGGACATGCTATCAGGCAGGACCAGTCCCTGTAGAAGGACATCACGCTTGGTAGATGTTCAGGGAAAACAAGGAAGATCCTCAACAAGAGAGACTGACACAGTGGCTGCAAAAATGGGCTTAAACCTGGCAATGATTGTGAGTATGGTACAGGACCAGGAAGCTTTTTGTTTTGTTGTACATGGATAGGGTCACTATGAGTCAGAACTGACTCAACAGCACCTAACAGCAGTAGGTATGTGGTGGTATCTCATTACAGTTGGATTGCTAACTGCAAGATCAGTGGTTCAAACCCACAAGATGCTCCTTGGAAACCCTATACAGGATCACTATGAATGGGAACCAACTCAAGGGCACTCAACAACAAGATAGTAATGTTGAATATATTTTTGTGCTTATTTGTTATCCATATATCTTTATTGGTGAAGTATCTATTTAAATTTTTTGCCAATTTTCTAATTGGATTTTTTAATTGTTGCATTTAGAGTTCAGACCTAAGTGCTTTGCCTCAGTGACTTGTCTTTTGTTTTCCCTAATCTTATAGAATAAAATATGCAAAGATTTAGAGTTAGAAAAGCAAAAAGGAAGAAAACTGTCAGCATTTCTCAAGCTGGGGGAACTGAAGAAAAAATTCAAGCCTTGATTTTCATTATTGAAAGATTCACTGGGCAAATTGCTGAATGATGCAGAAAGCATCAAGAAAAAATGGAAGGAATACACAGAGTCATTGTACCAAAAGGAAATGGTTAATGTTCAACCATTTCAAGAGATACCATATGAAAAAGAACCAATGATACACAAGGAGGAAGTCCAAAGTGCATTGAAAGAA